>NW_012103565.1:2667822-2678346 GCF_000951045.1 Mandrillus leucophaeus
TCCTGACCTCAGGTGATCCACCCACCTCGGCCTCCCAAAGTGCTGGGATTACAGGCGTGAGCCACTGTGCCCAGCCAGCCCTGTGTCTTTTGAAAGCAGATCACGGCTGGGCACAGTAGCTCATGCTGGCAGATCACGTTAGGTCAGGAATTCAAGACCAGCCTGACCAACATGGTGAAACTCCATCTCTGCTAAAAGTACAAAAATTAGTCAAGCATGGTGGCACATGCCTGTAAGCCCAGGTACTCAGAGGCTGGAAGCAGAAGAATTGCTTGAGCCCAGAAGGTGGAGGTTGCAGTGAGCCAAGATTGCACCACTGACTCCACCCTGGGTGACAGAGTGAGGCTCCATCTCAAAAAAAAAAAAAAAACCCCAATCATTTTGATTGTCAGTTTCTCCCGGGTCTGACGACAAGGCTTTGACTGGTGTCAATGCTCAAGATTAAGCAGGAGTGGGTGCCTTCTTCAGACCCAAGAGTCAAAGCCCTGTAATTTAACAGCACAAGGATTAGTTAATAGATATTTTTACTGCAGAAAATCCTATCATTCTAATACGTCACAAATTAAAGCACTGTGATTTGGTGTTTAGGAGCTACTGCCTGCAGCACTTCAAACCACAGTATTAAAGTAGTTAGGCTATTCATTGCATATGCCTAATTGCTAGCATTCTAGTGACAGAATTGTGGCTAAAAGCATAAAAAATGTGATAGGTCCTATGCGGAACTTATCAAAGTAAGACAACTAACATTTCTCTCCATCACTAAAATATGGTAAATACAAATACCAGTTTTGGAAATTCAGTATGAGGATAAATAATCTCCTTTCACTTAAATGCTATACAACGAAACAAGCACAAAGTAAGAACAAGCGCACAATAATTTCTTTTCAGCTATTTAAAAGAGCATCATTGTCAGGTATGGTGGCTCACACCTGTAATCCCAGCACTTTGGGAAGCTGAGGAGGGCATATCATTTGAGGCCAGGAGTTCAAGACCAGCCCAGTCAACATTGTGAAATCCCGTCTTTACTAAAAACATAAAAAAATTAGCCAAGCATGGTGGCACGTGCCTGTAATACCAGCTACTTGGGAGGCTGAGGCACGAGAATCATTTGAACCCGGGAGGTGAAAGTTGCAGTGAACCCAGATCATGCAATTGCACTCCAGCCTGGATGACAGAGTAAGATTCCATCTCAAAAATAAAATAAAATAAATAAATAAAAGAGCATCATCATACATTTCCAAGATTGGTTTCTAGATACAGTACTGTCAACTGACTAGGTAACTTTCACCACTAAAATTTTCAAACCAATGCAACACTTGTGGATATTTTATTTTCAAGTATACATAGGAAGGCCCATCAGTGATAAACACCTTGGGATCAAAAATCACTAGAAAGTCTCATACTTGTTTTTGTTACTACTTAATCCAAGTCGATGCCACTTAATGTTTTTTTTTTTTAATTTTTTTTTATTTTTTATTTTTGAGATGGAGTCTTGCTCTGTCGCCCAGGCTGGAGTGCAGTGGTGCAATCTCGGCTCACTGCAAGCTCCGCCTCCCGGGTTCACACCATTCTGCCTCAGTCTCCCGGGTAGCTAGGACTACAGGCACCTGCTACCATGCCCGGCTAATTTTTAGTATTTTTAGTAGAGACAAGGTTTCACCACTTTAGCCAGGATGGTCTTGATCTCCTGTCCTTGTGATCCGCCCACCTCAGCCTCCCAAAGTGCTGGGATTACAGGCGTGAGCCACTGCACCTGGCACTTAATGTTAATAATAGTAAACACAACTAAGGTAGTTTGAAAAAAATCTCAACCAATATAATTTCCATAAGGACAAGGCCAGTTTTTCCTAAGCATTAAAATTTTGTACCCATATTACTGTTGTTCCTCATTAAAGGAAAACATCTGAAACCAACTCAAATTACTGATTTCATTGAATTACCTTGGAAATAGGCTAGACATGGTGGCTCATGCGTATAATCTCAGCACTTTGGGAGGCCAAAACGGGTGGATCATTTGAGGTCAGGAGGTCAAGACTAGCCTGGCCAACATGGCAAAACCCCGTCCCTACTAAAAATAAAAAAATTAGAGGTGGTGGTGCACGCCTATAATCCCAGCTACTCAAGAAGCTGAGGCACGAGAATCGATTGAACCCAAGAGGGCAAGTTGCAATGAGCCGAGATTGTGCCACTGCAGTCCAGTCCAGCCTGGGAGACTAAGCAAGACAATATCTCTAATATTAATAATAATATGAAAAGAGTAACCTTGGAAGTAAACACCATTTAAACATTTTAATTCTCACCTATCTTTTCAAACAGCAAAATAAATGTACTATCTGCTCAAACGTTATAAAAAACGACTTTTATTTATTTATTTATTTGCCAAGAACCTTAAGGCTCTCATAGATCTCAAGATCATCAGAGGTAAGCAAAACCAATCAAAACAATTGTTTTATAGTTTAAATTCTGGGATACATGTGCAGGACATGCAGGTTTGTTACATAGGTATACATGTGCCATGGTGGCTTGCTATACCCATAAACCCATCATCTACATTAGGTATTTCTCCTAATGTTATCCCTCCCCTTTAGGTCTTATGTTTAAATATTTAATCCATCTCGAGTTAATTTTTGTATAAGGTGTTTCAGTTTTCTGCATATGGCTAGCCAGTTTTCCCAATACCATTTTTTAAATAGAGAATCCTTTCCCCATTGATTGTTTTTGTCAGGTTTGTCAAAAATCAGATGGGTGCAGATGTGTGGTGTTATTTTCGAGGCCTCTGTTCTGTTCCATTGGTCTATATATTCGTTTTGGTACCAGCACCATCCTGTTTCGGTTCCTGTAGCCTTGTGGTATAGTTTGAAGTGCAATCTCCACTTCCTGAGTTCAAGCGATCCTCCTGCTTCAGCCTCCCAAGTATCTGGGATTACAGGCACCTGCCACCACGCCCAGTTAATTTTTGTTATTTTGGTTTTTTTTTAGTAAAGATGGGGCTTCACTGTGTTGGCCAGGCTGGTCTTGAACTCCTGACCTCGTGATCTGCCCACCTCAGCCTCCCAAAGTGCTGGGGTTACAAGTGTGAGCCACCGCATCCAGCTAACGATTTTTTTAAATAGCCAGGACCTAAGTAAGAAACTTAAAGTTAAATATATAAGTATTTTTTGCCAGTAACTCAGAATATTCAGCTAACAACGTTAAATTAGTCTCATTTGACAAAGAAGATACACAAACAAAAATTATTTTGTTTATTTAGGCTGGGTTCAGTTTTATAACCTTCTATGCCAAATCCTGACACCTCAAAATATCTAGCAGAGGCAAATATAAAACCAAGAAAAAAATGTATGCTGACAATTCCGAAGACATTTCTCCTTTTATTTTATCAATAATTTTAAAGCCGGTTTGTTTATTAAAGGTTTAAGTAAGTCATGTGAACTTGAAAAAGACTTTGGACTTAATGTATGAGTGTTTTTTTATTTATAAGCCAATTTGGTAGACACAACCTATAATGTACATATATAAACATATATAGACATGTATACACATATATAAACAAAGATACAATAGCCTTTGCCTTTGAACTCTAGCCCTGAGACAGCAATACAAATCACCAGTTTATGTGGCTATACTTTGTTTGCCTGGATAGGCAATCCAGTGAAGGCTGTCAACCAAAATTGTGGGTAAAGCAGTTTCCATGGCAATTTGTTTTTTAAAGGCCAGACCTCTCCAGACTCCAAAGAATGCTGAAACCAAACAGCACCATGGGAGAACATTGCATAATAACCAGACCCAAGGCTGGGCATGATGGCTCATGCCTGTATTCCCAGCACTGTGGGAGGTCAAGATGAGTGAATCACGAGGTCAGGAGTTCAAGACCAGCCTGACCAACATGGTGAAACCCCATCTCTACTAAAAATACAAAAATAAGCTAGGTGTGGTGGAGCACACCTGTAATCCCAGCTACTTGGGAGGCTGAGGCAGGAGAATCACTTGAACTCGTGAAGTGGAGGTTGCAGTGAGCTGAGATCATGCCACTGCACTCCAGCCTGGACAACAGAGTGAGACTCCATCTCAAAAATAAATAAATAAATAACCAGGCCCAACCCTGCTTAGAACAGCAGCACAAAAGCCTGGATACACAGAACTCCATCCCACTTTCCCATTCAACAGCAAACTCCAGATTCCAAACAATATTGGGGTCAAACAGTATTACAAAAGAATTTCAGTGTATTGAATTTTAATTTCCCATGGCACGCACACAATCACCAAAACACAATCCAAATGCTACAGCAACAAACAAGCCCCAAGAGTGTCCAAGCTGAAACATTTGGGGTGCTTCCTCTCTATTGGTTAGGCTTGATCAACGTGCAAATAAAATTCCTTTGAAATTTCTCAAATTGAGAGGATCCAATCCTGCTGTGTGGTACCCACAAGACACTCACTTACCTGGACACACACACACACAAACACACACACACACAACACACACAATTACAAACAAGCACCCAAGAATGTCCGCACTGAAACAGGGTGCTTCTCTCAAGTCAGTTGGGCTTGTTCAACCTGCAAATGGAAATTCCTAGAAATATTTCCCAAATTGAGAGAAGCAGATCCTGCTATCTGGACCCACAAAGGACACTATCCTATGTGGATGCAGATGTCAAATTTCGAAGGGTGCTCTTTCTAGGCAATCAGGAACATGTTTGGGGCCAACAGCAGGACCAGAGGGAGACCAAAACTCACCTCCAGGCAAAATTGGGTGGGCAGCTGCTTAGGAGAGCTTCTGAGATTCCTGGCCTGCAGCAGCCAAATCATGAGCAATGTGTTCCTGGTCAGGGAACCAAATTCTGTTACCAAAACAGCAGGGTTTGGTTTAGGTCCTTCTGCTCCCCACACAGAAAGCCAATGACGGAGATGATGAGTACTGCCAAGGAAGAAGGCTTTAATTGGGTGCTATAGCCAAGGAGATGGGAGGTCAGTCTCAAATCCATTTCCCTTACCAACTAAAATTAGAGGTTTATACGGCAGGGAAGAAATGTAACAATGTGTGGGAAAACAGGAACTAGGGAGGAGTAAGAAAGCAATCATGATGAATGAGAAATGAGATCATCTCATTGTCTGCATGTGGTGATCTGGTGAGTTTCAGTTCTTTGATACGTTTTTGTTTTTTTTTTTGAGATGGAGTCTTGCTCTGTTGCCCAGGCTGGAGTGCAGTGGCGCAATCTCGGCTCACTGCAAGGCTCCGCCTCCCAGGTTCATTCCATTCTCCTGCCTCAGCCTCCCGAGTAGCAGGGACTACAGGTTCCTGCCACCAAGCCCGGCTAATTGTATTTTCAGAAGAGATGGGGTTTCACCGTGTTGGCCAGGATGGTCTCCATCTCCTGACCTCATGATTCACCTGCCTTGACCTCCCAAAGTGCTGGGATTGCAGATGTGAGCCGCTGTGGCCGGCCATTATCAAAGAAATAAAACAAATACAAGTTTAAGGCTTTAAGACCAGAGGGGTAAATTCCTGTGTTTATCCTAAAGAACTGTCTGTGAGACTATTGGGTCACAGATTGTCAGAGAAAACTGAAACACAGACAATTTCTTACGTAAAGAAGAATCACTGTCATTGCTATCTTTTAGAATAGAACTTATTTTATTCTGATTATAAAATGTTATAGAATTAGCCATCAGAGAAACACAAATCAAAACCACAATGAAATACCACTTGATACTCATTACGTTGGTTATAATCAAAAAGGCAGATAATAACAATTGTTGTGAGGATATGGAAAAGTAGAACCCTCATACACTGCTGGTAGGAATACAAAATGGTACACTGCTTTGAAAACACAGTCTGGCAGTTTCTCTATGTTAACAAAGAGTTAACATATGAGCCAGCAATTCTACTCCTCAGTATGCACCCAAGAGAGATAAAAATATATGTCCACACAGAAACTTGTATATGAAATGTACATAACAGCATTATTCATAATAGTCAAAACTTTGAAATAATTCAAAGGTGAATGGATAAATAAAATGTGGTGTATCCAAATCAATGGAATATTTTTTGGCAGTAAAAGGAAATGAAGCACTGATACCTGCTACCACATGGATGGACCTTGAAAACATCATGCTACATGAAAGAAGCCAATCACAAAGAACCACATACATATGATTCTAGTTACATGAAATGTCCAAAACAGACAAATATATGGAAACAAATAATAGATTAGTTGTTTCTAGCCAGGTGCAGCGTCTCATGCCTGTAATCCCAGCACTTTGAGGGGCCGGGGCAGGTGGATCACTTGAGGTCAGGAGTTTGAGACCAGCCTGGCCAACATGGTGAAACCCCATCTCTACCAAAAATACAACCAAATTAGCCTAGTGTGGTGGTGCACGCCTGTAATCCCAGCTACTAGGGAGGCTGAGGCAGCAGAATCACTTGAGCCCAGGAGGCGGAGGTTTCAGTGAGCCGAGATGGTGCCACTGCACTCCAGTCTGGGTGACAGAGCGAGACTCCATTTCAAAAAAAAAATTAGTGGTTTCCTAGGGCTAGGGAGGTTGGAAATGAGAGGTGATTGGTAATGGGTATGGATTTCTTTCTGCTGCGATGCAAATACTCTAAAATTGTGGTGATGGTTGCACAACTCTGTGAATATATTAACACTTAAAACCATGGAATTGTATTCTTTGTTCTTTTTTTTTTTTTTTTTTTTGAGACAGGGTCTCACTCTGTTGCCTAGGCTAAAGTGCAGTGGTGTGATTACACCTTACCATAGCCTGGACCTTCTGGGTTCAAGTGATCCTCCCACCTCAGCCTCTCAAGTAGCTGGGATTACATGCACACAGCACCACCACATTTGGCTAATTTTTATATTTTTTGTAGAGACAGTTTCGCCATGTTGCCCAGGCTGATCTGGAACTCCTGGGCTCAAGCAATCCGCCCTCCTCTGCTTCCAAAGTGCTGGGATTACAGGCGTGAGCCACCACACCTAGCCAAATTGTAGTCTTTAAGTGAGTAAAATGTATGGCATGTAAATTAGATATCAATAGAGCTGTTGCCAAAAACAGCTGTTTATTAATTGTGGAAAGAGAGAGAAAATTACATAAAACTAGTATGGCCTTCTTTGTCAATCTGCAATATGTAACAGTCCATCTCTTATTTCTCCAGGTGGTCACTCCACTCCCTTTGAGACCATGCATCCCACCAAAAAAGCCCTGGGCTTGCACATACAGAAGGGAGCCCTCCTTCCGTCACCAGAGCTCCAAGCCGTCACTCTTTCCTGCTTCTGCTCCTGAGGCTGGAACCACAGTGTCATGTAACGCTGGTCATGGAGGTGCAGTGTGGTCAACACAGAGCTGCCCTTGAGGAGGTCACAGTTTAGAGAAACCACACACATGTCCTTCCACAAAGGACTGCATCATACAAAAGGAAAATTGATATAATAATGTTATTATGCATAATTTGATCTTTTGAAATCGTGTCTGTATTTGTGTATGTTTATGAAGCCATAACATATTCCAGAAGAATGCAAATACTATATGTATTAGTCTTGAAGGGAATGGTGTAACAAATTGAGTAGCTCAAACAACAGAAATTTATTGTCACATTCCCAGAGCTAGAAGTCCAAAATCAGGGTGTTGACAGGCCCTTCCTGAGGGCCGTGAGAGAAGGATCTGGTCCAAGCCTCTCTCCCTGATGGTGTCAATGGTGATTTGTCCTTGTCTTTACATTGTCTCCCCTGGACACTTGTCTGTCTGTCTCTGCATCAAATTTCACCGTTTTATAAGGACACTTGTCACATTGGATTATGGCTTACCCAAATGACCTCATTTAACTTGATCATCTACAAAGCCCTTATCTCCTAATGAGGTCACATTTCAAGGAATTGGGTATTAGGACTCCAACATATATTTGTCGGGGACTCAAAAGCCAACCCATAGCACTATTCAAGAAAATAATAAAACAGGCCGGGCGCGGTGGCTCACGCCTGTAATCTCACCATGTTGGGAGGCTTAGGCAGGCGGATCAGTTGAGGTCAGAAGTTGGAGACCAGCCTGACCAACATGGCGAAACCCCATCTCTACTAAAAATACAAAAATCAGCCAGGTGTGGTGGCACACGCCTGTAATCCCAGCTACTCAGAAGGCTGGGGTAGGAGAAATTCTTGAACCCAGGAGGTGGAAGTTGCAGTAAGCCAAGATTGCACTACTGCACCCCAGCCTGGGCAACAGAACAAGACTCCATCTCAAAAAAAAAAAAAAAAAAGAAAAGAAAATTATAAAACAACATTTTTTTCATGGAACCAAACGAATAGTTTAAGGTGTGAGGAAAAGGGATAAAGCAAGAATATGCTCACTTTTCAAACGGCTTTGATTAACACTGAAGGTATGGTTCTTACCCCTGGATGCCTATAATAGCCCAAAGCCAGGGCCAAATTCTGGACTAGTTAAATTTGAACCCCTGAAGGGACAGGGGGTGAATTCCAGGGATCAGTATTTTTTTCTTTTTAATAAACTTTAAAATTTTATCAGCACCACACTTCAACCAATTGAGCTAAACAGCCGCTGAGAAAACTTTTAAATTTTAGAATAGCTTTAGATATATAGAGAAATTGCAAAAGATGGCACAGAGAGTTTCTCATATACTCCACACCCATTTCCCCCAAGTATTAATATCTCACATTAGCAAGGCAAATTGGTCACAGTTAATCAATGTTGAAACATTACTATTAACTAAAGTCCATACTTTATTCAGACTACTTTTTTCCTAACATCCTTTATCTGTTCCAAGGTCCCATCCAGGATCCCATATGACATTTAGCCATCATGTCTCCTTAGGCCCTTCGTGACTGTGACAGTTTCTCAGGTCTTTCTTGTTTTTGATGGTCTTAAAACTTTTGAGGAGTATTGGTCGAATATTTTGTAGAAGATCCCTCAGTTGGGATCTGTCTGATGTCTCATGATTAGACAGGGCCATGGACTTTTGGGAGGAAGACCACAGAGGTAAAGTGCCATTGTCATCACATCATGTCAAGAGTACATACAATCAACACGACTCACCACTACTGATGCTGACTTGAACACCTGGCTGAGCTGTCTCCATTGGAAAGTTACTTTTCTCCCCTTCCCATACTGTAATCCTTGGAAGAGAGTCACTGTGTGCTACTCACACTTTAGTTGTAGGCAGTTGTGCTCTAGCTCCTTGAGGGTGGAGTATCTACATACATTATTTGGAATTCTTGTGCACATTATTTGGAATTCTCCCACCACAAGTTAAATAATTAATTAACTTAATTGTATATTTATGTTAGTGTGGACTCATGGATATTTATTTATATGTTGGGTCTAATACTATTTTATTAATTTTGTTGCTTAAATCATCCCAGCTTTGGCTATCGGTTTCAATCCTTTATAAAGCTAGGTGATTCCAATGTGCAACCAAGGCTGAGGACCACTGCTTTAAGTAAAACGTTGCTTAGGATTATGCCACCATGAAGGTCCCGATTTCTCTCAAGTTAGGACAAATGCAAACTGCAAGTAAAAAAAAAAAAATGACCCATCTGGGCTGCAGATGCTAATCTACACCCACAACGGACAGTTCATTGGGAGTTCCTCCCATTCTCCTCCATTTCTAGCATAGACTACAGGAATACACAAAATAATACTTGTTTCTTGATTGGGACAAATTTTAAATAAGAGCCTATAGACTGTTTAAGTTGAGCAGTTCTTGAATCAACAAGCTGAGAGCAGCTCAGCTGCTCAGAAAAAGTTAAGACGGTGAGCCTCTAGTGCCCCCGGTGACTAGAAGCCCAGATGTGCGTCTGCAGGAACAGGGTGGTCATCTGGAATGCCGTTTTTTCCAGCTTGGGAAAGCAAACTTGGCCTCAGTAACTTCACTGCCAGGGAAATCCTCAATACTGACTTCACGTAGGCCAGGACTTGATAGGGTTTCTCCAAGGATTCCTGAACCGTCTTTGCATGCAGAAGTAATGACTCAGGAAGTGACTGCTTCGTTATTCTCAGGTAATTACTTCCCCAAGTCGCAGCCCAGTCAAAGGCATAGCTCATTTCTAGTCCTACAATTATTCAGGTTTGGGATGGAGACAGTCAGTCATTTCAATCTTCCAGTAACATCTAACAAAAATGGCTGCCATATGGGTCGGGATGGTGGGTTAAGAACAAATGAAAGAAGGAATATTCTTAGACCAGCCCTGGCATAATTTTCACGGAACAGTGAGTCTCAAAGTATGTCCCTGGACCAGCAGCATCAGCATCAGCTGATAACTTGTTAGAAATGCCAATTATCAGGCCAGGTGTGGTGGCTCACACCTGTAATCCCAGCTACCTGGGAGGCTGAGGTGGGAGGATCAATAAAACCCGGGAGTTCAAGGCTGCAGTGAGCCATGATTGCACCATTGCACTCAGCCTGGGCAACAGAGGGAGACCCTGCCTCAAAAAAAAAAAAAAAAAAATTAGCTGGGCATGGTAGCATGTGCTTGTATTTCCAGCTCCTCTAGAGGCTGAGGTGGGAGGATCAAT
>NW_012103565.1:2678396-2693914 GCF_000951045.1 Mandrillus leucophaeus
AAAAAAAAAAAAAAAAAAGAGAGAAATGTCAGTTATCAGGCCCTGAACCAGAGCTACTCAACCAGAAACTCTATTGGTGGTGGAGTTGGGGGGTAGCAGCAACTTATGTCTTAACAAACCCACCAGGTGATTCTGAAGCCCATTCAGGTTTGCGAACCAGTGCCTTAGAATAAATCCAAGCAATGTTCGCAGTTCAAGTTTCCATCTTTTTCTGGTGATTTTGTGATGAATAAAATAATGACTCAACAAATCTCAGTGTCTCAAGAGCTCCCAAATCTTCCTGGAACAGGGCAAGACCCATCCTGTGTTCTCAGAGCCCAGCCAAGGGCTTGGTACATGGCAGTTGCTCAATATATGTTGGGTCCAAGAAGTAAGGAATAATCAACTAGTGATCAAGTCAACATCACCCATTTTTTTTTTTTGGTAGAGACAATGTCTTGCTATGTCTTCCTGTTATTATTATGTCTTACTACTATCACTCCAATCACTCCAGATTGCAACTCAATGTCCCATTCCCACTGGCTGACAAGGGCTTTCCATGGAGAGGCCACCAAGGCCCCTTCCCTGGGTTTCTTTCCCTTAATTGCAGGATAGGTTGTGTTGGTGCAGGGGAGGATGAAAGTGAAGCAACTAATGAACTATTCTCTGTGGCCCCTACCCTTGCTAATGACAGAGTAGTCGACAGAAGCGCTCTAGTCACAGGCTTAGTTCTTGCACAGAGTGTCTCAAACTCAAACACCCATGAGGGCAGGGAGACACCATAAACAATGAGGCAGAGGGCACGTGCATTGGCTTAGTCCTGTGAGTTGGGGGAAGTGGGAAGTGGGAGGCCACCAGGTCAGACACTGCCCAGACCCCAACCCAACCACCAAGTGCAGGTGTGCGGGGCAGCCAGTGCTGAGCTGAGCTGAGCTGAGCTGAGTACGTCCCTCTCCACTTCCTCAGTATCCTGTACAATTTCCACGTGTGCTCGGAGGGAAGCAGGTGGCCCTTGCCCCCATCTCAAGGGCAACTACCTCTCATTCACAGGTTCAAGAATGTGGGCTCAGAGTTTCCAAATCATTTTCCAAAAGAAGCCAGCTCCTGCTTGCTCACTCTCTCTCTCTCTCCCTGTAAAATATGCTGGTTTCAAAGTATTGGCTCCTGTGTATAAAACTATTCAAGGCCAAACAAAAGGTATCTGCCAATGGTCAGGTTGCAGCATCTGCTGGAAAAAATGGAATTTTTTTTTCTACTTCATACCCATTAAGAAGGCTATTATCAAAAAGTTGGAAAATAACAAGGAATGGCCAGGACTTGGAGAAACTGGAATCCCTGTGTGTTGTCTGTGGGACTGTAGTACAACTGCTTTGGAAAACAGTTTGGCAGTTCCTCAAAAGAGTTAAAAATAGAATTGCCAGCCAGACGTGGTGGCTCATGCCTGTAATCCCAACACTTTGGGATGCTGAGGCAGGCAGATCACCTGAGGCTGGGAGCTCTAGACCAGCCTGGCCAACATGGAGAAACCCCGTCTGTACTAAAAATATAAAAATTGGCTGGGCGTGGTGGTGCATGCCTGTAATCCCAGCTACTCGGGAGGCTGAGGTAGGAGAATTGCTTGAACCTGGGAGGCAGAGGTTGCAGTGAGCCAAGATCGTGCCACTGCACTCCAGCACAAACAACAGAGCAAAACTCCATCTCAAAAAAATAAATAGAATTACCATATAATCCAGTAATTTCACTAGGTATATACCCCCAAAGAATTGAAAGCAGGCACTTAAAGGGATATTTGTATACCCATGTTCATAGTAGCATTATTCACAATACTCAAAAGCTGGAAGCAACCTCAATGTCCATCAACTGATGAATGAATAAACAAAGTGTGGTATCTACATACACAGAATTTTATTCAGCCTGAAAAAGGAAGGAAACTCTAATTCACACCGCAACCTGGATAAACCTTGAAGACATATGCTAAGTGAAATAAACCAGTCTCAAAAGAACACATATTGTATGATTTCATTTATATGAGGTGCCTAGAGTAGTGAAATTCATAAAGACAAAAGTAGAATAGAGGTTGCCAGGGGTTGGGAAGAGGGGCAATGGGGAGTTAGTGTTGAATGGCTTTGAAGTTTCAGTTTGGGAAGATGAAACAGTTCTGGAAATAGGTAGTTGTGATGGTTGCACAACATTGTGAATGTATTAATGCCATTGCTTTATACACTTAAAATAGTTGAAATGATCTTTTACCACATATAAAATGGTAAGTTTTATGTTATGTATATTTTGCCAGAAATATTTTTCTAAAAAATAGCTAACATTTATTGACTGTCTATACGTGCCAGAGACTATCCTGAATGCTTTGTGTTCTCACCACAAGCCTCTGACGTAATTACGACTATTGCCCCAATTTGTGTGTGTGTGTGTGTGTGTGTGTGTGTGAGAGAGAGAGACAGAGAGACAGAGAGAGACAGGGTCTCAATCTGTCACCTGGGCCGAAGTGCAGCGGCCCTATCACAGCTCACTGCAGCACTGAATTCCTGGGCTCAAGCAATCCTCCCACCTTCAGAGTAGCTGGTACTATAAGTGTGTGCCACCACACATGGCTAATTTTTAAAAATTTTTTGTTGAGATGGGGTCTTGCTTTGATACCTAGGCTGGTCTTGAACTCCCAGCCTCAAGCAATCCTTCTGCCTCGGCCCCCCAAAGTGTTGGGATCACAGGTATGAGCCACCATGCCTGGCCAAATTATTTTAGAGACAGAGTCTCCCTCTGTTACCCAGGCTGGAGTGAAGTGGTGCAATCATAGCCCACTGCAACCTTAAAATCCTGGCCTCAAGTAACCCTACTGCCTCTGCCTCCCAAAGCCCCAGGTTTACAGGCTTGAGTCACCATGCTAGACCTTTGCTAAGTTCCGACATATGTATAAATCATGAAGCCATCACCACACTCAAGACAACGAACATACCCATCTCACCCCAAAACTTTCCTCGTGCCCCTTGATACCCCCGTCTCTGCCTCTTTCTATCTCACCTCCTTTGTCTCTTTGTCACTACAGATTAAATACAATCTAGATTTTTATATAAATAAAATCACACTGTACATACTTCTTTTTAATGGAGGGGATCTGGCTCTTTTCACTCCACATAACTATTTTGAGATTCACTCATGTTGTGGTACGTATCAACCATTCATTCCTTTTTACTGCTGAGTAGTATTTCATTGCATGGATGTATCGAAATTTGTTTATTCACCTGTTAATTAATGGATATTTGTGCTATTCTCAGTTTAGTTATATTACAAATAAGGGTGCTACGAACATAGGCACACAAGTCTTTGTGTGGACATATGTTTTCATTTCTCAGGATAAATACTAGGAGGGGAATGGCTGAATCATGCAGTAGGTGTACATTTAACTCTTACCAAACTGCCAAACTGTTTTCCAACATTTAACCATTTAATATTTCCACCAGAAGTATATGAGAGTCCAAGTTCTTCCATGTCCCTGCCATAGCAAATCATGGTCAGTCTTTTTAATTTTCACAGTTTCTGTGTGTGGTTTCAGTTGCATTTTCCCAATGACTAATGATGTTGAGATTTTTTCATGTACTTGTTTGCCATTTGTATATCTTCTTTGGTGGAGTGTTTGTTCAAATTTTTTGCCCATTATTAGGTTGTTGTTCTCTTACTGTTGAGTTTTGAGTGTTCTTTATGCAGTCTGAATTCAAGTGTTTTATCACATATATGCTTTACAAAGTACTTTTCAATGTCAAAAAAATCTTAGGGGCCATGATAATAATTGTGATCTCACTATCTTCATAGTTAAGAAAATTAATTTAATTTAATTTTATTTTTGATACGGAGTCTCACTCTGTTACCCAGGCTGGAGTGCAGTGGTGTGATCTCAGCTCACTGCAAGCTCTGCCTCCCAGGTTCATGCCATTCTCCTGCCTCAGCCTCCCAAGTAGCTGGGACTATAGGCACCCACCACCAAGCCCGGCTAATTTTTTCTATTTTTTGTAAAGACAGGGTTTCACTGTGTTCGCCAGGATGGTCTCGATCTCCTGACCTCGTGATCCGCCTGCCTTGGCCTCCCAAAGTGCTATGATTATAGGCATGAGCCACCACACCCGGCCAAAAAAATTAATTGTGAAAAGATCTTCAGTGATTTAATAATCTTTCTAAATTAATCTCTAATATATCCACCACAGCAGCATGTATCTCCCTCTTAAGGTGTCTCAGTCCATTTTTGTGCTGCTATAATACAACACCTGAGATAGGGTCATTTATAATAAATAGGAATTTATTAACTCACAGTTCTGGAGGCTGAGAAGTCCAGTGTCAAAGTGCTGGCATCTGGTGAGGGCCTTCTTGTTGCATCATCACATGATAAAAGGCAGAAAGGCAAGAGAGGACAAAAGGGGGTCAAACTCTCCCTTTTATAACAACATCAATCCACTCATGAAGATGGAGCCTTCATAGTTTTACCACTTATTAAAAGTTCCACCTCTTAATACTGTTATGATGGCAAATAAATTTTAACATGAGTTTTACAGGGGACAAACACTCAAACCATAGCAGGAGGTAATCCAACATGGTGGTTAAGGACTAGCGTTGATCAGAAGAAAAAAAAAGTCACACGTAGCCATTTATAAGCTGTTAACACTACATATTAGGAAGGTGCTCAACCCCTAAGCACCTAAAGCACTGCTTCATCACTAGTGGTTTCTTGGAGAGAAATTGCCAGGACACACGTTGTCGGGTCTGGTCGCCACTGTCACCCCAAGAGTATCTTCAGGCTGAATCCCGTCCAGCCTCCATCCTGTTTTCCAGTCACCCTCAACCCACCTGTTTTTGTGTTGCCATATCTGTCTCCAATATGATACAAGTACTGCCTCTCCAACACCTCACTGTGTTCTCAGAAGCTCCTTTCTGTGATCTTAAACTCTCCCACGTCCTCCATCTCTTCTCCTGCCCTACCTGAAACATGGCTGTCCCCAAGGCCACTGTGGCACTTAGGCAGTGTCCTCATGGCTTGCAGTTGCAGTTTCCAATTTCTATTCCCTCCTCCAAAACATCCAGCTCTTCTGAAGATCAGGTCATCTAACTCCCTTGACCTTCTCCTCCTTGAAGCTGTGAGCTACTTTTTGGCAATGCCCCTCCATGCAGGAGGGACTTGAACTTAGCTTCCTGCTTTCCCCTCCTCCCCAACTCCTACCATGTCATTTTTACCCATTCTTGTGATCTCAGCATTGATTGGTTGGAACCACCTAACACCATGTAGTTGAACCATTCAATGCTCTGGCTTCTTAGGTCTTTAACAGACATGTCCTCAATGATCTTTTTCACCATTCCACCTCAGCTACACACTCACACGGTCACTTCCTTGGAATCAACAGAATTGAATGCACTTGTGAAATCTTTATTTAAGCATCCTATCTTCTGACCACTACCTCTTTCCTTTCAATTCACTTACTCAAGTGCGTCCGCTACCATACTCCTTCAGCCTGTTCAAAATCTTCAACCCAGTGGCCCACCCCAGCATGGCTTGACATCCATCAGCTCCTATATGACTTCATTCTCCTCCTCGTCTTGCCTAGATTTCATGGGCTGAAGTTTAAATTGAAATAAAACATGCTTGTAGAAAAGTGTAGAAAAGCAACAGCTCAGATGAATGAGGAGCAACTGCTGATGGGTATGGGGTTCCCTTTTGGGGTGAGGAAAATATCTTGGGACTAGATAGAGGTGGTGGCTGCACAATGTTGTGAATACACTAAATCCCACTGAATTGTCCACTTTAAAATGGTTAATGGTCAATTACATGTTATGTGGATTTTACCTAAACTTTTTTTTTAAAGTTGGCTAGGCACGGTGGCTCACGCCTGTAATCCCAGTATTTTGAGAACTCGAGGCTGGTAGATCACAGGGTCAAGAGATCAATACCATCCTGGCCAACATGGTGAAACCTCATCTCTACTAAAAATACAAAAAATTAGCCGGGCGTGGTGGTGCGTGTATAGCTGAGTATAATCCCAGCTACTCAGGAGGCTGAGGCAGGAGAATTACTTGAACCCAGGAGGCAGAGGTTGTAGTGAGCCGAGATCTCACCACTGTACTCCAGCCTGGCGACAGAGTGAGACTCAGTCTCAAAAAAAAAGTAAACAGTTTGATTAATTACCACACAGTGAATACACATATTTAATCACCACGTAGTTCAGAAAAGAGAACCTCACCAGCACCCCAGAAAACTCCTTGATGCCACTTTCACTTGCAACCTTCTATCTTGCCCAAAGGCAACCACTATTTTGTGTCTGGATTCTTTTGTCCAATGTTTATGAAATTCATCCATGCTATACATAAATTGTAGTTCATTCATTTTCAATGTTGTAAATATTCCTTTTTTTTTTTTAGATTAAGGTAGTTACTTTATTTTGAACAAGGAAGTAGCGTAAGCAACTCAGTGCGTGCCCTTAAGATGGGAGCTCTTCCCCCATATCACTCCCCACCCCAAGGAATAATTTTGGGAGAAAAAAAGAGTTTTCTATCTGGCTACCTGTGTTATCTATGATTGCACCTTCTTATATGGCAGGCACGTCATCATGTCCAGACGAGCATCTAAGGAACTGCATTTTGGGAGCTGAAACTTTCATTTGGGTCTAAGATGAATGCATGAACTAACACAGGGCCATCTCCCCTTCACTATTTTGCATCCTCGTTTAATTTCTGACTGCTTTTCTTCTATAATCTTTTATTCTTTTTTTTTTGAGACGGAGTCTCACTCTGTCACCTAGGCTACAGTGCAGTGGCATGATCTCGATCTTGGCTCACTGCAACCTCTGCCTCCTGTGTTCAAGCAATTATCCTGCCTCAGCCTCCCGAGTAGCTGGGATTACAAGCACGCACCACCATGCTGGCTAATTTTTGTATTTTCAGTAGAGACAGGGTTTCGCCATGTTGGCCAGGCTTGTCTTGAGCTCCTGATCTCAAACAATCTGCCTGCCTCGGCCTCCTAAAGTGCTGGGATTACAGGCATGAGCCACCATGCCCCGCCATAATCTTTTATTCATTTTTAATAGCTATTATGCTTTTACTTTTCTTTGAGTATCTTAAACATACTTATTTCAAAATCTTTGTCACACTACCCCCTTACTATAGGTAAGGTACTCATGAAGAAAGAGAACACCCAGGAGGAGTCTGGAATTGGGAAGCCTGGTCCCTGACTCTTCCCTGTGCATTGAACCCCACAGCCAATGAAAGTAACACCCCCTGCTTCCCATTGGACATGCCTTTGCATGGGCTGTGGCCTGAGGATTGAGTCATATCATTGTACATTATCCCTTCAGCCTCCATACTATCCTATCTGAGGTGGTGTCTACAGTAAATGACAGATTTATGCTCTAGAGCTGTAACTAAGAGTGACAAAACTCAGAAGTTAGGTCCTGATTCAACATTCATGGCTCAGCAAGATTTCTAGTATTACTAATGAAATACACTCTAAGTGAAATTCAAAGGTAGTTAAAGGGGGTTTAAAAAGAGCTATATTGCCAGGGAACTCCAAGTTTGGCAAAAAAAAGATTGAGTCTGTGATTATACAATTCCGTGTACCATCTATCTATGGGACATGAGCTGCCAAGGCAAAAAGCATGCAGGATCCTCGCCAGTATCCCTGTAAGGGTACTGCAATGGTTTGAATGTTGCTGCCAAAACTCATGTTGAAATTTAATTGCCATGGTAATAATATTAAGAGGTGGGGCCTTTAAGACCGTGTTAGGTAATGAGGGCTCTGCCCTCTTGAATGAATTAATGCCATTATTGGATTATTTATCTTGAGAGTGGGCCACTGATAAAAGGAAAAGTTCACCACTATTCGCTCTCTCTGTCTCCTGCACTTGCTCACCACATGATGCCTTCTACCATGGAATGATCCTCACTAGAAGCCAGCGTTGCACTCTTGAACTTTCCAGCCTCCAGAAACATGAGCCAAGTTATTGGGGGAACCTGCCCCCAATATTTGAGCGTAGGTTCTTTCTATTTTCCATAAGTGTTGGCCGGCTGAGAAATAAAGAGTGACAGTAAAAGAGAGGAATTTTACAGCTGGGCCACCAGGGGTGACATCACATATCAGTAGGACCATGATGCCCACCTGAGTCTCAGACCAGCAAGTTTTTATTAAGGGTTTCAAAAGGGGAGGGGGAGTAAGAACAGAGAGTAGGTACAAAGATCACATGCTTCAAAGAGCAAAAAGCAGAACCACTAACAAGGGTCTAACAAAGATCACATGCTTCCGAGGGAATAGGACAAAGGGCAAAAGCAGAACCACTGATAAGGGTCCAACAAAGATCACAGGGCAAATGGCAAAAGGAGAACCACTGATAAGGGTCTATTTTCAGTGGTGCACATATTGTCTTGATAAATATCCTAAACAACAGAAAACAGTGTTCGAGAGCAGAGAACTGGTCTGACCACAAATTTATCAGGGTGGAGTTTTTCCCCACCCTAGAAGCCTGAGGGTTCTGTAGGAGACCAGGGCATATCTCAGTCCTCATCTCAACTGCACAAGACAGACAGAGCAGCTGTTTATAGACCTCCCTGAAGAAACGCATTCCTTTCCCAGGGTATTAATATTAATATTCCTTGCTAGGAAAAGAATTTAGCAATATCTTTCCTACTTGCACGTTCATTTGTAGGCTTTCTGCAAGAGCTAAAATATGGCTCTTTTTGCCCGACCCCGCAGGCAGTCAGACCTTATGGTTGTCTTCCCGTGTTCCATAAAAATCACTGTTATTCTGTTCTTTTTCAAGGTGCACTGATTTCATATTGTTCAAACACACATGTTTTACAATCAATTTGTGCAGTTAACACAATTATCACAGTGGTCCTGAGGTGACGTACATCCTTAGCTTAT
Organism: Mandrillus leucophaeus; assembly: GCF_000951045.1. Classification (NCBI taxonomy): domain Eukaryota; kingdom Metazoa; phylum Chordata; class Mammalia; order Primates; family Cercopithecidae; genus Mandrillus; species Mandrillus leucophaeus. The sequence goes on from NW_012103565.1 coordinate 2,687,281, forward strand.
GAAGATAACAGGATTAAGAGATTAAAGACAGGCATAAGAAATTATAAAAGTATTATTTGGGAACTGAAAAATGTCCATATTAAGATGAAATCTTCACAATTTATGTTCCTCTGCCGTGGCTCCAGCCAGTCTCTCCATTTGGGGTCCCTGACTTCCTCCAACACCAAGAAAGCTTCTTGTCTTGTCTTGTCTTGTCTTGTCTCGTCTTTTTCTTTTCTTTTTATTCTCTTTTTTATCCTCTCTCTCTCTCTCTCTCCCCCCACCCTCTCTTTCAGGCAGGGTCTTGCTTTGTTGCCCAGGTTGGAGTACAGTGGCACAATCACAGCTCACTGCAGCCTCAACCTCCCTGGCTCAAGCAATCCTCCCCTCTCAGCCTCCCAAGTAGCTGAGACTATGGGCACATGACAGCACGCCCAGCTAATTTTTGTATTTTTTGTAGAGACAGGATCTCGTCATGTTGCCCAGGCTGGTCTTGAACTTCTGGGCTCAAGCAATCCTTCCCTGGCCTCCCAGAGTGCTGAGATCACAGGTGTGAGCCACTCTGCCTGGTCTAAACTCTTTTCTTATGAATGACCCAATCTGTGGTCCTTGGTTATAGCAGCAGAAAAAAAAGAAAATGACAGGTACAACAGACAAGGAAGATCCTCTCACCTGGGTGAGAGGGTGGTTATTTTGGCTGACCAAAGAACTCAGCATACTTCCGGAAAATGAGAAAAGGTGATATGGTTCATGCTGCTGACCCACACCATATTTGTTGCTTCTCCACTCCCATTTTCACAACTTTATGGAAGTATAATTTTGAATAATAAACTGCATATATTTGAAATGTACTATTTGATACATTTTAGTAAATATATGTAACTATGAAACCATCTCCACAAACAAGATGCTGAACATTTCCATTGCCATTGAAGGTTTTCTCATGCCTGTCTGCAGTTCATTGCACCTTTTAACCTGTCCCCAGGCAACCACTGATCTACATTCTAGCTACATAAATCAGTTTTTATTTTCAAGAATTTCATATAAGTGAAATAATATAATACATTTTTTTTGTCTGGCTTCTTTCAGTCAACATAATTACTTTGAGATTTAATCAAAATCAGTTTTGATTTTGCTCAAGTGATCCTCCCAACTCAGCCTCCCAAATAGCTGCCACTATAGGCACGCACAACCCTGCCTGGCTAATTTTTAGAATTTCTTGTAGAGGTGGGGTCTTGCTCTGTTGCGTAGGATGGTCTCGAAATCCTGAGCTCAAGTGATCCTCCTTCCTTGGCCTTCCAAAGTGCTGGGATTATAGGCATTTTGGGTCTCTCGCTTCCAATTCTGGCAGGGGAAAAGCCCGATTTCTTTTTCTCTTATTTTATCAGCATTCTTGGAGCCTCTACTGATCAAGGCCAAATTCAGTAACAAAGCATACTTTTAACTGGCCTATTTAACAAGTATTTTAAAGAGCAAAAATCTTTTCTATCAACTTCCACAAAGGTATCCAAAGTCATGCTTTTAAACTGGAAAGAGTTCTTAGGGAATTACACAATGGTATGTACAAACCTGAACAGGCTGTACTCATGAGGACAAATATGTGATTTATCTAAGCGTAGTAAATACTTCAGAGTTTAGTTTGCAGGGTTGGAATGTCTACTGTAAACAGTAGCAATGACTATCTCTGTAGCAAAATTTCCAAGCACAAGAAGAAATCAAGTTTTTTGAGAGAACATTTGCTCAGTAATACCTTTGCCCTTTTATTTATAGGGTAAAAGAGGGAAGAAATATGAGAAACATGCTTATAATACTTTTTTCTTCCCATATCCTTTTCCTTACCATAAAAAAAATGTTCTGTGGACTGAATTCAAGATCAATGATGCATCACTGAAGCCATGAAGTCCTGCAAGTTTACATCATGGTGATTCAGTGCTCCTGGACTGGCAAACCTTCCTCTCTGTGTGTGAGCCTCCCTCAACAATCCCAGGTCCCTGTGTCAGTACTGCTTCTGAACAACTCACTAGTAAGCCCTTGAAAGAATGCAAACCTCTTTAATATAGTCAAATGAAACAGATTTGTGCTCTGTCAACTCAGTCTTGACTTTTGCCTCCAGATTGTGGATTACTTGAGATGCCTGAAATATATTGTCTTTAAAACTGAAAGGCAGCTCCATCATTTCAAAAGCAGATAGTAGAGACGTTTACCAAGAAAAACACAGCCAAAACATCACATTCCAACCCATGGGCAGTGAAGATGAGATTTTCCTGTTCTCTTCCACCTGTTTTTGTTGTTATTGTGGCTTTTTGGCTTGTTTTCATCCCTGCTGTAATCCCTGATTAACTCTTAATTTTTCAGGTTGTTGTTTCAGGTATTTTGGCCCACCACTTCCTGCCAAAACTATCTGCTATCTATACATCTCTAGAGGGTTCTAGCAACTATGCTCTTCTTTTTTATAGGAACTGATTCTTTTTTCTTTTTCCCACCCACTGAGCTGATTCTACTTGAACTCAATGAACTTTTAGTCTCTGTGTTTCTTTATTTTAATTAATTGAGCTTTCTATCTAAATTGGCACACTAAATTCTGAACAATCCAGATCTGCATGTTTGGTCTAGATTGGTTAGCCACACTGCAAGTCACAGAGTTAGTGTGGAAAACATATTCCAATTTCTAGACCCTTGTGAAAATCAGAATTAGCCAGAAGCACCAGTTTGTAGAATCATGGACAAATCTGGAAAAACCCAACAATTTGGAGGATGTTTAGTCCCAGATGCACAGGATTGAGTTAGTTCTAATTGACCAGACGCGATGGCACGCGCCTGTAATCCCAACACTTTGGGAGGCCAAGGCAGGTGGATCACCTGAGGTCAGGATTTTGAGACCAGCCTGGCCAACATGGTGAAACCCCATCTCTACTAAAATTACAAAAATTAGTCGGGCATGGTGGCACACGTCTGTGGTCCCAGCTGCTCGGGAGGCTGATCTAGGAGAATTGCTTGAACTCAGGAGACGGAGGTTGCAGTGAGTGGAGACTACACCACCCGGCTCCAGCCTGCGCAACAGAGTGAGACTGTATCTCAAAAAAATAAATAAACAAGCCAGGCACGGTGGCTCACATCTGTAATACCAGTACTTTGGGAGGCCGAAGTGGGCGGATCACGAAGTCAAGAGATCAAGACCATCCTGGCCAACATGATGAAACCCTGTCTCTACTAAAAATACAAAAATTAGCTGGGAGTGGTAGTGTGCACCTGTAGTCTCAGCTACTCGGGAGGCTGAGGCAGCAGAATTGCTTAAACCCGAGAGGTGGAGGTTGAAATGAGCCAAGATTGTGCCACCACACTCCAGCCTGGCAACAGAGCGAGATGCCATCTCAAAAATAAATAAATAAATAATAAAATTGAGGATGGTTTCTTTGCCTTTATTATTTTGAGAATACCATACCATTCCTCCACCATTTTTTGATTTTCTTTTTTCTTTTTCTTTTCCTTTTTCCTTTCTTTCTTCATTTTTTTTTCTTTTTTAGAAATGGAGTCTCGCTCTATTGCCCAGGCTGGAATGCAATGGTGTCATCATAGCTCTCGACAGCCTCAAACTCCGGGGCTCAAGAAATCCTCCCACCTCAGCATCCTGAGTAGCTAAGCCTACAGGAGCGCACCATTGTGCCCGGCTAATTTAAAATATTTGTTTAGAGATGGGGTCTCACTGTGTTGCTCAGGCTGGTCTCAAACTCCTAGTCTCAAATAATCTTCCCATCTCACCCTCTGGAGTAACTGGGATTACAGGTGTGAGCCATTATGCCCAGCTCATTCCACTATTTTCTTACATCAGTTGTGGCTGTTAAAAAATCTGATGTCAGGTCAGGCATGGTGGCTCACGCCTGTAATCCCAACACTTTAGGAGGCCGAGGTGGGCAGATCACCTGAGGCCAGACCAGCCTGACCAATATGGTGAAACTCCATCTCTACTAAAAATACAAAAAAAATTAGCCAGGCATGGTGGTGGGCGCCTGTAGTCCCAGCTACTTAGGAGGCTGAGACAGGAGAATTGCTTGAACCCAGGAGGCGGAGGTTGCAGTGAACAGAGATCATGCCACTGCAGCCTGGGTGATACAGCGAGACTCTGTCTCAAACAAACAAACAAACAAACAAATCTGATGTCAATCTGACTTCAATCCTCTTTTTGTGATGTTCTCTTTCTCTTGACAATCTTTTAGAATTTTCTCTGCTTCTTTGAAATTCTTTTTCCTTTCTTTTTTCCCATTTTTAAAAAATGTTTTATTTTTAGATGGTGTCTTGTTCTGTCACCCAGGCTGGAATGCAGTGGTGAAATCAGTTTACTGCAGCCCCAACCTCCTGGGCTCAAATGATCCTCCCACCTCAGCCTCTTGAGTAGCTGAGACTACAGGCATGCATCATCATGCCTGACTAATTTTTAAAACTTTTTGTAGAGACGGGATCTCACTTTGTTGCCTATGCTTGTCTTGAACTCCTGGGCTCAAGTGATCCTCCTGCCCCAGCCTCCCAAAGTGCTGGGATTACAGCTGTGAGCCACTATGTCCAGCCTAGAAAATTTTAATTTTACTATAAAATGTTCTTATCTTTTCTCTATAACCTTTTTTATCTTTCTTTCATCTTTTTACAGTTACAGAAGATCATCTCATTTTTCTTCAAATATTTATTTCTGTTCATTTTTCTTCTTTCTAGAATTCTTATTCCCTGGATGTTAGTACTTCTGTCTTCCACATAACCTAGTTTTTTCTTTATATTTTATACGTCTTTATATTTTATACGTTAGTTCCTTCTCGCTTCTGAAAGATTTCCTCCACCTGTTCTTCCAAGTTGACAATAAGTTTTGCAAATTGTCATTTTGTTATTTTTTTATTTTGTTTTATTTTTTATTTCTATCCATTTTGTTATTTATCCATGTGATGTGTTCACTTCAACTATGATATTTTACATATCTAATATTTCTTTTCTATGTTTTCTTGTTCTTATCTACATTGTCATTATCTTCTTTTATCTCTTTTTGTATATTTATTAGGCCATATTACATTATCTATGTAACTGTTTTTATATGCATAGTTGGATTCTGTAATCTAAAATGCAGTTTTTCATTTCACGTAGTTGTGATTCTGAAATCTGCCACTTTGACCTGTGAATTTATGTTTTCCTTTTCGGGGAAGTGCATATAGGGAAAGGCCAGTCCTAATTAGCTCATTCCCAGTCAGCCCCAGTTAGCTCTGAGGGTGGGAATGGATGAAGCCCGGGGGGAGAAACAAGCCAGGGCACAAGGAAACCACTGTCATTTATTCTCCACCTCACAACACAATGGGGTCAGAGCTTCACTCTGCCTTCCAGGGCACTCAGCATTCGGAGGAGACCTTGTTGGACTGTCATTTGCCAGCTCTGGGGGTTTGGTGGGAAGGGGAACTGATACCCAAGGTAATTCGTCCTCACTTCAGGCACAACTATTAAATTTAAGGTTGTGAATGTGATTTGATGCCCTTATGTGGTATCACTGGGAGGCAAATCCCTGGGTGATTATCCATCACTGGGCACTATTTGCACTAATATTCTCCCCCAGTGGGTACCGTGAAATCCCCCTTTTCCAGAAACATCACTTTTTCAAGAATTCCCCTATTTCAATCCCATTCTTTTGTACTTCTTCCCTTGTGATTCTTCTCCCTCCTTTTCTTCTTCAGACATTTGTTAAGGGCCTAATGTGTGTCATGTACTAGGTTGTGAGTCTGACAGGTGTGAAGAGCAGATGTGTTTGAAGAATAAGAAAAATAGGCTGGGCGTGGTGGCTGATGCCTGTAATACCAGCACTTTTGGGGACTGAGGCGGGCGGATCACGAGGTCAGGAGTTCGAGACCAGCCTGACCAATATGGTGAACCCCGTCTCTACTAAAAATACAAAAATTAGCTGGATGTGGTGGCATGTGCCTGTAATCCCAGCTGCTCAGGAGGCTGAGGCAGAAGACTCACTTGAACTCAGGAGGCAGAGGTTGCAGTGAGCCGAGATCATACTACTGCACTCCAGCCTGGGCAACAGAGCGAGACTCCATCTAAAAAAAAAAAAAAAGGAATAAGAAAAATGGGAACCAAAATGGAGCCAAGGTTGCAGAACTAAAGACAAATTTGGCCTCCTTTCCCTGGCAGCGAAGCAAGGAAAGGGCATAGCCTTCCTCTGAGGCGGAGCCTATCAGATGGTGATGGGAAGGTGCTCTAGTCAATGGTTCTAATCTTGACCTCTCCTTAGAACCACCTGAGGAGTTTTGTTTTAATCCCAGCGTCTAGACACATTTAATTGGCACAACTATGTCAACTATGTTCCAATTAAATGGTAATCTCTTGAGGTGAACTCACAACCATATATATATACACATATATATGTATATATTCACATTTTTTTTTTCGAGACAGAGAGTCTCACTCTGTTGCCCAGGCTGAAGTTCAGTGGCGCCTTCTCAGATTATTTGCAACCTCCGCCTCTTGAGCTCAATCTATTCTCGTGTCTCAGCCTCCTGAGTAGGTGGGATTACAGGAGTGTGGCACCACGCCTGGCTAATTTTTGTATTTTTAGTAGAGAAGGGGTTTCACTATGTTGGCCAGGCTGGTCTCGAACTACTAACCTCAGGTGATCCACCCACCT
>NW_012103565.1:2693964-2696525 GCF_000951045.1 Mandrillus leucophaeus
ACTCCTGGGTTCAAGTGATCCTTCCACCTCAGCCTCCCAAGTACCTAGGATTACAGGTGTTGGCCATCGCGCCTGGCTAATCTTTTTTATTTTTGGTAGAAATAGTGTCTTACCTTGTTGCCCAGGCTGGTCTTGAACTCTTGGCTCCCCAAAGTGCTGGGATTACAGGCATGAGCCACCACGCCCGGTCCACAAACATATTTTTTTAAAATTTCCAGGAAATCCAATATATATCCACGTTTAAGAACCACTGCTTGGGCCGGGCGCGGTGGCTCACGCCTGTAATCCCAACACTTTGGGAGGCGGAGGCAGGTGAATCACGAGGTCAGGAGAAAGAGACCATCCTGGCTAACACGGTGAAACTCCGTCTCGCTCTGTTGCCCAGGTTGGAGTGCAATGGCACAGTCATGGCTCACTGCAGCCTCAATCTCCTGGGCTCAAGCAATCCTCCCACTTCAGCATCCCTAGCAGCTGGGACCACAGGCGTGTGCCACTATGCCCAGCTAATTTTTTAATTTTTGTAGAGAGGGCCTCACTGTTGCCCAGTCTGGTCTTGAACTGAGCTCAAGGGGTCCTCCCTCCTCAGCCTCCCAAAGTGCTGGGATTACAGGCGTGAGGCACCGTGCCCGATCTTACTGAGAGGTTTAAATGGGTGAAGTAAGTGAAAACATCCTGCACAGAGATAGGCGGGTGCTCAGTAAATGTGCGTTAAATCTGAGTCTTTCCTGCCTAAACAAAGAAACTTTTCCAGTTTAACCCACTGTGGTCAGTTCAGTAGCCTGAGGGTGCAAGCTGGTGCAACCAGATTACCTCTAGGGCTCCCAGAAACGATGGAACAGCCTTTGTCCACTCTGGTAAACGGAAAGGGAAAGGTAGCCCCCTTTCCATGCTGTCCATCGGCTTAAGGCGCCCCAACACTTTTCATTCAGCGTTGTCTTTGACGCAACTTTTGAAGTCGGCCACTAGAGGGCGGACTGTCTCCACAACCCGCAGCCTGAGCGCCGGCGGCGCTCAGCGGCGCTCAGCGGCGCTCAGCCCGGCTGGCGGGAGAAAACGCGGAAGGCGGCTCTGGCCGCGGGCGGTGCTCACCCCCGGTTATCCTCCACCGTCCCCGCAAGCCGTTTCCAGGCAGTAATCCCGGGCGGGCGAGGTCCCCTGCGTGCCGGCGCGGCCCCGAGTGTGCCCTGACGCCCAGTGTGCTACTTCACTTACTCCGAACAGTCCTATTGTTCCTCCCAGGTGAGTAAATTAAGGCTCAGAGACAGTAAGCAAATGGCCGAGGGTCACCCAGCTGTGGGAATTAAATCTAGGCAGTGACAGATGTCTGCTTGACTCCAAAACCAGCGACACACTTGTGGTCAAAATGAGCCCCAATGCCCAGCCCTCCACAGGAGGGCAAGTGACTTGCAGAGCTACTCAGAGGCCCAGCAAGAGACCCCAGAAGCAAGGAGGGTCAGAACAGCCTCTGTTACCCTCCCTTCTCTGCCTGGAACCCCGCTGCCGCTGCCACGGCCCTGAGCCAGTGTTTCCCTCCACTGCTCATCTTTTTTACTGCCCTAACCTAGTCTGAAAATGAAGATGTTAAAGTAATTCCTTCTGTTTTTCTTTTCTCCCCCTTTGTATCCATGAGGATGATCGATTTTTGCAGCCACTCCAAAGGAGTACTTAGGATGATTCAGAAGCGGGTTTTAATTGCTTACTGGCTCTCCATTGAAGGAGCCAGGACCCATTAAAAAAACAAAAACAAAAACAGTGGTAACTACATGTACTCGACTGCTGGTGTCTAGGCTGCAGGGCAGTGGGAGAGGTGTTCCCCCAGGACATAGCCTTTCATACCAGAAAAACTAATTTGATGTTCTATGTCACTGAACTTGTATTTGGAGGCGGTCCAGGGGATATTCTGCAACTTCTTCCAGCAATCTCCCATCCCTCCCTCCCTCCCTCCCTCTCATGCAAGGCTCTGTGCTGTGGCTGTGGAGACATGGCCCCAGCCAGACATCTTTCTACAGGACATTTGTGATCCAGCACAGTGAAGCTCACTCTCAGGAGAACTGGTACCAAGAGCACGATCAGAAAACACTTTTTTTTTTCGACAGTCTTGCTCTGTCACCCCAGGCTGGAGTGCAGCGGCACCATCTCGGCTCACTGCAACCTCCACCTCTCGGGTTCAAGCGATTCTCCTGTCTCAGCTTCCAGAGTAACTGGGATTCCACCAGGCCTGGCTAATCTTTTTGGATTTTTAGTAGAGACGAGGTTTCACCATGTTGGCCAGGCTGGTCTTGAACTCCTGACCTCAAGTGACCCTCCTTATCCTCCCAAAGTGCTGGGATTACAGTCATAAGCCACCACACCTGGCCAGAAAACATTCTTTATTTTTATTATTGATGTATTTATTTAGAGATGGGGTCTTGCTCTGACACCCAGGCCAGAGGGCAGTGGCATGATCATAGCTCACTGCAGCCTCAAACTCCTGGGTTCAAGTGATCCTTCCACCTCAGCCTCCCAAGTACCTAGGATTACAGGTGTTGGCCATCGCGCCTGGCTAATCTTTTTTATTTTTG
>NW_012103565.1:2696775-2707471 GCF_000951045.1 Mandrillus leucophaeus
CATAGCTGGGACTATAGGCGCCCGCCACCACGCCTGGCTAATTTTTTGTATTTTTAGTAGAGACGGGATATCACCTTATTAGCCAGGATGCTCTGGATCTCCTGATCTTGTGATTCATCCGCCTCGGCCTCCCAAAGTGCTGGGATTACAGGCATGAGCCACCACGCCTGGCTGGCAGTTCTTTTTAAGAGGATTAAAGCCATTGAGTAACACATGGGGAGGCTGGGATTCTGTTGCGCCGAACAATCCTGGGCCTGGAGACAAGGCCCTCGGTTTCTGTGTATATGAGATAGGGAACATGGGCTCCTTCCTGGCTCAGCCCATCTCTCATGTCACATGCTGCTGTCATCAACTAGCACAGCTTTGAAACTCCTCTAATCGCTCTCCTGCCTGTACCAAAGTTCACAAGGCATAATGCTGTTCGTGAGTAAAATGGGCTGTATTAAGACCCCCGGAAAAGAGACCCCAGGGCTGTGGCAGCCTCCTTCAACCCCCTCCACCCCCATGCATTTGTTCTTTTGTTTTGTTTTGCTTTTTTGAGACCGAGTCTCACTCTGTCACTCAGGCTGGAGTGCAGTGGCATGATCCTGACTGACTGCAACCTCTGCCTTCCAGGTTCAAGCAATTAACCGGCCTCAGCCTCCCAAGTAGCTGGGATTTCAGGTGCCTGCCACCAGGCCCGGCTAATTTTTGTATTTTTAGTAGAGAAGGGGTTTCACCATGTTGACCAGGCTGGTCTCAAACTCCTGACCTCAGGTGATTTGCCTGCCTCAGCCTCCCAAAGTGCTGGGATTACAGGCGTGAGCCACTGCAGCCAGCCCCTCTGCGCATTTGTTCTATAGGTTAGAGGACGCAAGGAGCCCACCTGCCTCTGGAGCCCTCCCTGGGCCCTTAGTTCTTCCATCATCTCTGTTGAAACGTTTCACCGCCAAATGTCTAAGCAAATAGTATTGGGTGCCACGGAAGGTTGAGACATTAGAGAGCTGCTTGTGAATAAAAGTCATAAGAGCAGAGCAGAAAGTCCACAGAGCAATTCCTGTGCTTTGGGTAGGGTCAACTGAATCTGATCCTCAAGCCCCAGCCTTCGGCATCCTTTCCTTGTCCAGCTAAGCTCCCTTTCCCCAGACTTGATGCCCAGTGCCCTGACCCTGCCCATCCAAAGCTGCTTGCAAGAGCAGGGAGACTACAGCATCACAGGCAGGCACAGTCAGGTGCTGGCTCTGCCCTCCACGAGCTCTGTGAATTTGGTTAAGTCCCCTGGTCTCTTCATCTATAAAGTGAGCATAGCAATATCTAGTGCACAGGACTCCTTCAAGGCATATGAAATAGTGACTATGAAACACCAGCATGTAGTATGCAGTAAATAAAAGGTAGGTATCTTTTGTAGAGTGTTACCATTCCAGGGGTACTGCAATTTTATAGGCAAAAGGTCCAGTCAAAGGATTGACCTCATACAGTGAATTGAAAGCCATAACCAGGAAGGAAAGTGTGTTTGAAGGGATTGGTCATCTTTCTACTGCCATCACATGATAGCAGGTGGGCAGCTAGCAGCAAGAAAAGCAGTTTTGATAACAGAATATTAGAATAATTATTAGACTATTTGGAATACTGCCTTATATTGAAAAAATTTTAGAATTACGAATAAATTTGGATTTGCATTGGCTCATTTGGCTGTAACAGTGTTCCCTTTAGGTAGTTCAGGCAGATATTGTAATCCCAGTTTAAGAAGTGCAGAATTGTGGGGCGTGGTGGCTCACACCTGTAATCCTAGCACTTCGGGAGGCAGAGTGGGGTGTATCACAAGGTCTGGAGTTTAAGACCAGCCTGGCCAAGATAGTGAAATCCCATCTCTACTAAAAATACGAAAAAAGTAGCTGGGCATGGTGGCAGGCACCTGTAATCCCAGCTACTCGGGAGGCTGAGGCAGAGAATTGCTTGAAGCCAGGAGGCGGAGGTTGCAGTGAGCGGAGATCATGCCACTGCACTCCAGCCTGGGCAACTCTGTCTCAAAAAAAATAAATAAATAAATACAGAAACAAAATAAATACAAAAATAAACTAAAATAAAATAAATGCAGAAATGGGCTCACAGAGGTGAAATGACTGTGGGAAAAGACTTAACCCCAGGGCTGATTCCTCTGGATTCCAGGCTCAGTGTGCTTTCCACCATGCCCTCAATTGCAAGTGTGTAATATTGGCAAGCTTAACTGGACCACAGACAGCTACCGTGTGTCATTGTCACATCATGTCCCAGAGCCACCAGTGTAGCTTTCCTCCAAGAGCGTGTCTTGCATTTCACGTGGGGAACTAGGGCAGAATGTGGTTCTTGCCCACAGCGTTACTTTCCAGTCAGCTTCTGCGGAACACATGTGCCCCATGCAGTGGACAGAACAGAACTTTTGATCTTGCCCTGCCCCTTGGCTCCTCCTCCAGCCTTCCCCATGCCTTTGGGGTACAGGATACTCCCAGCCATCCACTTCCTCCTCCCAGAAACCTGGCGCTTCCCACTCCTTCCCTGCTACACCTTGCTACCCTGTCCTTATTCTTCCCCTAACAAGCTGTAGCTTCATCCACTCCCTCTCCACTGCCCTAGTCCTTTCACTTCAGCTTACATCAGAATCACTGGGGGAGCTTGTTAAACTCCAATGGCAGGGCCCCCCCCGCCAGAGTTTCTGATTCAGTAGATCTGAGGTGGGGCCCCAAAATGTGCATTTTTAACAAGTTCTCAATGATGCTGATGCTGCTGGTCTGGGGTCCACCCTTTGACAGCCTCAGTCTTAGTAACTGTAATAGCCTCCTAATGCCACTGAACCTCCCTCCAATCTGTTCTCTATATAGTAGTCCGAGAGATCTTTTCAAAATCTAGCTGGGTCATGTAACTTCCTTGCCTAGAACCCTTCCTTGCTTAACCTGCTTCACTTAGGAGGGAGACTACGTCTATCTTCTATCCCAGTGCCTTGTAGATGCTACACAAAGCTCCCTTGAAATTCATGCCATCAAACGAAAATCCTGCCTCCTTGCTGGTTACTGTCACCTGCCAGTACCCTGGTCATTCCTCCTTGTCCCTTAAGGACTTGAGCATTGGGCTAGCTGCCTTCATTTTCAACATCTACTAGTGTCACTCTTTGGAGAGTGATCCGTCTGACACCTTGGTCTCTCAGTTCCTTGACCTTCGTGCCTCAAATGATCTTGAGCCTCCTACTCTGGAGGTCACATGCTTGACCTTGTCATCGCCAATGACCGTGTCACCCCTTATTCTCACTTTCAAGCCCCTCACTTCCTGACCACCTTGTCCTCTCTTTCCAGTTTAGTGGCTCTGATGCTCCCACACCAGCAATTATTTAATCTCATGAAGAACCATGATTCATTGGCCTTGTGAACAGGTCTCAGTCAATTTACGAAGTTAATTTTGCCAAAGTTAAGGACACACACCTGGACACAGCCTCAAGAGGTCCTGATGACATGTGCCCAAGGTGGTCTGAGCACAATTTGGTTTTATACATTTTTGGGAGGCATGAGACATTGATCAACATACATAAGATGAACATTGCTTTGGTCCAGAAAGGCAGGACAACTCGAAGAAAAGGCAGGACAACTCAAAGTGGGGAGAGGGCTTCCAAGCCACAGGTAGATAAGAGACAAATGGTTACATTCTTTTGAGTTTCTGATTAGATCAGATATGCAGTGAGCAGAGGGGTGACTTTGAATAAAATGGGAGGTAGGTTTGCCCTACACAGTTCCTAGCTTGACCTTCTCCTTTAGCTTAGTGATTTGGGGGTCCCAAGATTTGTTTTCCTTTCACAGCCCCTATCATCATCCATCATCTCTTAGTTTTTCACTTCATTCCTGACCCAGCTCAGATTACATGGTACATCACTAAAAACACTTCCTTTCAAATATTATTATCTCTTTGGCTCTGCCTTCAGCCTTGATTAAACCCACTTACTCCATCTCTGTGCCCAAGCAGCAAGAGAAAAACACCAGCTGGGTGAATGGACTCACTTTAAATTGAGGCCACAAACCTCCAAGGTCCATGCTCGCAAATCCTATGCACCTCTTGTCTCAGTCTGTTTGTGCTGCTATGAAAAAGCCACAGACTGGGTGATTGATAAGTCATGGGAATTTATCTCACAGTTCTGAAGGCTGGAAAGTCCAAGATCAAGGCATCAGCAAGTTCAGTGTCTGGTGAAAGCAGTTCTCTCTGCTTCCAACACCACCATCCCTTGCTGCTGCATCGTTTAGAGGGGATGAATGCTGTGTTCTCACATGGAGGAAGGCAGAAGGGCAAAAGGACCCAGCTAGTTCCCTCCAGCCCTTATATAAGGCTACGAATCTCATCCATATGAGGGCTGAGCCCTCATGACTTAACTACCTCCTGTAGGCCCCACCTCAATACTCTTGCATTGGGGATTAAATTTTAACATGAATTTTGGAGAAGACACATTCAAACCATAGCACTTCCCTTCCTAACCAAAACATGGTGCTGGACCAACAGCACAGGCATCACTGGGGAGTTTGTTACAAATGCAGGAGGCCAGGCCCCACCCAGACCTACTGAATCCGAATCTGCATGGTAACGAGGTCCCCAGGCGCCCAGGTGATTCACTTCCACAGTTAAAGTTTAGAAGCACTGCCCTAGCGGTTTGCTTTTTGGATCATCAGGACAGTCATTCATTCTCGTCTTTTTCTTTCCCTCTCAAACCTTCTGAACCCCTGTGGCCATCACCCTGAGCCTCAGACTCCATTGAGAAACCGGAAGCAGTCACACGAAACCCCTTCACCTTCCAATCACCACATCTCCAACCTGCTTCCATCTGCATCTGCATCCTGCCTTCCCTCCTGCTATTTTATTTCTATTTTTATTTTATTATATTTTTATGAGACAGAGTCTTACTCTGTCACCCAGGCTGGAGTGTAGTGGCACAATCTCAGCTCACTTCAACCTAGCCTGCCTGATTCAGGCAATTCTCCTGCCTCAGCCCCCTGAGTAGCTGGGACTACAGGTGCCCACCACCACACCCAGCTAATTTTTGTATTTTTAGTAGAGATGGGGTTTCACCAGGGTGGTCTTGAACTCCTGACCTCAAGTAATCCGCCCGCCTCAGCCTCCCAAAGTGCTAGGATTACAGGCATGAGTCACTGCACCCGGCCCCCTCCTGCTGTTAATACAATGGGAGATGGGGCCCAGCTCCGGTCAAAGGCTATTTCGTTTCATTGGTCTCTGGATTTCACCTCTCCTGCATCCCTGAATCACGAGTTGCTCCTTGGCAATAGACACATTCTAGTCCCATCTTGTTCTAGTCCTGTCTTGAAAGACTCTCTCCTGATCTCGCATTAACTCCTCCTGCCATATATATATATATGGAAGGAAATATATATGACTACATATGTAAATATATATATGACTACAGGCACATGCCTCCATGTCTGGCTAATTTTTTGTATTTTTAGTAGACATGGGGTCACCCCCATGTCTACTACTAAAAGGCCAGGCTGGCCTTTAACTCCTGAACTCAGGTGATCTGCCTGCCTCAGCCTCCCAAAGTGCTGGGATTACAGGCGTGAGCCACTACACCTGGCCCTCCTCCCATATTCTTGTGGTTCACTCCCTCTCTTCATTTAGGTCTTGGTGAAAATGTCACCTCTGCAGAGGGGCCTTCCCTCACACCTTCTGTAAAATAGCACACACATACTTATTCAGCTTTAATTATGTTTATAACTCTACCATCTGGTGTGTCCTGTGTTTCTTGATATCTGTCTCTCCTTACTGAGGGTAAGTTCCAGGGAACGGGGACTTTGTTCGAGGCCATATCCCTGAGGCCTGTTGCTCACTCTTGTTGTGCAGATGAGTGGGAGCCAGCTGGAAATGCCACATACCAGGAAGAAACACCAGGCTACCAAGAAGACAAGGCCACAGCGACCCCTATGTTTGCTAACAGGAGATGGGACCAATAATAGTGTCTTTTTCTCCCTTCATCGCTTTCTTAGGGTCTGTCTGCTCCAAGGACATAGAAATGTGCTTATAGACACAAGGGAAAAAGGGAGGGGAGCAGCTCTTCTAAGAGCAAGCAGGGTCTCCCTGAATCCCTTGCAGGAAGTTCACAGGGGCCTCCCAGGCATTGGGAAGTCACCAGATGGCCTTCAGTGATTCTCCCCTCCCTGTATTCGTGCCTGGTGTGGGGCCCTCCTACACAGGATGGGCTTGGCCTGTGTGTCACCAATAGGATTGTGGAAACAATGGCATGTGGCTTCTGAAGTTAGGTCATCAAGGACATTGCAGCTTCTGCCTGCTCCCTCTTGGAGCCATGAAAGCATCTAGAAAGATCACTTAGCAGAGGGAGCTAGTTTTCCCAATAGTGGCCCTCTCCTTCTCACATTGGAATAGAGTTTTTATTTGGGCACATGACAATCCAAAATAAAGACAGCATTTTCAGCCTCCTTTATAGCTGGGTGTGGCCATGAGATTAAGGTTCGTACAATGGGTTGGGTGGAAAAATAGTATGTGCAACTCCCAAATTCTACCCTTAAAATGTCCCAGCCCCTCCTTCCTGGTTCTCTCCCTCCATTGTACTGCTGAGCCAGCGTGGACCACATAGATGAGAGTAACCACCCAGGGCTGCATGATGACTTTCTTTTTTGAGACGGAGTCTTGCTCTGTCGCCCAGTAGGCTGGAGTGCAGTAATGAGATCTCGGCTCACTGCAACCTTTGCCTCCCGGATTCAAGTGATACTCCTGCCTCAGCCTCCTAAATAGCTGGGATTATAGGCATGTGCCACCATACCCAGCTAATTTTTGCAATTTTAGTAGAGACGGGATCTCACCACGTTGCCCAGGGTCTGGAACTGCTGACTTGAAGTGATCCACCCGCCTTGGCCTCCCAAAGTGTTGGGATTACAGGCATGAGCCACCGCGCCTGGCCTGCATTATGACTTTTGGGAACCCTAAGCACCTTTGCCTTTGTGGGCCCCTTCTTCTGTTAAAAAAGAAAATATTAAAAATTTGTTTTTACTACTGTATTAGTAAAATGGCAAAAATAATTCAGCCTGGATTTATCATTATATTCATTTTTTCCTTCTGATTCTAAATGAAATTAAAACATTTTCATGGGCCCTAGGCACTGTGTCTGCTGTGCCTCACGGATAGGTCAGCACATAGAAGAGTCCAGGCACTGGGAGGGCCTTCACTGGGCAGGACTCTCCCTTGGAAGAGAATTAAAGGTTTGCCTTTTTTCTAAGTTGCTGTTACTTTGGGTCTCTCTGACATCCATCTGAACCTTCACTGGGGGCCGGGAGGCTTCCTGTAGAGGTGACATCATGAAGGTTGAATAGAATGTGACCAAGTGGGCGGGGGACAGTGGAGAAGCATGTTGCTGGCAGATAAAACAGCTTGAGCAAAGGCTGAGAGGAGACAAGGTGAGAGGAACTGGAGGAACTTCATTGTGGATGGAGCTTTAGAATGCAAAGCTGTGTGTGTGTGTGTGTGTGTGTGTGTGTGTCCTTTGATCTCTTCTTGGAGCCACTCTGGAATTTGGCCACACCCTCTAATCTCTTTACCACCAATGTCTGCAGGAGCCAGGCCAGGCATGAATAAGTGAAACGGCCACAAGACAGTGACAGTGACTCTCCTCTCCAAAAGGAGAGTGAGCGTGCATGAGGTCGAAGGGGCCACCACTGCCCGGCTGCTGCCATTGGCATGTGAGATTGCCAGTTCAGGGGTGAAAGAAAGAGCTACCCATTTTTTCTAGAGAAGCCAGAAGTTTACCTGTGAAACTCCTTTTAAGTGTAGGCCATTAATTAAAATAAATAACAGACACTGTCTGCCCTGTGAGTCCCTGAGCCACCACCTGGCACCGTGGCTTGTTGAACCCCTTGGGCCCCTGTGCTGGGTGCCACCCTTTTCTCTCCACAGTCTCCAGCGTCAGCAGCTTCAGTTTGGGATGGGGAACAAGGCTAGATTTGGAATCTTTAAAGGGCTAAAACAGCCGTTGCCCGAGCTGTTTTATCTGCTTTGATTCAATCTGGATTAATACCGTTGTTCAATCTTATGCCACAAGTTTCAGTGACACTTAATGGAAACTCTGAGTGAAAAAAGAAAAGTAAAACACAATCACTTTGAGGATCCAAAGCGATGACTGTGCACATGGAGATGAAGGGGGAAGGTCAGCGAAGATTTATGTGTTGCTCACCATAATATTTAAGTTAAGTCTGTCTTCTTTCTGTAGCCGGACATCATGTAGTTGGGTTTCCGGTACTTAGAAGGGCAAAAAGCCTTCTTGTCATAGAGTTTAATTTCAATAGTTCTCTT
Source organism: Mandrillus leucophaeus (assembly GCF_000951045.1). Taxonomy (NCBI): domain Eukaryota; kingdom Metazoa; phylum Chordata; class Mammalia; order Primates; family Cercopithecidae; genus Mandrillus; species Mandrillus leucophaeus. The sequence continues at coordinate 2,705,080 of NW_012103565.1, forward strand.
CCAAGGACAGTTGACTTGTAACCTTGACACTATGCATATTTGTTAGAGAAAATTGCGTTTGTTGAAATGTTTGTGGTAAAAAATGTATTTCTTGACCGGGCACGGTGGCTCACGCCTGTAATCCCAGCACTTTGGGAGGCCGAGGCAGGCGGATCACGAGGTCAGGAGATTGAGACCATCCTGGCTAACACAGTGAAACCCTGTCTCTACTAAAAATACAAAAAATTAGCTGGGCGTGGTGGTGGGCACCTGTAGTCCCAGCTTCTTGGGAGGCTGAGGCAGGAGAATCGCTTTAACCCAGGAGTCGGAGGTTGCAGTGAGCTGAGATCCCGCCACTGCACTCCAGCCTGGGTGACAGAGCGAGACTCCAACTCAGAAAAAATGTATTTCTTAAACCAGGCATGGCGGCTCACACCTGTAATCCCAGAATTTTGGCAGGCTGAGGCGGGCGGATTGCTTGAGCTCAGGATCTCGAGACCAGCTTGGGCAACATAGTGAGACCCACCCCTGTCTCAAAAACAAAACAACAAAAAAAGCATGTGTTTCTTCACTTAAAATGACCACCACTGTGGTTTTTCTAGAAGGTTGCATTTGCTCCCCAGCCTTGTCATAAATACCTGCTGAGAATGACCTCATTAATGTAATTCAATTATTATATAAACTGTCCATTTTCTTATTTAGTTAGGCAAAGTGTGTGGAAGCCTCTTTTCTCTGCAAAGGGAATTTCTGCAAGTAAAGCCAGTCAGGGGCTTCAACAGATTTCTTTTTAAAGCACAAAGCAAACTCCGATCCTCCCATGTCATGTAGATAGTTGTTGAAACCCCGGGGTGTGTAAGAGATTGCTCAGAAAGAGTGAAGACTGAGAGGAAAAGAGAGCTGTGAGAAGGGCCCCAGCGGAGGGGAGCTCAGCATCCCAGACACCTCTGGGCCTGTCTCCCGCCCCCGGCCCATCCTTTTAAATTTTGTTTAAACTTCAGTTATTGCTGTGGCAATGGGTTCAGCTGATACCCCGGCCATCCCTCCCCTCAGCCTCCTGTCGAATCTCTAGCATCTATCAGGGGCTGGAGATCCTTGTGGGGACCCACTGAGCCATTCAGATTTGTGTGAAAACCTGGAAGTGCTAGAGAGTTCTTCACCTTTGGGCACACCTCGAGCAGTTGGGGCCGTCAGACAATGCTGAGGGCTGTTCTCCCCAGCAACTTAGGGTCCCCAGATGGCGTCCTAGGGCCCACAGCAGTACTGGCTTGAGAATACTGCCTTGAACTCACTCTCCCTCCATCCTGCTTTTCCTCAGACACCACTGCCATTCCTGGGGTCCCTTTCTAATGAAACAGTTCTGTCCAGGGCCCCACCAGTGAAGTAGACAGCACTGAGTGTTTTAAACAAAGAGAATTTATTCAGAGAAATGGTTACATATGTGACAGAAGAAGTTGAGAAGCCCACCAGGGGCAGGGAGACCCCAGTCAGAAGTCATTGACACCTCCAGGCAGGAGAGACAAAGGACAGGGGTGATGTCACTAGAGCCTAGAAGAAGGCGGAATCACAGCGGTGGTGGGGGGGGGGCCTGTCCAGCAGGCCCTGGAGCTGCGTCTGGAAGTGCTACCCCCACCTCCAGCTGGTGCCGCACTGGCCTGGCCAGAGTCCAGCCAGCAGCCGGCTGACCTGGGAACCTAGGAGACGTTGGGGATCAGCTCCCTGCAGGAGGCCGTGGAGCAGAGGGAGGGCAAGGAAGGGATTCGAGGACAAACTGGTCTGGACTTGCACAAAGAAACAGGCACTGGGAAAAGGAAAACAAAAGAGACTGAGACTGAGCAGCCAGAGAACTCTAAATTGGTCCAGTTTTTCAAAGTGTGCTTTGTAAGATTAAAGGAACCTTCCTGACTATTACACACACGTATATTTTCCTGCTCTGTCAGCTGAGAGGGCCTGGAATTAATGACACCCCAGTGGTAATGACACAGCTAGAGCCCAGCTCTTGGTTCGTAATACCATTCTTCACAAAGAGGAACTAGGGCTTATTGAAGAAATGGCTGACTCTAGGACTGGGTGAGGAAATACACAAGGTGAGCCTGGAGCATCTTTAGTGCCAGAAAGTAATAAACTGTTAAAACAAACAAACAAACAAACCGAACCCCACCCCCAACAATGATTGGGGTATGCCAAAGGGACACAGAAACCAACTGACAGAGCTCCCAGTGGCCGGAGCTGGGAAAATTTGAACAACAAAATAAAGCAGTACTAAGCTGGGCGCGGTGGCTCACGCCTATAATCCCAGCACTTTCGGAGGCCAAGACAGGTGGATAACCTGAGGTCAGGAGTTCAAGACCAGCCTGGCCAGCATGGCGAAACCCTGTCTCTACTAAAACTACAAAAATTAGCTGGGCGTGGTGGC
>NW_012103565.1:2708424-2709839 GCF_000951045.1 Mandrillus leucophaeus
AGTCTCGCTCTGTCACTCAGGCTGGAGTGCAGTGATGTGATTTCAGCTCACCGCAACCTCCACCTCCTGGGTTCAAGTGATTCTCCCCACCTCAGCCTCCCCAGTAGCTGGGATTACAGGCTCCCACAACAACACCCGGCTAATCTTTGTATTTTTAGTAGAGATGGGGTTTTGCCATGTTGGCCAGGTTGGTCTCAAACTCCTGACCTCAGGAGATCTGCCCACCTCAGCCTCCCAAAGTGCTGGGATTACAGGCGTGAGCCACCACGCCCAGCCCAGTTGTCTGCATTTCAATGACCACTCACCACACCCATCCATGAGTATGAGACTTCTCTCAGCCTCATCTGCTTCCTCAGGTGCCTGCTTTGCCTCAGCTACTGTGTGTGGCCCACACACCTGCTCCCTATCTGGGGTTATGGCTCCTCCAACCACCTCCAGACTCAGATAAACAGCCAACCCACAAGGCCTGGGAGCTAACCTCCCTAGCGCCTGCTAAAGAGGCTGCATGACACCACCCAGGAGGAAGGGGTTCTCGACTCCCCATGGGACAAACTTGGGCCAGTAGAGACAAGAGACAGGGCAGAGAGGGCAGCAAACTCCCTCTCCCCTTTTCTCTCCCATGGATCATTCTGAGGTGTGGTTTTTCCACACAGCCAGTGTTCCCTAAGGCCAAGAAGCCATTCCTGCCATGAGACCAGGTGTGGTGCTTCGTGGCTCACAGTAAAGTGGTAGCCAGTGTAACATCAGCAAGTTGTCTGGCCCTCAGTTTCCTCATCTGTAAAATGAAAGAAATAATAATACCTAACTCATAGAGATTAAATGAAATGATTCATGTAAAACACTTAGGTCAGTATTTAGTATATAGTAAGAGGTTGATAAATATTAGCTATTGTTATCTAGAGCAACCTCTCAATCTTACAACTGCAGCTTATAAGGTTCAGAGAGCCTGAGGGAATTGCCCAGAATCACTTAGCAGTCAGTGGCAGAAATAGGATGAGAACCCAAAGGGTTGCACTTTTTATACTTGAGTGAACTCAAGAACACAATTGTATTAGTCTGCTCTCACGCTGCTGTGAAGAAATACCCAAGATTGGGTAATTTATAAAGGAAAGGAGGTTTAATCTCACAGTTCCACATGGCTGGGGAGTGCTCACAATCATGGTGGAAGGCGAAGGAGGAGCAAAGTCATGTCTTACATGGTGGCAGGCAAGAAAGCATGTGTAGGAGAACTGCCCTTTGTAAAACCATCAGATCTTGTGAGATTTATTCACTGTCACTAGAACAGCATGGGAAAACCTACCCTCATGATTCAATTACCTCCCACTGAGTCCCCCACCCTCCCATGACACGTGGGAATTATGGGACCTACAGTTCAAGATGAGATTTGGGTGGGGACACAGCCAAACCTATCAATA
>NW_012103565.1:2716824-2717934 GCF_000951045.1 Mandrillus leucophaeus
ACTACAAAAATTAGCTGGGCGTGGTGGCACACGCCTGTAATCCCAGCTACTCAGGAGGTTGAGGGAGGAGAATCGCTTGAACCTGGGAGGCAGAGGTTGCAGTGAGCCGAGATCCCGCCACTGCACTCCAGCCTGGGTGACAGAGTGAGACTTCATCTCAAAAAATAAAACAAAATAAAATAAAGCAGTACTAGATGATGGCCCAAAGTATAAAGCAAATATCCATGAGTCCATACTGATATAAATAAATGATTGAATAAATGAGAAAGGATAGACGAATCCCCAGGGCAGAAGAATTCCAAATAATTTATGTTGGTACTGCACCCTCAAGGAAATAGGGTATAAACCGCCATTCCTAAAATGTGGGCTGCACACAGTGACTTTCTTCCAAAGCCTACAATATGGAAAGGGGGGAAACGAGCAACTTTACAGTGGAGAAACCTGGCAGACAGTACCTCAGCCAGGTGATCAAGGTCAACATCATCATGGTACGTGATATTGATAGTACGTACCCTTGATATGATGTGATCCCAGTGGCACTTTAACTATCTGGTCTTCCTCCCCAAATCAACCCCAGTCAAATCAGAACAAGAACATCAAAAAAATTACAATTGAAGAACACCCTACAAAATGCCTAACCACCATTACTCAAAACTGTCAAGGTCATTAAACAGAAGGAAAGTCTGAGAAACCGTCACAGCCAAGAGGGGCCTAAGGAGACATGACAAGTAAATGTAATGTAGGATCCTGGAACAGAAAAAAGGACATTAGGTAAAAACGATGAAAATCTGACATAGTGTGGACTTTAATTAATTATAATGTATAAATATTGGCTCATGAATTATGCCAAATGTACCATACTAATGTTAGATATGAATCATACAGGCACTGGATGCAGAGCACATAGGAACTCTAGGAACTCTTTGTGCTATCTGTGCCATTTTTCTATAAATCTAAAACTGTTCTAAAATTTAAACTTTTTTTTTTTTTTTTTAAAACCGACACAAATGTAATTTTTTTTTTTTTTTTTTGAGACAGAGTCTCGCTCTGTCACTCAGGCTGGAGTGCAGTGATGTGATTTCAGCTCACCGCAACCTCCACCTCCTGGGT
>NW_012103565.1:2719244-2724626 GCF_000951045.1 Mandrillus leucophaeus
CCCTCATGATTCAATTACCTCCCACTGAGTCCCCCACCCTCCCATGACACGTGGGAATTATGGGACCTACAGTTCAAGATGAGATTTGGGTGGGGACACAGCCAAACCTATCAATAATACTTACAGACATTACACATTATAAACATAATACATTATAAGTGATATAATGAACATATAACAGTGAAAGCTGGGCATGGTGGCTCACGCCTGTAATCCCAGCACTTTGGGAGGCTGAAGTGGGTAGATCACCTGGTGGTCAGGAGTTCGAGACCAGTCTGACCAATATGGTGAAACCCCGTCTCTACTAAAAATACAAAAATTAGCTGGACATGGTGGTGGGCGCCTATAATCTCAGCTACTCAGGAGGCAGAGGCAGGAGAATTGCTTGAACCCAGGAGGCAGAGGTTGCAGTGAGCTGAGATCACACCACTGCACTCCAGCCTGGGCAACAGAACAAGGCTTTGTCTAAAAAAAATAAAATAAAAAAAATAAAATAAAAACATACAATGATGAACATAATACGTTATGAGTAACATAATGAATACAGAACACATAACCATGAACATAATACATCATGAATAACAATGAATGTATAACAATGAACGTAATATTAATACATTATGAATAACCTAATGAACATCTATGACAATGAACAAAATAATGAATATTAATGTTCATAAACTATTGATTTTATATTAACGAGGAGGTCTTGACTTTGCAGCTGTTCCGGTGGGGCACACAGTGTAGACATCAAACTGTGGTACCCAGAGCCCTCCTTGCAGGCATGCTCAGGAGGAGATCAGGACCATTTCAGGGATACTGGGAAGGTTGTTAATACTCTCTAGAGTCTTTTCTCATCCATAATTTGTTGCCTAAAATTTGACCTTCAGTATTTGTTTTTCAAAAGGCTTTAACTCTTGTTTATGCAGATCCTCCAGGGGCAGATAATACTTTGAGGTTTTTACCTAATGGTTAATCTTTTTTGAAGTGGGTGGGGGAAACAGGGTCTTGCTCTGTTGCCCAGGCTGGAGTGCAGTGGCATGATCAGAGTTCACTGCATTCTCAACCTCCCAGGCTCAAGGATCCTCCCACCTCAGTTCCCTTAGTAGCTGGGACTACAGGCACACGCTGCCATGCCTGGTTAACTTTTTTCATTTTTGGCAGAGATGGGAGGGTCTCTCTCTATGCTGCCCAGGCTGGTCTCCAACTCCTGGGCTCAAGCAATCTTCTCACTTCAGCCTCCCAATGAACTGGAATTACAGGTGTGAGCCACCGCGCCCGGCCTTCTAATGGTTAACCTAACACAACTGTTTGTACACAGAAAGCCCTACGGAATAAATACTACTGAGTAAACAAATTCGTAAAAGTGCCTACCTGCACTTTGGTGGCTATGTCATATAATAATGATTCCGTGGGGATGGCTTAGGTGAGACGAAGATGCTTCAGAGTCCTGAGAGACAGGGTCTGAGGAAGAAGTAGGAATATCCAGCAATTAGAAAAAAGGTGAAGATGGAGCAAGCCAAGGGTTTGGAATTTTATCTTACTCTTCAAAAATTTTTCCTAATAATGATAGCAAAATTCTCTATTGCAATAAAACTCTTGCAGATGTTGTGGATACCTAGGGAACTGAAGGAGTTTCAAATGTAGAATTGCCAAGCATGAGGGAACCCCCCCTAGTACAGAGGGAGCAGGAAGTGGCATGAAGAGGCAGTGACAAACCAAAAGCAGAAGCGACGGGGGTGTCAGTTCTGCTAACTGCTGCCAAGGAGAAAAGTCCTCAAGGACTAGTGGATATAATCTGGGACAGATCGCAAAGACGCATAGGATTTAGTGTCAGGGGCTTTCGCAGGTTAAATGACATGTTCTCCTGATTATCAACTTAAAATAAGGATGAGGATAATGATAATAATAATAGTAATACTTAACTTATTGGGTTGTGTGGATTCAAATATCCATCCTAATTTCTATCATCATTGGTTTCCAGTTTAGATACTGGAAAGTCACTTTACTTCGAAAAGTGTCCTTTTCGCAGGAACTCCTTTTGCTGAAATTTGTCTTAGAGTCAATTTACTGCAGGCAAAACCTCTCCATCCTCAGTCCTCCGAGAGGACAGCCAGCAGGCTGGCTCTGGGGATCAGGACCAGGCAGAGCACTAAAGATGCCCACCTTCAAACAGAGGGCTAACAATTGGATATTGTTTTCATGTTATTTGATAATGATTCAAAGGACCCATGTTTGAGTAAATAAATGGGGGAGGAGAGATACATCTCCCATGCAGAAATCTAAATAATTTCTGTAAACACGTCACCTGTAAGGATGTGCAAATGACTCCCACTCCTAGTGTGGACTGTCATAATGACTTCCTTCCAAAGGGTACAGTGTAGAAAAGGGGAGAGGAGAATAACTTTACCGCAGAGAAACGTGACAAACATCACCTCAGCCAGATGACCGAGGTCGACATCAATCATAAGTCATAAATCATGTCAACAATATGTACACTTGATGTGATGTGATGAAAATGTCATTTTGCATCTGTGATCTTCTTCCCCCAAATCCATAACCCCAGTCTAATTATGAAAAAAATATCAAACAAATCCCAATAGGGGGCCTTTCTACAAAATACCTGACCAATACCTCTCAAAATTCTCAAGATCATCCAAAAAAAAAAGTAAAGTCTGAGAAACTGTCACAGCCAAGAGGAACCAAGGAGACATGAGGTCTAAATGCAACGTAGCACCCTGGAACAGAAAAACTAAGAAAATTTGAATAATGCATAAACTTTAATATTAATGTATCAATATTGGTTTATTAAATGTAACAACTGTACCATATTAATGTAAGATGTTAATCATAGGGCAAACTACATGGGTATATGGGAACTCCATTTTATCTGTAATTTTTTTGTAAATCTAAAACTGGCTTGAAAATAAAGTTTGTGTTTTTAAAAGTTTAATAAGAAAAACAAAATTAATTTTAAAACAATAGTGGAAGAGATGTCCCAGTGCCTAATACAATTAATCGACAAATTAATTATAGAGAGAATAATTGTTCTGAAAGTTCAGTAGAGAGAGAGAGATCACTTCAGGCTAAAGTTGCCAAGGAATGCTTTATGGAGACAGCAGGATAAGAAAAGTCTCACTCTGTAGCACAGGCTGGAGTGCAGTGGCGCGATCTCGGCTCACTGGTACCTCCACCTCCCGGGTCCCGGTTCAAGCAATTCTCCTGCCTCAGCCTCCTGAGTAGCTGGGACTACAGGCACGTGCCACCATGCCCAGCTAATTTTTGTACTTTTAGTAGAGACGGAGTTTTAACATGTTGGCCAGGCTGATCTTGAACTCCTGACCTCGTGATCCACCCGCCTCGGCCTCCCAGAGTGCTGGGATTACAGGCATGAGCCACCCCGCCTGGTCAGAAACGTCTCTTAATGATTGATCAAATGTTTACAAATAAAAATTGCACCAACTATACCTTATGAGTGTTTGCCATATCTGGATTAACTAATTGATGAATTGTTCTATAAGTCCAAAAGTAAATTTAAACACTACCAACACTAGTTAGCTGTATGTAAGTACTGGTTTTAGTCCATCAATTTTGAGACCAGCCTTTGAATGCAAAGGGAACTTGTTCATGCCCTTTCTAAAAAAAAAAAAATAGAAATAAAAAAATTTAAATTAAAAAATGGGAAACAAAACAAGTAACAAAAAGAACATATGAAACTCTTTGACCAGTCTCTACGTAGATAATTTAATAGGCAATATCTACTTCTTCAAAAAGCAATTAATACTAAAACTATTTCAGGATAATTAAAAGAGATAAAATATGAAGCCCCTTGAGAATCTGCATATTTTTGCATATTCAGTGACCAGAATAATACTGAACTCTCCTGGTTGAACGCTAACCTTTTTGACTCTTTTCTCAGTCTTTTTTACTGCATGTTCCTCTATTTACTCATGAGGATCCAAAACAGATGTGGAAGAGATAAAGAGAACTAAAAGAAACTATTCTGTGCAACACTCTAGAAATGCATCTGAAAATGGAGGAAATTGATACCTTCCTAGTAAAATAGAACTTAGCAAAACTGAGCCAAGAAAAGGAAGAAAATCTAAACAGATCAATGCCCACAGAAGAGAATAGAAAGGCAATTTAAATCTAACAGTTGAAAAAGCACCAGGCTCTGGTGGTTTTTTATCTGTATTTTGTTACCCTTTACCGCAGTGCTACTCAGGTAGCTAGTTACAGAACTGTTTGCTACCAGCCTGCAAAAAGTTAAGGAGCTTGCACTGGAACAGAAATCAGTATATTGCTTCCTTCATCAACGAAGTCTTTGCTAAAAAAAACAAAAACAAACAAACAAACTCAGCTAAATAGTACGTTTGAACTAAACAGTATGTTTGATTTATACTTTAGTGCCTGCAGAACACATTTTGAGTAGCATTGCTTTATGAATAGATAATTTCTGTTATGTAAACTCTTTCAGGCTATAGGAAAAAAACACTAAAAATCCCTAAAGCATTGTATGAAGGCATCTCAATCTAAAAATCTAATTAAGATACTAACAGAAAAAAAGGAAAGAAAAGAAGAGAAAAGGAAGGAAAATAAATACTCTAGATATTGGAGATCTCACAGAGAACAAGGCAGAGTGTTGGCTCGAGGAGATTATGGTTTAGTGGAGGGAGACTGGGCGCAGCATAAAAACAAAATGCTGACTAGTACTGCTAAGAAGATAAAATAGGGAAATATGGTGGTGAGTTACTGGAGTGGGAAAAATCCACTTTAGCTGCTGTAACAGAGATCATCGTTTTTTGAAAATATAAAAATGTAAATAGTTAATACATGCACTTTGTACAAAATTCAAAAGCTATAAAAGTCAGGAGAGGCTGCCAATTTGGGGGAATAGGCGGAAATTCCAAATAGTTCAAAACGACTGAGATACTTGAGAGAAGCAAGAGCTGGGGGTATGTGTTACGACACTTCTGCCCAGCAGCCTTCCAGGTGTGCAGTCCCTAAGAGCCTACAGGCAGGACCTAGTGATATCGCATTCAGAAACAATTTAACTTGCAGGAAACAGTTCGTTACCAGTTGTTAATTTATTGCTAAATGTTACTGCTTTTTAAAAAATGTTTGGGGGAATTGTTCTTCCTCAAAGTGAGAGATGAACATGTGTATAGGGTATAGAACTATAGCTTTTCTGGGCTCATCACTGAAAAGGGAGCACTGGGAGAAAGAGAAGAGGACCCATAGGCATTGCACACCTACTGTGTACCTGCATTTTGCTTGTATTACTTCCCTTCATGCATATTTGGAAGCCTCTCTTCTGAACAGAGCCCCTTATCCCACTGAAGATCCAAACCAAAGCCGCCTTTCACAGGAACCACAGCAAGA
>NW_012103565.1:2724676-2729070 GCF_000951045.1 Mandrillus leucophaeus
TAAGTCCAAAAGTAAATTTAAACACTACCAACACTAGTTAGCTGTATGTAAGTACTGGTTTTAGTCCATCAATTTTGAGACCAGCCTTTGAATGCAAAGGGAACTTGTTCATGCCCTTTCTAAAAAAAAAAAAATAGAAATAAAAAAATTTAAATTAAAAAATGGGAAACAAAACAAGTAACAAAAAGAACATATGAAACTCTTTGACCAGTCTCTACGTAGATAATTTAATAGGCAATATCTACTTCTTCAAAAAGCAATTAATACTAAAACTATTTCAGGATAATTAAAAGAGATAAAATATGAAGCCCCTTGAGAATCTGCATATTTTTGCATATTCAGTGACCAGAATAATACTGAACTCTCCTGGTTGAACGCTAACCTTTTTGACTCTTTTCTCAGTCTTTTTTACTGCATGTTCCTCTATTTACTCATGAGGATCCAAAACAGATGTGGAAGAGATAAAGAGAACTAAAAGAAACTATTCTGTGCAACACTCTAGAAATGCATCTGAAAATGGAGGAAATTGATACCTTCCTAGTAAAATAGAACTTAGCAAAACTGAGCCAAGAAAAGGAAGAAAATCTAAACAGATCAATGCCCACAGAAGAGAATAGAAAGGCAATTTAAATCTAACAGTTGAAAAAGCACCAGGCTCTGGTGGTTTTTTATCTGTATTTTGTTACCCTTTACCGCAGTGCTACTCAGGTAGCTAGTTACAGAACTGTTTGCTACCAGCCTGCAAAAAGTTAAGGAGCTTGCACTGGAACAGAAATCAGTATATTGCTTCCTTCATCAACGAAGTCTTTGCTAAAAAAAACAAAAACAAACAAACAAACTCAGCTAAATAGTACGTTTGAACTAAACAGTATGTTTGATTTATACTTTAGTGCCTGCAGAACACATTTTGAGTAGCATTGCTTTATGAATAGATAATTTCTGTTATGTAAACTCTTTCAGGCTATAGGAAAAAAACACTAAAAATCCCTAAAGCATTGTATGAAGGCATCTCAATCTAAAAATCTAATTAAGATACTAACAGAAAAAAAGGAAAGAAAAGAAGAGAAAAGGAAGGAAAATAAATACTCTAGATATTGGAGATCTCACAGAGAACAAGGCAGAGTGTTGGCTCGAGGAGATTATGGTTTAGTGGAGGGAGACTGGGCGCAGCATAAAAACAAAATGCTGACTAGTACTGCTAAGAAGATAAAATAGGGAAATATGGTGGTGAGTTACTGGAGTGGGAAAAATCCACTTTAGCTGCTGTAACAGAGATCATCGTTTTTTGAAAATATAAAAATGTAAATAGTTAATACATGCACTTTGTACAAAATTCAAAAGCTATAAAAGTCAGGAGAGGCTGCCAATTTGGGGGAATAGGCGGAAATTCCAAATAGTTCAAAACGACTGAGATACTTGAGAGAAGCAAGAGCTGGGGGTATGTGTTACGACACTTCTGCCCAGCAGCCTTCCAGGTGTGCAGTCCCTAAGAGCCTACAGGCAGGACCTAGTGATATCGCATTCAGAAACAATTTAACTTGCAGGAAACAGTTCGTTACCAGTTGTTAATTTATTGCTAGATGTTACTGCTTTTTAAAAAATGTTTGGGGGAATTGTTCTTCCTCAAAGTGAGAGATGAACATGTGTATAGGGTATAGAACTATAGCTTTTCTGGGCTCATCACTGAAAAGGGAGCACTGGGAGAAAGAGAAGAGGACCCATAGGCATTGCACACCTACTGTGTACCTGCATTTTGCTTGTATTACTTCCCTTCATGCATATTTGGAAGCCTCTCTTCTGAACAGAGCCCCTTATCCCACTGAAGATCCAAACCAAAGCCGCCTTTCACAGGAACCACAGCAAGAAGCAGCCAGTCAACTGCTCCTGGGGGAGAGAGAGAGGGAAGGGGCAAAAGAAGAGCAACAGCATGGGCTCTCCAGCCTCAGTTCTCCCATGTTGCCACTCACTACATTGCCTCCTTGTTGAACCACCTAAAATTCCCCTTCATACCATTTAATTTCCCCCTCCAACAAAGACTCTCTCCTTGACCCAACCTGACTCATGCTCCTCTGAGCCCTCTTCTCCACTAAGACTCCACTAAGACCTTGGCACCTGTCCTGTCTTTGGCCTCTCTAGCCCAGTGTGAACAAGAATATTGCTACGTCAGTTTAGGGAGAATTCCCTCCATTTTGTCGTCTGATCACCACTGATACCTGAGCAAGTTCCTCATCCTCCACCTTTGATGTCTAAGTCCTTGGCTTTCCTTCAGTGAGAATCCTGTTAGTTCAGTTTAGCAAGAATCTCTCTACCCTTGATGTCTCCTCCTAGTAATTTTTCACCCAACCCCCTCACTCTGCTCCTTGACTATAAATACCCATTTATCCATGCTGTGTTCGGAGTTGAGCCTGATCTTTCTCTCCCATTGCAATAGTCTTAAAGTCTTCCTTACAACATTTCAACAAGTGGCAGAATGACTTTTTGGTAGTACCCCTACACCTTTGTACACCAGAAGCCCCTAAAATGAGCCTTTGTCATTGTCCTACCTTCAGGCCAGCAAACTGATCAAACTTGATCTTCTCTGCAAATTTGCCATCTTCCTTTCCCCTTACTGTTAGTCCATAGCATAGCATTTACCTCTCAGATTGTCTATGACAGCCTTTAGCACAACATTCCATTATCCATCTTTTTTTTTTCCTTTTTCTCTTTTTTTTTTGAGACGGAGTCTCACTCTTGTTGCCCAGGCTGGAGTGCAGTGGCACGATACCGGCTCACTGCAACCTCTGCCTCCTGGGTTCAAGCAATTCTCCTGCCTCAGCCTCCTGAATAGCTGAGATTACAGGCACACACCACCATGCCCGGCTAATTTTTGTACTTTTAGTAGAGATGGGGTTTTGCCATCTTGACTAGGCTGGTCTTGAACTCCTGACCTCAGTTGATCCACCTGTCTCAGCCTCCCAAAGTGCTCGGGTTACAGGCGTGAGCCGCCGCATCTGGCCAAAGCCTCCTAATCTTAAGGGGGCTGCAGAGGGGTGAAGGTCCATCTTCTGTAACTACTTCTTGCTGATTTTATGGGCATAGGCCCTGCCTAGTGTTGGCAGTGTAAAAGTCTCTGGATACCTGACCTAAGGGGACCAATGGCAGGATGTTTTTCTTTTCCAGGTCAGAAGACCGGATGAGTTGGAAGCCTTGTGCTGGCATCATCTTTATGTGGAATCTAGAAGATACAAACTTTACGAGGGAGGCTAAACAAGATAATTACAATTAGGAGGAAGAGAAAAATTAATGCTCCTATCCCCACCCACAGCATCCTGTTATTTATCTATGTGCGTGCAAAACAACAGCCTTAAGTTTCTAGGTTTATAAATGTAGGTGGTGGTGTGCTCCTTTTATGCCTGTGGGGACTCATAAGACACACGTTTAATCCTGGACAGGTGTACCCAGCTAGTGACTCTCTGAAGCTTAACATCTGTGACAGTACTTACCAATACCTGATGGGGCCCTTCCATTTTGGTTTAACTGATGCTCAGGGGGTCTTTCTTTTTAAGTTTTTAGTAATACTAAGTCTTCTGATTGAACCGAGAAGCTTTTTTTCTCTGTGGGAAAGGCGAATACTTTATTTTCATAATTTTGAAAGACCTTTTGAACCTGGCCTAAATTCCAAGAGAAAGGCATAGTGAGGCATCTGACTACCTGTTTCCTGTCATGGCCTGAGTTACTTTTTCCATTTTTTTGGCGGGGGCAGGGATTCTCTTTGGCCAACAGACTTAGAGTCCAGTGACTTGTAACCAATTAAACATTCTAGGCCAGATAGAAGTGGAGGTGGGTACGTACTCATTAGCCCTTAAAATGCTTTTAAGCAATATAAGAGTCAAAAACTAGCCAGGAGTGGTGACTAACGCCTGTAATCCCAACACTTTGGGAGGCCGAGGCAGGCAGATCATGAAGTCAGGAGATCGAGACTATCCTGGCCAACATGCTGAAACCCTGTCTCTACTAAAAATACAAAAAATAGCCGGGCGTGGTGGCAGGTGCCTGTAAATCCCAGCTATTCAGGAGGCTAAGGTAGGAGAATTGCCTGAACCAGGGAGTCAGAGGTTGCAGTGAGCCAAGATCGCGCCACTGCACTCCAGCCTGGTGACAGAGCGAGACTCTGTCTCAAAAAAAAAAAGAAAAAAAGAAAAAGAGTCAAAAAACTAAAAGCCAAAAATAAGGCTATTTGTCAAGGAAAACCACGAGCATGGAATTAAGCTGTATTCAGGAAAAACACTGGTCACGCAGACCTCCAAGACAAAACACTTTAGCATCAGGCCACAGCAACTGTCAGACTGGAGGAGAAAAAGTCACAGGGGCTGATGAAAAAGCTGAAGGAGAGAGTTACACAAAGTTGAGAAGTT
>NW_012103565.1:2729120-2736661 GCF_000951045.1 Mandrillus leucophaeus
GACCTCCAAGACAAAACACTTTAGCATCAGGCCACAGCAACTGTCAGACGAGGAGAAAAAGTCACAGGGGCTGATGAAAAAGCTGAAGGAGAGAGTTACACAAAGTTGAGAAGTTTTCAAAAGAAATAGATAACAGAATTGAAAACCAAAATTTCTGGTAATTTAGCAAATGAATACCTAAAGACAACCCAGTTTCAACACATAGGCCATTTTTTTTTCTTTTTTCTTTTTCTTTTTTTTGAGACAGAGTCTCACTCTTGTCACCTAGGCTGAAGTGCAGTGACACGATCTCGGCTCACTGCAACCTCCACCTTCCTGGTTCAAGTGATTCTCCTCCTCAGCCTTCCAAGTAGCTGGGATTACAGGCGCACACCACCACGCCTGACTAATTTTTGTATTTTTAGTAGATACGGGGTTTCACCCATGTTGACCAGGCTGGTCTGGAACTCCTGACCTCAGGTGATCTGCCCATCTTGGCCTCTCAAAGTGCTGGGATTACAGGCGTCAGCCACCACACCTGGCACATACACCGTTTTCTAGAAAGTCCACCACAAACAATTCCCCCATCAATCATAGCCAGCTTAGTCAAACACTAAACTCCCCTCACAAATTCCCCTTCATGAGCCCATCATGACCCACATAGACCATGTCTGGACACTCTGACCCAACCTATACCACCTCCCTTCCAAACACCAGTGACTTTATTCTAGGACAAGAATCCACCACACAAGATTCCTCGTTATACAAGATGATTTTAAAAATATATATTCCTCCCCACAAAAAAAAGAAAGTCTTCTATCCATAACTCACCTCACATCTCTCTTTTTTATTCACACATTCCTTAATATTTTGAACCTCCCTTTTAATAATTTCTGAATTGAACAAGTTATTCTTTTTCACAATAAAGAATATATGTTTTCCCTGGCACATTTTATATAAATTTAGAAAGCAAAGAATCCTGAACTATCAGATATTGACATTCTATAGATGAGAACCATTCTATAATTTTATTTATTTATTTATTTATTTATTTATTTTGAGACAGGGTGTCACTGTCACCCAGGCTGGAGTGCAGTGGTACAGTCTCAGCTCACAGCAACCTCCACTTCCTGGGCTCAAGCGATCCTCCCATGTCAGCTTCCCGAGTAGCTGGGACTACAGGTGCATGGCACCATATCCAGTTAATTTTTGTATTTTTTGTAGAGATGGATTTTATCATGTTACCCAGGCTGGTCTCAAACTCCTGAGCTCAAGCAATCCGCCTGCGTTGGCCTCCCAAAGTGCAGGGATGACAGGTGTGAGCCACCATGCCCAGCCAATTTTAAGATTTTAAACTACACAAAAAGTTCAACATTTAAAGCCATGTTAAGCATTCTAAAGCCTAGGAAAATCAGTATTTTATCTAGGCAAAAAGCTGAAAGTTAAATTTTAGAAGATACAATATTCCCTTCCAACTAACAAGTTTAGTCTTATTTGTTTAATTTATGAGTGCTGTTTTATAAGCCAATGGTTTCGTTTTGTTTTGTTTTTGTTTTTGAGACGGAGTTTCACTCTTGTTGCCCAGACTGGAGTGCAATGGGATGATCTCTGCTTACTGGAACCTCCGCCTCCCAGGTTCAAGTGATTCTCCAGCCTCAGCCTTCGGAGTAGCTGGGATTACAGGTGCGTGCCACCACACCCAGCTAATTTCTGTGTTTTTAGTAGAGGCGAGGCTTCACCATGTTGGCCAGGCTGGTCTCGAACTCCCGATCTCAGGTAATCCACCCGCCTCGGCCTCCCAAAATGCTGGGATTACAGGCGTGAGCCACTGCGCCCTGCCTATGAGTCAATTTGATAGCATGCTCGGCGCAACACACATCACACAAATCAAGCGACCTGTGCAAGACAGCTGGATCTGTTATTTATAAAATTGGGACCTGTCTACTTGGCCAAATATTGTTTGCTCCAATAGGTATGGAAGACAGGAAGAGGCAGGGAAGGGGATCTTGTAGCATCAAATAAAGAAGGGAAGGGGCAAAATCCATTGCTAAAGGGGAGACCTCAGAGTCCCTGAGCTGCCAGAGAGGTCACCCAGCAGCAGAGACACGGAAGAAAAATGTTTGGGTGGCTGCTTGTCTGCCACTGTGGGAAACTGTCCATTGGATCAAGGGTCCGGGACTTGATCCAAAGGTTCTTTTCGGGACCATCATCTTTCCTGGCAGATGGTGGAGCTGAGTGGACAGACGAGCAGTCATAGCACAGGGATTCAAAGCTCTGGCTTACCTGAGCAAGGCAGGTTGTTGGGGCTAGTGGAAGAAGGTTAGTTCTAACATCGACAGGGAGCTTTTTCGTCTCACAAGGGATGATTAAGACATTCTTATTGCTGATTACCCTTTTGCTTATAGTAGGCACACTGATTCTGTCCTAGGGGCTGACAAGTTGGGGCTCCTGTCTAGGTATCCCGGACACCAGTGTTGAGACACTTTCTGAGGATGGGTGGCCCTGAGGTCGAAGGGCGCTTACAGCATCACCAATAATTGTTCTTTTTGGTTATTTCTTTTGGTCTTTTCCATTTTTGCCCCATCTCTATTGTTATAAACTTTAAAGGCCGTGTTTAAGACTTGGTTCATAGGGGATTGGGGTCTCACTGCTGGTTTGTGTAGCTTCCTCCTAATGTCAGAGCAAATTGAGTAATAAAATGCCTCCCCGGGAGAGCTCGCCCTTCCAGGCAGTCTGAGTCTGTATTAGCATATTTCCTGAGTTCCTCAACCAAACTACCCAGAAAAAGAGTGAGATTTTCATCTTTACCCTGAATTACGTCTCTAACCTTCTCATAATTGAGAGGCTTAGCCACACACTTTGCTCTGCTTTTTCTCTATGGCATAGCAAGTGGGCAACAATGCCTGCAAGTCATACCAAGCTAAAGAACATGGTCAATTTAACAAACTCTTCTATAAACTTTAATGTATTTCCTGAAAATTGGCAGAATTTTTCCTTGCATAGAGCCACATCAGACACAGAAAATGGCACGTGTATTCTAAGTGTCCTCCCATCTCCATCAACTTCCTCCCACAATGGACACAGCTTTGACTTCAGGGCTGATATAGAGCCCCATTTCTGGGGGTACTGGGTGGGCTACTTTCTCCGACAGCAGAGGGTTTAGGCTGGGGTTAGTTGGATAACGGGGAGGAGTGCGTGATGACCTTGGGTGGAATCCTGTGTTAGAGAACTGGCAGGAACCCCTCTAAATTGGGAGACTAGGGAGACTCTGGGGAGGGAGTAGGCCTTCTAAGAGAAGCAGCTAGAAGGGGATCCCTTAGGCGTGGCTTCTTGGTGCCTTGAAATAACACTGAGTCAGTAAAGGGCCGTAAAAGCCTGTACATAAGAGACCTCGCCCCATATTCCTTCTTTTTAATGTTAATTATAAAATAGCATTATAATGTACAGAACCATGTTTAGGCTAAATCTCTTGGTCTTCTCATTTGTATTGGACCCAAGTGCCTCAGCCTCCTGAGTAGCTGGGACTACAGGCACCCGCCACCATGCCCGGCTAATTTTTTGTATTTTTAATAGAGATGGGGTTTCACCGTGTTTGCCAGGATGGTCTCAATCTCCTGACCTCGTGATCCGCCCACCTCGGCCTCCCAAAGTGCTGGGATTACAGGCGTGAATCACCGCGCCTGGCCGAGTTTCTTTTTCTTTAAGCTAGAATTGAATTTGCTCCAACAGCCTAAAAGGCATCCTAATGATGAGTCCTTAGGTATCCTTAGCATTGTCTCCATGTCTAACAATGATTTCTACTGGACACAGAAGTTCTTCTGAGTCTAGTGAGAGGCAAAGCAACAGGGCCCTTTCTATTTTCCTTTCCAATTTCCACTTCCTGCAGAGAAGGTGTAAGTATGGGTAGCAAGGTGTTACGAAAGTGGCTTATAAAGTGAATGAAATGTGACAAAAGAAGTATTTTTATTAAGCAAGTTATAGTGGAAAAGTGTAAATAAAGTGGCAACAACAAAAGGAAAGGTTGTTATGGGAAATTATAACTTTAGGGTAGAAAATGAGAAACGGCAAGACCAAGAGTCCCCTTAGGTGGTCTTCTACCCCACAATCCTAGAGGGAATGCCAATGCCAAAAACCCCAGAGTACCTGGGGTGGCCAACAATACCAAATGCTGAAAACCCAGAGTAACCGAGTAGTGGCCAATGAGAGTCCCCACACCCAATGCTGAAAATCCCAGAGCATCCAGGGCGCGGCCAAAGACCAAGTTGGGGTCACAGAACAACATGACTCTGACATCCCAGGGTCAATAAAACAGGGTACCTCTCATAACCAAGTGTTCAGCCTTAAACAATTGCCCAAATAGAGTTAGCAGGGAGCCAAAGCAAAAACTGCAAAGAAAACATATATTTCAAGGTGGAAAATAAAATAAAATGACTGACAGAAAAATAAAATCATGTTAGAGGAGAAACGACCTAGAAAAAGGGCAATAGGGATGTAATCAGGTATGCTATGGGGGACTTTGAATTGACTGTCTAAACCAAAGGCCTTATTTTCCTGGCTCACCTGATATTTGGGGGATGAGTCAAAAGGGATACTTACCTGTCCACAGGAGTCAAAATAGGGCCAACCGGTCTCTGATGTACGGTGCAGGTGAAGGTTTACTCCCCAGGTTTCCCAGGCTTGGGCAGGCTCGGTTGCTGCGAGGGAATTGGCATGTGATCCTGCAGCCTCCCAGCCAGAGCTTTGAATCCCTGCGCTATGGCTGCTCGTCTATCCACTCAGCTCCACCATCTGCCAGGAAAGATGATGGTCCTGAAAAGAACCTTTGGTTAGTGTTCCAGCTCTCTGCAGCTTTGATCCTTACAGGGCTGACTGCCACATCACCACCTCTCTCTGATTGCCGCCTCTCACCATCTCGCTGGTCACCGTCTTGCCATCCTGCTGTCTCACCATTTCTCCAGCTCTCAAGTATTTCTTATCATTTGGCCTCTTTGCTAATTGCCACTGTCTTGCCATCTTGCCGCTGATGACTGCCATTTCTGCTGTCTCAATGCCACAGTGGTCACTTCCTCCCACTCATTATCTTCATCCCTTTGTGGCCACCTGATGATGCAGGACAGGTGAGCCCCAAGACTGGGGCTTAGCCCAGGAGGGTTCTTGGCTTTGCCCAGGAAAGAATTCAAGGGCAAGCTAGTGGTGTTAGATAGCAACCTTTTCCTGAACAGTACTACTACTTGTGGAGCAGGGCTAACTCACAGGCAGTGTGCCTAGAATCAGCAAGGTATGGGCTCTCAGCAACTGTATTTATACTCACTTATACTCACTTTCAATTATTTGAAAAATTAAGGGAAGGGTTAATGCAAATTGAGGGATGGGTTATTTAGAGCTTTCTAGGAAAGAGGCAGTGACTTCTGGGGCATTGCCAGAGAAAAGGGTGGTAACTTCTGGGTCATTGGCATGGCATTTGTGAACTGTCACGGCTCTGGTGGGAGTGTCTTATGCTGAGCAATGAGGGCAGCTAGGGATTGCTTTTGTCACCATCTGCTGGTTTTGGCCAGGCTCTTCACTTTATCTCGTCTGGAGTAGATGCTGTTTTGGTCAGCGGGATTATAACCAGAAAATAAGTTCTGCTGGTTTTCTATCTCACTATCACATGATAGATACCCAAAAAATGCGTGCTGAATTGCATAAATGCTCTCACTTGATCCTAACTTAAGACTAAAGTACCCATCAGTGTCCCACATTACCAAAGAGGACATTGGTTCAGAGCATTTATGTAATTTGCCCAAGGTTGTTCCACTAATATGGCAGAGCTGGGATTCAAACCCAGGTCTTTCCCACTCCAAAATGCCACCTCTCTAGAAGTGCTGTTGATAGGGAAGGTCCATGAAAAGAGAGATAAAGTGAAGGGCCTGCCATAAGTGATCGGTGATTTGGCTTTAACTAATGAACATCTTTGCCTTTTTCTCTTTATTTCTTTTCTTCCATTCTAAGCTCTCTTTATTGGAAGTCATTGATATGGTTTAAACAATTCTAGACTGGACAACCAGAAGTCTTAACAACTAGAGGGAGGTTGCATCCCAGAATAAACTTTTATTAGAACTAAATCCTAAATTCAGGCTGACCTGAAGCCATGTGGCAGCCTCCAGACATTTCCCTGAGAATAAACCAAGTTCTTCTCTGTTCCTCACTCCCCACCAAGATGGCAAAAACAGAGATAAGGTGTCAAAGTCCAAAAGCCTCCTGACTCTGCCCCCACCTTTGCCTGGCTTTGAATATTTGCCCTTTCTCCCCATCCCATCATCCCCTCCATCCCCCATTAGAAAAATACAGTCATTGTTGAGAATGTGCATGAATTTGACACAACCCTTCCAGACAGAGAGGAGACTCCTTGGCTGGCCTCCGGAACCTGAAGTCAACTTCTGGTGCTTTCTAAACAAGCACAGTCTCACATCTCCTAATGGTATCACAGCGAGGGTGTAATTCTCTAAGTGTCAGAGAACTTAAGCATTTCACAAGTTCTTTCAAGTGCAGTTGTTTCTGGGTGTCTGTTCAAACTCTCTTTATCCTCATCCCCTCTGGCTTTCAAGCCTCCCCTAAGAGATAAATATACTCCTATAAAAGCATACCCTTCTTCACTTTCCATCTACAATAACTCCTTGGAAAGCCGAGATCGATCAATCAATCAATCAGACAGTATTGATTCTCTACTAAAGTGCTTTCTTCAGTTTTTTTTTTAAATAAATATTTTGAATAGATGATTCATGCACATTATTAAAATGCCAAAACTACAACCAAAAGGTATATGGTGAAATGTGAGTCTCCCTTCTAGCTCTATACCAATCTGTTATAGATTCAAACATGTTCTGTGCATATTCAAGCTCTTTTTCCCTTTTACACAAATGATAACATAATAAATACTGTTTTCTACCTAATCTATCTAGGAGATGGGTCCACATCCATTCAGGTAGATCTAAAGATTTTGGTGACTACAGAACATTGTTATTTTGTGATGTACCAGTTGGGTTTGAAGTCAGGGACTCATCAAACCACAATTTAGAAATATCCCTTGATATTATAAAAAATAAAACTTGAGGGGTCAAAATGCTTGATAAGAAACCATACAATCAAACAACTGTTTGATTACCAGAGTGCAAAAGACACCTGTAGAGAAAGGATGTGCTCTTCTTGTATTATACATAAAACTTCATTAGACAAAGGTAAGTGTCCCCCAACCCCCTACCTCCTTGGTTTTGGGAACCCAATAGTTTTGGGGCCCTTATAACCAAAGGAAAGAGTGTAGGCTATTCATGTGAGGGAATTAGACACGTTCCACTAAAGAAGGGATTTGTCTCAATCTTCACCTGTATCAAGGTGATAACTGTTTTCAGTTATAGTCATGCACCACATAAAGACATTTTAGTCAATGATGCACCGCATATAGGAGAGTGGTCTCATGAAACTATTATTATTATTATTATTATTATTATTATTATTATTTTGAGATGGAGTCTCGCTCTGTTGCCCAGGCTGGAGTGCACTGGTGCGATCTTGGCTCACTGCAA
>NW_012103565.1:2742761-2743520 GCF_000951045.1 Mandrillus leucophaeus
AAAGAAAGAAAGAGAAAGAAAGAAGGAAAGGATTTCTATGACAAATGGGAATAATAATCCCTATTTTCTAACTGCAGGGCCAACAGACAGGTCACCCTTTAGTACTATTTTTCCTTTAGTAGCCAATAATTTAAGGCAGACCATCAGGAACTAGTTCAGGGGAGATATGCTTCTTTTCAAAAACAAAAGGGCCCTCAAACCAAGGCTTGTCCTAGAACCTGATTAGCTGAGGTGTGGGTGGACTTTTCAGGTATCTCAGCAATGAGCAGGGCAAGCACTTGACTGGGTGATGAGGTCATGAGAGAGGCATAGCGGGCTCCCATGTCACCCTTCCTCTCTCTCTCTCAATTCTTCCTGCCTCTTTTGTGCTGCTTTGCCACTCCCAGGAGCAGGGCTACTTTGTACGGTTGTGCAGGCAGTGCACTGTACAACTCCAGGGAACTATAGAATCTGTGTGAATGGAGCCTCCTGGACTTGTGCAGCATGACTGCCTCCAGCAGAAGCCTAGTCTTCTGCGGTCTCTAAGTTTGGACTTCTTAGTCCTAGACACAGCTACTTCCTCAGGACCCAGGCTTTAGTCTCTGCTAAGGTCAATGGATAATAATGGCTTAGATCATATTAGAATTTTTTTTTTTTTTTTGAGATGGAGTCTTGCTCTGTCACCCGGGCTGGAGTGCAGTGGCGCGATCTTGGCTCACTGCAACCTCTGCCTCCTGGGTTTAAGCAATTCTCCTGCCTTAGCCTCCCGAGTAGCTGGGA
>NW_012103565.1:2745279-2748659 GCF_000951045.1 Mandrillus leucophaeus
ACTGTTTGATTACCAGAGTGCAAAAGACACCTGTAGAGAAAGGATGTGCTCTTCTTGTATTATACATAAAACTTCATTAGACAAAGGTAAGTGTCCCCCAACCCCCTACCTCCTTGGTTTTGGGAACCCAATAGTTTTGGGGCCCTTATAACCAAAGGAAAGAGTGTAGGCTATTCATGTGAGGGAATTAGACACGTTCCACTAAAGAAGGGATTTGTCTCAATCTTCACCTGTATCAAGGTGATAACTGTTTTCAGTTATAGTCATGCACCACATAAAGACATTTTAGTCAATGATGCACCGCATATAGGAGAGTGGTCTCATGAAACTATTATTATTATTATTATTATTATTATTATTTTGAGATGGAGTCTCGCTCTGTTGCCCAGGCTGGAGTGCACTGGTGCGATCTTGGCTCACTGCAAGCTCCGCCTCCCGGGTGCATGCCATTCCCCTGCCTCAGCCTCCTGAGCAGCTGGAACTACAGGCACCCACCACCATGCCTGGCTAATTTTCTGTATTTTTAGTAGAGACAGGATTTCACGGTGTTAGCCAGGATGGTCTCGATCTCCTGACCTCATGATCCACCCGCCTCGGCCTCCCAAAGTGCTGGAATTACAGGCATGAGCCACCATGCCCGGCCATGAAATTATAATACTGAATTTTTACTGTACCTTTTCTTTCTTTCGTTTTTAATTTTTAATTTTTAAATTTTTTTGGAATTTTGCTCTTGTTGCCCAGGCTGGAGTGCAGTGGTGCAATCTCAGCTCACTGCAACCTCTGCCTCCTGGGTTCAAGTGATTCTCCTGCCTCAGCCTCCCAAGTAGCTGGGACTACAGGCGCACGCCACCACACCTGGCTAATTTTTGTATTTTTAGTAGAGACGGGGTTTCACCATGTTAGCCAGTATGGTCTCGTTCTCCTGACCTCGTGATTCACCTGCCTCGGCCTCCCAAAGTGCTGGGATTACAGGCATGAGCCACTGTGCCCAGCCACCTTTTCTGTATTTAGATATGTTTAGATACATGTATACTTATGATTGTGTTACAATTGCCTACAATATTCAGTACAGTAATATGCTGTACAGGTTTGTGACCTAGGAGGGATAGGCTATAGCATTAGCCTAGGCATGTAGCAGGCTGCACAGCTAGGTTTGTGTGAGAACATGATGGTGTTCACATAATGATGAAATCTCCTAATGATGCATATCTCAGAACACATCTCTGTCATTAGGTGACACATGACTATATTATGAGTTTCCTTTAGCTATCAATCTTTTGTTCCCTTGTGGGAAGTCTGGGACAGTGAAGTGTTGGGGGAAAAAGTAGGATCAAATGAAATGTGAGGGATGTGAGGGAGAGGGTTGCTAGGTAGGGAGGTGGCCAGCTCTGTGACTGTGGTTTCTAAATCCAATTTGTCACTAAAGGGAACCAGGGCGTCCTTGGATAATCACTGATTCCAGAGTTGAGGCAAGATATGGACATTTGGGGCCTTGCTTGGTGGCTCACGCCCATAATCAAAACACTTTGGGAGGCTGAGGTAGGTGGATTGCTTGAGCCCTAGAGTTTGAGACCGGCCTGGGAAATTTGGCAAAACCCAGTCCCTACAAAAAAAGAACTGCATTGGGAGGCTGAGGCGGGTGGATCACGAGGTCAGGAGAACGAGACCATCCTGGCTAACATGGTGAAATCCCGTCTCTACTAAAAATACAAAAAAATTAGCCGGGTGTGGTGGCGGGTGCCTGTAGTCCCAGCTACTCGGGAGGCTGAGGCAGGAGAATGGTGTGAACCTGGGAGGCAGAGCTTGCAGTGAGCCAAGACGCACCACTGAACTCCAGCCTGGGCGACAGAGCGAGACTCCATTTAAAAAAAAAAAAAAAAAACTGCAAAAATTAGCTGGACATAGTGGTAAGTGCCTATAGTCTCAGCTACTTGGGAGGGTGAGGCAGCGGGAGGATCACTTCTGCCCAGGAGGCGGACGTTGCAGTGAGCTGAGATTGAGCCACTGCACTGCAGCCTGGATGACAGAGGGAGACTCTCTCTCTCAAAAAAAAAAAAAAAAAAAAGAAAAGAAAATAAGTAGACATTTTGACATACTAGAAAGTAAGGAAGATTTCAGAGATGACTCAGTTGTGTCCTAAATGCTTAGGTTAGGAACCAATAGAAAGAAACTCACTGTTCAAAGATGGAATAATTCAAGCATCTGTACTGGATTGAAATACATCAAATACGTTAAAATCCATGAGTTTATAATTATACCAGAAAAAAAAAATCCTCATAGGTCACCTTTACAGGTTGCTAGGAAACCAACTCATTACTCTGAAAACTGGTTTAAAAAGGGAAAGAATCGAGCATTTGTCTTTTGTATATGAACTGTATTTCAGGGTAACTAAATTGTTGTTGAGGGAGAGGTCTTCTTTGAGAAGCATTTCAGCTAATAGATGAAGGAAGAATGATAGAATTAGAATACCATAATTTTGCAATCATAGAAATAATGTATCCAAGCACTGGTCATCAATGGCTGTTAAAACTATTAGGGGAAATGCTGATGGGGAACTCTCTAATGGGTGGACTAAGATGGCAATACCCGAACCCACTAATTAATCTTAACATTACAAAAATGGGAGAGAAGCAGACATGTGCCCCTAATGAGATGCAAAAACTCACACCACCACCTATGAAATAACTTTGTCGAAATATCAAGCCGGAATTGATCAAGGCTATAGATCTAACAGACACAGGCACTTTTCAGGAAATACAGGGCTTAGGGAAACAGGTTGAATGACACCACAGGGATGCAATCAGCAAAATTCAGAATGTGGGAAACTCAACAGGACAAATGGTCCAGTTTCTCCAACAAATAAATTAGAAGAAAAAAAAAAAAGAAAAGAAGGCAGGGTAGCTTGTAAATGAAAAGAGAGCCAATAGACATATTAGCCAACTGCAGGTGTGGATCATGCTTGGATACTAATTTAAACAAATTGTGGAAAAAAATTAGAAAATTGGAGACAATTGAACTCTGAATATTTGCCAATATTAAGGAAGTTTCTTAGGTGTGATAAGGACGTCATGGTTATGTTTAAAAAAAAAACAATTTTTTTTTGGAGCTACATACTAAAATATGTATGAATAAAATGATACGAAGTCTGGGATGCATCTCAAAATAATCCAGAGAAGTGGTAGAAAACAAGGGAGGGAACAAGGGTTAGAGAGAAATAGATGAAATGGAATTTCCGCACGTTGATAATTGTTGAAGTCTAATGATGGCCCATTACATTATTTTCACTATTTTGTATATCTTTGAAATGTTCTATAATATAAAGTTTTTTAAAAGTGGGTATGAGGGTGGCCAGGCGTGGTGGCTCACGCCTGTAATCCCAG
>NW_012103565.1:2749853-2758844 GCF_000951045.1 Mandrillus leucophaeus
GGCTGGAGTGCACTGGTGCGATCTTGGCTCACTGCAACCTCTGCCTCCTGGGTTTAAGCAATTCTCCTGCCTTAGCCTCCCGAGTAGCTGGGAGTACAGGTGCGTGTTACCATGCCCGGTTAATTTTTTGTATTTTTAGTAGAGACGGGGTTTCAGCATGTTGGCCAGGCTGGTCTTGAACTCCTGACCTCGTGATCTGCCTGCCTCAGCCTCCCAAAGTGCTGGGATTACAGGCGTGAGCCACTTTGCCCAGCCTAGATCATATTAGAATTTTTAAGTTGGTATTTGTCTAATATTTTTACTAATATCTTTCTCATAATGGTAAAATGCATTAGTCAGGATAAGCTGACAAGCAAGGTCCAGATCTCAGTCATTTAACATAAGTAACACAAAGGAAGGATGATCTTTTGCTTGTGTCACAATCCAGTGTGGAGTGCAGGAGAAAGAGGATCTGGCCCCTTGGCCATCTGAGGCCTCTGTCAATACCTCAGAGAAGTCCTTCAGTGAGTCTGCTGAAAGTGGGGAAAGGGCATGAAAGGCATCCCCATCTGCATGGCCTCTGACTGGAGGTGACACACATCACCTTCACTCACAGTCCATCAGCAAGGACGAGGAGATAAGGAGAATGTCAAGGAAGGCAGTACTGATGTTTAAGCTTAAGAACAATGAGCTAGTCTCAGCCACACCATGGGTAGTAACAATGCCTTATTCTATCTAGTTAAGTGAACGTATGTCCACCTCAGAGTGCTGATGCTAACATAGAAATCTTGGCCTCCCAGAGAGGTGAGGGAGAGGGAGCTATATGGCCGGACGCCTTCCTGGTCCTTCTGTAACTCTGGGCAGGTAGACTCCTTACTTCACCTACCGGGTGGTAACTGCTTTCAGAGCAGGAATATTTGGATGGGGAAATATTCAGCTATGTCTCCTTCATGTAAAGGGCTGGAGGCCCAGGGGTTTTTAAATGAAGGGAGGGAGTTCATGGATTTGCTTCAAGCATTTGGTGATTCCCTGGAGACCATATGTAAAATTTTGTGTTCATGTGCAATTTTCTAGGAAGAGGGTCCCTAATTAGGCACATAGAAGACATTCAATAAATATTCCTTCTAAAAACTCACAAAAGGGTCTGTGTTAGTCAGTGTTGTCCAGAGAAACAGAACCAATAGAATGTGTCTATAAAGATGTTTATTTTAAAGAATTGGCTCACGACTGTGGAGGTTGGCAAGTCCAAACCTGCAGGGTGGGCTGGCAGGCTGGAGACCAGGAGGAGCCAAGGCTTAAGGTCTGAAGGCTGTCAGGCCAGAGAATCCCCTCTTGCTCAAGGGGAGTCAGTCTTTTGTTCTTTTCAGGCCCTCAGTGGATTCAATGAGACCCACCCATATTAGGGAGGGCCGTCTGCTGTACTCAGAGTCCACTGATTAAAATGTTAGTCTCGCCCAAAAACACCCTCACAGAAATGTCCAGAATAATGTTTGACCATATACGTCTGGGCACTGTCACTTAGCCAAATTGAGACGTAAAATTAACCATCACAGAGTCCTTGACCCAAACAAAAGGCAAAGGTTAGGAACTACTGTTTTAGGAAGTTTCTGCCATTCTCCCTACTTCTCATCAGCTAGTCTCTATGCCTGGCCCAGCTTACTTACTCCGGCGGCATGTAACCACTCCCTTCTAGCAACTTTCCATCTATTCCACACTGAGAAAATTGGAGCAGGAATACTCAATTGAACGTTTGTAAATGTTAAAGAAAGCATTACTTTTCTCCAGCATATTTTTGTTTGTTTGTTTAAGTTTTGACAGAATCTCTAGAAACGTTGCTTAATCAAAACATTTTAATCTTCCTTTTCTGTATGTGTCAGTGATGGTATAATTGGCTAAGGTGTATATCTTTCAGTTTATATTTTACATCCCTGCTTCTAGTCATTTGTGTTGAAGAAATCCTCCAGCAAAATGAAGTTCCTTGAAATCACAGATTATACCTTAATCCTTTGCAATTCTCTACAGCGTTAAAAATGCTACTGGCACAGGCACAAACACTCATTAACTTGTGGTGTTGTCACATTCTGTTTTATTTTACTCCACTAACATTAAACCACCAGCTAGCCCTGGTATTAAAAATAACCCACATTTATCTTTCGGATTGTCACTTAACTTGGACATCTCTACCTTGATTTCACAGAAGGAGCTGCACATACAGAAGACAGAGGCAAGGCTGGGGCAAGAATCATCTTACTTTCTGGTTATTTCTTTGCATAGGTAAAGTCCAGGGATTTAATGCAGATATTCTCTTCCATCCTCCTTTAGCCTAACTTAATTCTCATCTGAAAAAGTCCAGTGAGGTGGGTTTGCAAGAAAAACTCTTTCTGCTCATTCTTCTGCAGGGCCCCTACTGGTGCTGTAATGTGGTATGGCTGAGACTTCCCTTCCTTGCCCTGGGAAAGAAAGGATGTTCTGTTTCGTGAAGTATTAAGGGACCTGGATAGGTCAGTGCTGCTCTATTAATATAAAATGAGATTATTCACCAGCTGTTGTTTCCTTGCTTTCAGCAGAGCCATTGAAACGTTTGCAAAATAGCAGAGGGTTCCAGATGGGAGGAGCCATTGTTCAAAGTCCAGACCACCCAGCGGGCATGTCAGGTAATGGGCTTCACATCTGACCCCTGTAGAAATTTGATAACACATTAAGGGTGTCATATGATTGGTCTGTGCCATTGGGGAAAATACCCTCCTTTTCCTTCCTGCTGACTTCTTTTTCCCCATTATCTTCCCTCTCCTCTTGTAGGACCACAAATCCTCCTAAAAATCTATTCAAAAGAAGTTACTAGATTAAGTTAAAGTTAAACTCAGTTAAAAAGATAGTAACTGTTGTTTTGCTGTCAAATTTGTCTTTTGCAGCTCACAACATGACCTGCTTATGTGTTTGATTTTCAGACCCGTAAGACGTTATCCCCAACGGAAGAAACAATGGCAGAGAAAGGTAACTATGTAGAGCAGCAAGCCCCTCAGATTTAATGTGCATGCAAATCAACTGGGGTTCCTGTTCAAATGTTTCAGTAGGTCTGGAAGGGGCCCAATAATCTGCATTTCTAGCAAGCAACCAGGGGATGAGGAACTCTTTGAGTGGCAAGAATGTGGATTGGATGTTGTTTAACTGCTTCTATTTTGTAGCACATCTGTCAATTTGACTAAGCTATAGAAAATACAGGGTGACAAACTTTTCTCCTTAAAACTGAATTCCTTAATGCTTTGTTACAGAAATATATGAGGATAGAGCTTTGTTCATTATCCCTTTTTTTAAAAAAGGTTCTTTCTACTGATGATCATTCAACCTTCATTACCATTTTTGTTGCTTTTCCGCTGTGAGCACAGGACACCTATTCACTATTTGGATCCAGTATACTAAGCTATAACCATCTCTCCCAGGAAATCATGTGTTTGCTGGGAGTGAATTTTCCAGAAGGCACCTTGGCCTCATGACACGGAAGGTCTGATTCCAACTCTGCCAGTGAAGAACTGAGAGACCCTGGACAAGTTGTCTTGCTTTTCTGATCAATTGCTATACCTAAAATAGGTATACTGTGTGGGGGGAAGCGATTAAAATTTTTGAAAAAATTTTAATTTTTTGGTGGTTTATTATTATTTTTTATAGAGATGGGGTCTCACTATGGTGCCCAAGTTGGTTCAAACTCCTGAACTCAAGCGATCTTTCCTTGACGGCCTCCTATAGTGCTGGAATTATAGGCATGAGTTACCACTCCCCGCCAAAAATTTAAAAAAAAGTTTTGAGTGGGAAAATAGAACTATCAACTTCACAGGATTATTTTAAGCTTTAAATGAGATAGTGTATGCAAATTACTTACTATATTAGGTGAAGTAAGAACTAATCCTCATAAAGCCATGTGAAATGCTCCATAAAGCAGGCTTAAAAACAAACAAACCTCTGAAATTTACATTCAGAGTTGCTACAATGTTTTCCTGTGATCCATATTGGAAGGAAATCTTTCCAAGACATCTCCCATCCCTGCCTTGTTTAATGGTGTCTCCTGAATTCACTTTAGCTCTTTCCTCATGACTCAGGTCCCTGTTTTGCAACGAGTGACTGTACTGTCCTAGAACATAGGGATGACCTCAGTCAGGGGTTTTTCTACTGCCCACCCTCCCCTCCACACTCTCACAGCCGTGTTCATAGTTCCATAATAGCACTTACCACACTGTGGCAAAAATATCTGTTTACTCAGCTTTTTGGCCTGGGACCCCCTTTCTTGGGGCAGGGGTCAGGTCCTCAGTAAATGTTTCCCCAGGCCCCATTTAAAGGGTTGGGTGTCCAGAACTCAGCAGCATGGCTTGTGTTCAATCATTCCAACACTTTAAAATGCCCCCATGTCCTCGGCCAAGCACTGAAAGCACTGCTCTGTTTTATCTTTTCCAGATAACCAAGGACAGAAATTACATTCCTCCGTAGAACCTTGTAATGGTTTTAAGTAACTGAAGGACCAAGAAGATATTTACTCTTCGGCTAAAATGTAAGCCTAGTCTGTCTTCTTTGCTTTTCCTTTTGGGTCTTTGTTCTGCTTTCATTGACGGCAAGGACATTGGAACCAGACAGCCTTGGGTTCAAATATTGATCTACGCTTTAGTAGTTATCTGACTCTGAGTGAGTCACTTAAATTCTCTGCTACTCAGCTTCCATATCTGCAAAAATGAGATAATTCTCAGCCTGCAGAATTGCTGTGCATGTGGAGAAGCAGTAAAGGTAGAAAGATGAGTAAAACTCCTGTAAGGACGGAGTTTTGATTCCCCTGGCTTTGATAACCTTGCTAGGATTGAGGCAGGAGTAGGACTCTAAAGGGCCTTCCTGAGTAATGTTAGATGGCTCTTACCCAGGCTTCCAGAGCACCGCCTAGTCATAGTTGGGCATTACACTTTGCAGAGCACACAGGTGAGTAGGACGCCAAGCTACTCAGGGTGGCTAAGTCTGGTGGTTTTCTTCCCAACAGTCATTCTCTCCTCACCTTTCATCCTTGCTCTCAGAATCCACTTTCCAACTCCAGAGGCTAAAAATGCCAATAAAGTTTGAACATCCCTAATTTCAAAATCTGAAATCCGAAATGCCTCAAAATCCAACATTTTTTGAGTGTCAACATGGTGCTCAAAGGAAATGCTCATCAGAACATTCAGGTTTTGAGTTTTTGGATTAGGGATGCTCAACTGGTAAGTATAATGCAAATATTTCAAAATCGGGAGGAAAAAAAATCTGAACTCTGAAACACTTCTGGTCCCAAGAAGTTTTTGAGTATTTTGGGATACTCAACCTGAATAACTTTTTTTTTTGTTTTTTTTTTTTTTTGGAGATGGAGTCATGCGCTGCCACCCAGGCTGGAGTGCAATGGCGCAATCTTGGCTCATTACAACTTCTGCCTTCTGGGTTCAAGCGGTTCTCCTGTCTCACCTGAATAACTTTTATTATTAGGGCATGAGCATGTAACCCAACCCCAGTGGAGGAGTTTAAAGGTAAGTCTTCTGAGATGTTTCTGTGAAAGTTTTTCCTTTATGATGTGGGGAGGAGGAATAATGGTCCTCTTCCTATCTTTAGATGTAGCTATGTGTGAACATAATTCCTGGAGCTATGGCAGCCTTCTTGTGACCATGAGGGAAACTCTGAGGCTGCAAACCAACATGCTGGGGATAGCACAGAGGAAAGCAGAAAGCCATGGGTTGAGTGTTTGATGATATTGTTGGGTCCCTGAATTCACTAAGCCTGAAAATGATACCCCCGGAGATAATAAACCTTATTATTTAAGCTTTATGTAGTTACATATTCCATTATTTGTTACTTCAGTATGCATTCAGCATACAACTGAGAAGGCTAAGCTTCGAGGTGTGGGGAGAAGGAGGAGGCTTGACAGTAGCACAGCAGAAAAGGAAATTAGAGAAAAGCCGCTTCTATTGGGTGTGCACTATAAATCTCTATTCCACTCTTTTGGGGAAGCCTCAGTCAATTCCACATGGTTCGTGAATACTTTTGGTGCTCATGGATTGTTCTGGGGCACTTGAAGAAGGGTTGAGATCTATATCAAGAGTGATGCCTGATGAAAACAGAGGCCCAGCTGGAAACAGCTGCACTTCTGGGATACATAAGAATTTGAGATTATATGCAATAAATGATAGATGCTATTATCACTATATGAAATAAATGACAGATGCTATTATTACATATTATCCGTATTATCTTAGCCCCTGACTGGTAGGCAGAAAGGAGGTAGAAACTAGATGCTCGTGGGTGGGGATGTACCTGGAGCAGACCCTGTAGTTGTCCTTGAGAAGAAGCCTGTGACCAAGGCTATATGAAGACAGCAAGGGACTGAGCAGCAATTGGCAGCAGCCCCAGTGGATGAGCAGTAGCAGAGCTGCTGTAACTCTACAGATGGGACCAAAGACTGGATCCCAATTAGCGGAACGAAGGTCTGAAATCAGAGCAGGCTCAACACAAGTCTTACTTATTGTTTTGGAACATGGCTTCCTGAATTCTCCCTGACTAGGAAAGAACTGGTTCTGTATCTCAGGTTGGGACTGACCTTCAACCTTCCACACAGAAATGAAGTTGCCTTAAGCATGTTACACACCAGCCGGGTGCAGTGGCTCATGCCTGCTATCCCAGCACTTTGGGAGGCTGAGGCGGGTGGATCACCTGAGGTCAGGAGTTCCAGACCAGCCTGGCCAACACAGTGAAACCCCGTCTCTACTAAAAATACAGAAAATTATCTAGGCGTGGTGGTGGGCGCCTGTAATCTCAGTTACTTGGGAGGCTGAGGCAGGAGAATCACTTGAACCTGAGAGGCAGAAGTTGCAGCGAGCCAAGATTGCACCATTGCACTCCAGCCTGGGCAACAAGAACGAAACTCTATCTCAAAAAAAAAAAAAAAAAAAAAGAATGTCATACACATACCACACATGTAGAAATACATATAAATTCTCCTTCTTTGTCTCGGTCTCTCTTTTTCTCTGTACATGCATATCTCCTTATCTTAACCTCTCACAAAGGGCCTTGGGTGCTAACCTAACATACCTAGACAGCTACAGGGAGTCCTCAAAGCCAGGGATTTGCTTTGGTCAATGGGGTATCAAAGGACATAACATACACCATATTTGAACTGAGGCTTTAAAGGGCCATTGGGTATTTTGCTCTTTTCATTCTGCCACGGAGATGACAGGTCTCGCTTGACTGGGGGCTCCTGCTGCAGCCTTGGTCCCCGAATGTGAAAACACATGGAGCAGAAGCAGAGCATTCACTGATGTGATGGCAGACGTGTAACAGCAGAGTGAGGAACATGGGTTGTTACAAGCCCTTGGGATTTAGGAAGTCATTTGTTACTGTGGTAAAGCTGACTAGTAAATCCAGACAATCACCCAGATTGCCAAGCCGAGAGACATCATACATTTTTGTTGGTTTAAGTCACTACATTTAAGGTCTTTGTAAGGCAGGAATAGATAGCTGGAGGCTGAGTGGCTTCAGACACTGAAAAGGTTCAGGACTCAAATGATGCCCACAGGGTTCAATGTCCCTGCTTCTCTTAACTCCACTTTCACCCTGGATGGGCTATTACCCCAGCTCTGTGCAGCAGACTCCAGCAGCCTTAGATGATGCAGTATTTCCAGGCTCATATCTTTCCAGGTTCAAGTCCAATAGAAAGAGAGCTTCTTTTCTGGCCATGCCTACAAGAGCCCTGAGGTTCACTCTGAATAAATAGACAGGCTGAGGTCATGGTCCCCCCCGTGAGACACTCACTGTGGGGGTGGGGATGGCAGCGGCTGGAGAAGGGAGTGTATCTGTTATGAGTCTTTCAGTTGAAACTCAAACGGTCATTTTAAAAAGGGAATTTATTTAGCCACGTAACTAAAAAGAAGAAAAATTCATGGGTGGTTCCAACTTCAGGTGTGCTATGATTTGGAGCTAAAGTAATGTCACTAGGACTCACCTCTTGACTTTTCAAAATTACTGACAGACACAATTACGGAGATATGTTCCCCACCGGGAATTATGAAAACCAAGGATAAGTGGGTTTTGATGACGGTAATAGGTTCCATTCAAATGTTTGGGTTCTTCATTTAATTTGGTTTCTACAAGTAACCATAAACTATAAGATGTTAGTTTTGATGTATGGTTGCAGGTTTTTGTGTAGCAAGGAATCAGTGTCCATGTAAGTGCATCTTTGTTTCAACTGCCAACAGAGACAAGAGTGTAAAATGGAGCCGGATTGCCCAAGCTCAGATTCTGGCTCTAATACTTATTAGCTGGGTGACCCTGAGCAAATTATTTAACCTCTCTATGCCTTGGTGTATTCATCTGTAAAATGAAAGATGATATTCTCTACCTACCGCATAGGGTTGTTGTTAATACATGTGAATCACCTAGAATAGGCTTTAAACATATTAAATGCTCAATGAATGCTAGCTATTATTATTCCCATTTCTACAGAAAACAAATGATTACTAATAAAGACATTTTTCAAAAATGACCATTTTAGATGGCAGGGGTTGGCTTGGTTCAGACTTTTTGCTTAGCAGAAAGACAGGGACTAGAACTGTATTTGCTCATATTGTGCATCAGAAAACATTCTTATATTGTTCTGCTGTGTGTTTTCACCTGCCCCTGCATGTTCTCATCGGTTACTGAGCTGTAGTCTTTCAAGAGAGATATTTGTGCTTCTTTGTATGAAAGAAACCCTACATAAAGCTCAACTAAAGCTACAGGGAGGAGACAAAGCGAAGATTTCTTAGATTAGTGTATTTTGCAATCTAACTTTGAATAGTAAGGATGAAGCATTGATTTCTTTTTTTTCTTTTTCTTTTCTTTTTTGAGATGGAGTCTTACTCTGCCACCCACACTGGAGAGCAGTGGCGCAATCTCAGCTCACTGCAACCTCCACCTCCTGGGTTCAAGCAATTCTCTGTCTCAGCCTCCTGGTTAGCTGGGATTATAGGCACCCTCCACCAC
>NW_012103565.1:2759929-2761457 GCF_000951045.1 Mandrillus leucophaeus
AATTTTTGTATTTTTAGTAGAGATGGGATTTCATCATGTTGGCCAGGCTGGCCTGGAACTCGAGACCTCAGGTGATCTGCCTGCCTCGGCCTCCCAAAGTGCTGGGATTACGGGCATAAGCCACCACACCTGGCCTCAAAAGCTTTTTTACTTTGGATCAAAAAGGGAATGTTTGATCCCTAAGCACTAATAATAATAGTTTTATAAAACAATAAAGTGTGTTGGATATTATTGACCACCACCACACAGGTGTAGGTATATTTGTATTTCTTTTTTCTTTTCTTTTCTTTCTTTTTTTTTTTTTTTTTGAGACAGAGTCTCATTCTGTCACCCAGGCTGGAGTGCAGGGGCGTGATCTTGGCTTACTGCAACTGTTGCCTGTGTTCAAGCAATTCTCCTGCCTCAGCATCCTGAGTAGCTGGGATCACAGGCGCCTGCCACCATGCACGGCTAATTTTTTGTATTTTTATTAGAGATGAGGTCTCACCGTATTGGCCAGGCTTATCTCGAACTGCTGACCTCAGGTGATCCACCCACCTTGGCCTCCCAAAGTGCTGGAATTACAGGCATGAGCCACCGCACCCAGCCATATTTCTATTTCATAGTTTAAATATCTGAAACTTTGAAAGTTTAAGAAACTTCCCATGGTCACAAGTCTAGGAAAAGATTAAGGTGGGAATTGAAAAGATGAAGGTCTGTCTGTTGCTAAACATGTGTTGTGTTGTTTCTGGGGGTAGGCATAGAACTTCCTGTGATAATGTTCTATATCTCTGTTACCAATACAGTCCCCACAATATGGTGGCTATTGCACACATAAAATGAAACTAGTGTGACGAGAAACTCAATTTTTTTTTTTTTTGAGACAAGTCTTGCTCTCTGTTGCCCAGGGTGCAGTGCAGTGGCGCAATCATAGCTCACTGCAGCCTTGAACTCCTGGGCTCGAGCAATCCTCCCGCCTCAGCCTTCTGAGTAGCTACGAGTGGCTTAAATGTAAAAATTTAAAAGAAATTTTTAAAAGAACTTTTGTAGGGACAGGGTCTCATTATATTGCCCAGGCTGGTCTCAAATTCCCAGTTTTAAGAAATTCCCCGCCGAGGCCTCCCAAAGTGCTGGGATTATAGGCATGAGCCACAGTGCCGGCACTAGAAATTTAATTTTTAGTTACATTTAATTTTCATTAATTTAAATTTAAAGTTAAATAGCCACATGTAGCTAGTGGCAGCTGTATTGGACAGCATAGCTATGGGACATCACACTGCCTTGTCTATAAATGCTTAAGCTACTGTGATCTCATGTATAGGACATCTGGGTATCAAAGACAGAAAATGTGGAAGTGTAGTTGAAGGAAAAAACACATTTTATCCAAAGCAAAGTTACTTTTCTTTTCTTTTCTTCTTTTTGAGACAGAGCCTCACTCTGTTGCCCAGGTTGGAGTGCAGTGGCATAATCTTGGCTCACTGAAACCTCTGCCTCCCAGGTTTAAGCAATTCTCTGCCTCAGCCTCCTCAGTAGCTGGGATTACAGGCAC
>NW_012103565.1:2762579-2763783 GCF_000951045.1 Mandrillus leucophaeus
GCAATCTCAGCTCACTGCAACCTCCACCTCCTGGGTTCAAGCAATTCTCTGTCTCAGCCTCCTGGTTAGCTGGGATTATAGGCACCCTCCACCACGCCCGGCTAATTTTTTTTTTTTTTTTTTTTTTTTGTATTTTTAGTAGAGACGGGGTTTCACCATCTTGGCCAGGCTGGTCTTGAACTCCTGACCTCATGATCCAACTGCCTCCACATCCCTAAGTACTAGGATTACAGGTGTGAGCCACCGTGCCCGGCCCTGGGGCATTGTCTTCTATCTCCTTTATCTTCTCATTGCATAATCTTGTCTATTTTTTTGGGCAGGGGGAGCAGGGGGAAACTTGAAAAACTTGACTGTCCAAGTGTGGCATTAGCAATTATTTGAACTTCATATCACGACGAGTTGTAGGTTACTCATCGCTTCTCAGGGTTATTTTTGTTTTAGTTGTATTGTGTAATTGTGGTTGATAAAACAATCGTTTGTTTAATCTGAACTTATCCTGGCTCTGGTTGCACACATTCCTAACTGTAATGTGCCCCTCTGTGAGACTGACAGGGATTAAGCTCTGCAGGCACATTATCCACAGCTCTGTGTTTCAGCTTTGGATGCTTTTACACAAAGTTCCATATTGAGATGAAAAGGGGAAGAGTGGGTGGGGCTAGAGAGATGCTTAGATAAGTTGAAATGCTTTTGAAAGGACTGGTATGTATAACTTGAGTAGGTTTTATCTTCAAGCTAAAGTGGGGTAGGAAGATGGGAATTTTGCCTCATTGCTCTTCAAATCAAACTTAGATCGCTGAGAGACTTCGTGTACAAACACAAGCATTTGCTGAACATGTTCCTGAATTAAATGTGAGGGACGGTTTGGGAATTAGAAATCTTCTGGGACAATTTATGAGTTTAAACAGCTACCTGAATCTAAAGTTTCTCCAGAGCAATTCAAGTTGTTTCTCTCCTAGAGAAGGAACAAAAATGTGTAAGTATTCTATGACATTTTTAATTTAAATTTTTGGTAGTCTGCAAGGTTTATTGAATACTCAAGGTATGACGAAGAAAATATTGATATCTAATAAAAGCTTTTTTTTTTTTTTTTTTTTTAATATAAGACATTTAGGAAGCTTGTACTAAGTAAAACACTTTATGATAAAATAAGTTCAAACCTTACAAATCAGCCAGTGTAAGTCCTCTGAATTTTTTCCTTATTAGG
>NW_012103565.1:2765418-2770462 GCF_000951045.1 Mandrillus leucophaeus
CCTCAGCTTCTTAAAGTGCTGGGATTACAGGCCTGAGCCACCGCGCCTGGCCAAAGCAAAGTTACTTAAACTGCAGTATTTAAAGGGAAATAGACCTAAAAGTTATAAGACTCATACAAGTTAGGTAAGAAAAATTTCTTCTAGAAAATGTCTATTGGCCATTTCACTTAAGGATTATTAATGTATTGGCAATGTTGATTATAAGGGACATAGCACTTTGAAATAGGGGTAAACAGTGTGCCCAGAACTCTGTTGTTCACTTTGGGAGACCGAGGTGGGCAGATCACCAGAAGCTAAGAGTTTGAGACCAGCCTGGCCAACATGGCAAAACTCCATCTCCACTAAAAATACAAAAATTAGCCAGGCATGGTGGTGCACACCTGTAATCCCAGCTACTCAGGAGGCTGAGGCATGAGAATTGCTTGAACCTGGGAGGCGGAGGGTGCAGTGAGCTGAGATGGCACCACTGCACTCCCACCTGGGCAACAGAACAAGACCTTGTCTCAAAAAAAAAAAAAAAAGGCTGGGTGTGGTGGCTCATGCCTGTAATTCCAGCACTTTGGGAGGCCAAGGCAGGCAGATCACCTGAGGTAAAGAGTTTGAGACCATCCTGGCCAACATGGTGAAACCTTGTCTCTACTAAAAATACAAAATTAGCTGGGCCTGGTGGTGCATGCCTGTAATTCCAGCTACTTGGGAGGCTGAGACAGGAGAATCACTTGAACCCAGGAGGCGGAGGTTGCAGTGAGCTGAGATCATACCATTGCACTCCAGCCTGGGCAAAAAAAGGAAATTCCATCTCAAAAAAAACACAACAACAACACATTGTTACTGCATGTTTCAGTTCTTTAGGCATTTTCCAACCTGGGGAATCATAAATTCCTCAAATAGTAGGGACAGAAGAGAATGTTTACAATCAAACTAATGAACCAGTCTTTTGGATGGTTACTTTCAGGTGTCTCCTGCCTCCCGTTACCTTGTTTTCCAGGAATGACTTTAGAGCTGAATATTTACAGACTGGAGTCTTTAATGCTCCATAATTAGTAAGCAGAGTATGTCTCCTCCAAACAGCAATATGCAAAGAATAAAAAGGTATCTACTTAATACAACTCTAGATGACAAGCCCTTTTTTGTCTGACTTCTGGATTTAGTGGTTTGTCTGAGTCCTCTCCTAGACCTGCTGACTTGACGATAAAAATCTCTTTTCAGTAGAGACTAGCTTTTCACACTTGTTTAATTCTTCCTCTTTTGGTAACCAGTTTACCTAGACCTTTTTTTGTTTGTTTGTTTTACAACAAATATAACATCATTGTCCTGTGGAAACCCTTTTGTTTATGCTGGATCAAGAAGGTATCTCTAGGTGTTGTGACCCAGACAGGGCACATGGCTCTCCCTCATCTCTCTGTGTGCCTGCCTGCAGAAAACCAAATTACAAACGTGGGCCCTGCAATCAAGTTGCATGGACCCTCTCTCCTTCTGACTGTGCAAGAGTTACTTAGCATTTTTTGCCCTCAGTTTCTTCCTGTATAAAATAGGGGTAAAAATAGTTTTCTACCTGATAATACTGTTGTGAGAATTAAAAGAAGTAATCCCAGAAAAGGCTTAATAGTGCACACTCAGTAACTGTCATTGATCATTTTTTTCCCCTTATTTACATCTCTACATGTTGGTGATTTTAAAAAATCATTATTTTATTTTTTTCAGTTCCGGGGTTCACGTGTAGGATGTGCAGGTTTGTTACATAGGTAAACATGTGCCATAGTGGCTTGCTGTTCCTATCAACCTATCGCCTAGGTATTAAGCCCCGCATCCATTAACTCTTTTCCCTAATGCTCTCCCCCACTCCCTGCCATCCCCCGATTATGTTTTATTTTTATGTATGTATGTATGTATGTATTTTGAGACAGAGTCTCCCTCTGTCACCTAGGCTGGAGTGCAATGGCATTGATCCTGGCTCACCGCAATCTCTGCCTCCTGGGTTCAAGCGATTCTGTAGCCTCAGCCTCCCGAGTAGCGGGAACTACAGGCACCCACCGCCATGCCCGGCTAATTTTTTAGAACTCCTGACCTCAAGTGATCGGCCTGCCTCGGCCTACTAAAGTGTTGGAATTACAGGCGTGAGCCACCACAGCCTATTATTATTTTATAACCACAATCCCCATCTTCACCAGACTATAATATGACTTTTTTTATGCAAAAAAGAAATGTGCTCCTCTTTTTTTTGATGGAGTCTCACTCTGTCGCCAGGCTGGAGTGCAGTGGCGTGATTTTGGCTCACTGCAACCGCCGCCTCTGGGGTTCAAGCGATTCTCTTGCCTCAGCCTCCTGAGTAGCGTGCGCCAGCACACCCAGCTAATTTTTATATTTTAGTAGAGAGGATGGTCTTGATCTCTCTTTTTTTTTTTTTTTTTTTTTTAAGAGACGGCGTCTCGCTCTGTCACCCAGGCTTGAGTGCAGTGACGCAATCTTCACTCACTGCAAGCTCCGCCTCCCGGGTTCACGCCATTCTCCTGCCTCAGCCTTCCAAATAGCTGGGACTACAAGCGCCCGCCGCCAGGCCTGGCTAATTTTTTGTATTTTTAGTGGAGACGGGGTTTCACCGTGTTAGCCAGGATGGTCTCCATCTCCTGACCTTGTGATCCGCCCACCTCGGCCTCCCAAAGTGCTGGGATCACAGGCGTGAGCCACCGCGCCCGGCCTGGTCTTGATCTCTTGACCTTGTGAACTGCCCGCCTCGGCCTCCCACAGGGCTGGGATTGCAGGCATGAGCCACCGCCCCTGGCTGCTCCTCATTTTTATTATACCAAACATTTTATGGATTCCGCTCCAATGGGTAAGGTTAATGTTTTTCTCTACTTAAGTTTCCACCTAACATTTTTTGAGGCCTCATCATGTGCTATGTACCATATTAGACACAGAGAACCCAAAAACGATTGAGACATAAATGCTTTCCTCCAGGTACTCATGTTTACTGGACAAGATGATGCAGAAACAGATAACAAATCTGGCATTCATTCAAAGAGGTCACTTCCCAGTAGGTCTAGTATTATCAAAATAACTTCCAGCAGGGATCAGCTGAAATTGGATGCCAAAGGGTTGCTTTTTGTTTTCTTGTGTGGGGAGGGGAGGGTGGATGTTAATAATAGGTTAGATATATCAGACATTCCATCTGCTGGAGTTCATATGGTTTAATAAGGTCATTCATACCTTAATGTGAATGAATTATTTCTTATCTGAGATAATGATTTATCTTAATAACTTTTAATTTAATTTTTTTTTTTTCAGATATGGGATCTCATTCTGTCGCCCAGGCTGGAGTGCAGTGGTGCATTCACAGTTCACTGCAGCCTCAAACTCCTGGGCTCACGCGATCCTCTTGCCTTAGCCTCCTAAGTCTCTGGGATTACAGGCACGAGCCACTGCACCCAGCCTATCTCAACTATTTTGAGAGTGAAAACTTTGGTTTGAGGGTGATTTGGTGGCCTAATGCATTTGAGACAGGGAAGACCTCGTGGGTTGAGCACAGTGGCAGCTTCTGGAAAATCAGAAGGCCCATGAAGGACTGGATATGAGTGGAAAAAATTCAGAATACTCAACTTCCGGTCCGTTTGACAATTATGATCATTTACTGTCTTTGTATTTCTCATCTATAAAATAGGGAGAGACAGGGGAAGAGACGCTGCTGGACTGGAGTGATGGGCTCACAGGCTCAAAGCATTATGCCTGTGCGAGGAGCCTTCGAGATCACCCA
Source organism: Mandrillus leucophaeus (assembly GCF_000951045.1). Taxonomy (NCBI): domain Eukaryota; kingdom Metazoa; phylum Chordata; class Mammalia; order Primates; family Cercopithecidae; genus Mandrillus; species Mandrillus leucophaeus. The sequence continues at coordinate 2,769,170 of NW_012103565.1, forward strand.
GTCCAACATGCTCATTTCACAAGTGAGCAACTTGCTACTTATATGAAATAACCTGTTCAAGGACACACTGCTTGTTATTGAAAGAACCAGCAAGTTACTAAATTTTCAGGACTGTGTTCATCTCTAAGGTACCATTTCGTTCTATATCTAGTATTGTACAATTATATTTTTACATATATGTACTATAATATCTAGTATTTTAAAATTTTATTTATATATGTGTCCTACAATATATAGTAGTATAAAATTAGATTTTACATATGTGTAAAATCATGTAGATTTTACATATGTGTAAAATCATGCAGAATCATGACCTTGAGACCATAAGTATATTCTAAATTACGCCCACTACTATTTTAACAGTGTTTATTTTATTGTAGTCTAATTATTTGAAAATGATATTGGAGGTACAATGTGTGTGTCCCAGGCCCATTAGCCCATTATTATGCCTTGAGGTTACCTCATTTGTGTTATCCACATAATTATGTATCAGTGCTTACTGGCCAGACAGTAGCCTCGCTTGAGGTGTCCCCAATTATTTCTGAGGATTTATCTGGTTCTTCCTCTCTGACTTTTCGCCTTACTGCTACAATGCTGTGTCTGCTGCTACTGATTAGCATGGGTCATGAGATGGTTGCCCTGTTAGGCACACCTATTTCCATGACTGGTGCTCCCTGGAAAGGGGACACCCCTTGGAGAGGAGACTTTGCTTTCCTAGAGTCTAAGGACTGTATTTATTCTTTGGGGAGAGTGGAGGTCTTCATTACTGCTGTTCTAGACATTGGCCACAACAGAAACCACTTGTCTTTGTGTGTCTTTTTGCTTCCATTGTTCCTGCTGACACCACAGACCCTCACCATGCCTTGGAACCAGAGCTCCAAGCTCTGCCTGCCCCAGAGAGAGATGGAGATGACAATTTCAACCACACAGGGCTTTCACAGGGATTAGAGATGATGTATACAAATGCCTGGCAGGAATTCAGTAAATGAAAACTCTTATTATTTTAGATTTCTTTACCACTGAGGTAAAAGCACTGCTAGGTAGCTGGGTTGATGCATTTGGATGTCATTTTCTTCAATTTTCAGTATTTGCTTTTTGCTTCAGGTGTGCTTCGAGTGTGGTGAATTAGCCAAAAGGCGATCATGAGGGAAGGAAGGAGTTTACTCATTCACTCATTAATTCATTTGTTCATTCAGCAAACATGTATGATAGAACATGCTGCTAGAAGAAAACACCTGAGACCTGATAATTTATAAACAACAGAAACTTATTTCTTTTTTTTTTTTTTTGAGA
>NW_012103565.1:2771547-2774568 GCF_000951045.1 Mandrillus leucophaeus
CAGCCTATCTCAACTATTTTGAGAGTGAAAACTTTGGTTTGAGGGTGATTTGGTGGCCTAATGCATTTGAGACAGGGAAGACCTCGTGGGTTGAGCACAGTGGCAGCTTCTGGAAAATCAGAAGGCCCATGAAGGACTGGATATGAGTGGAAAAAATTCAGAATACTCAACTTCCGGTCCGTTTGACAATTATGATCATTTACTGTCTTTGTATTTCTCATCTATAAAATAGGGAGAGACAGGGGAAGAGACGCTGCTGGACTGGAGTGATGGGCTCACAGGCTCAAAGCATTATGCCTGTGCGAGGAGCCTTCGAGATCACCCAGTCCAACATGCTCATTTCACAAGTGAGCAACTTGCTACTTATATGAAATAACCTGTTCAAGGACACACTGCTTGTTATTGAAAGAACCAGCAAGTTACTAAATTTTCAGGACTGTGTTCATCTCTAAGGTACCATTTCGTTCTATATCTAGTATTGTACAATTATATTTTTACATATATGTACTATAATATCTAGTATTTTAAAATTTTATTTATATATGTGTCCTACAATATATAGTAGTATAAAATTAGATTTTACATATGTGTAAAATCATGTAGATTTTACATATGTGTAAAATCATGCAGAATCATGACCTTGAGACCATAAGTATATTCTAAATTACGCCCACTACTATTTTAACAGTGTTTATTTTATTGTAGTCTAATTATTTGAAAATGATATTGGAGGTACAATGTGTGTGTCCCAGGCCCATTAGCCCATTATTATGCCTTGAGGTTACCTCATTTGTGTTATCCACATAATTATGTATCAGTGCTTACTGGCCAGACAGTAGCCTCGCTTGAGGTGTCCCCAATTATTTCTGAGGATTTATCTGGTTCTTCCTCTCTGACTTTTCGCCTTACTGCTACAATGCTGTGTCTGCTGCTACTGATTAGCATGGGTCATGAGATGGTTGCCCTGTTAGGCACACCTATTTCCATGACTGGTGCTCCCTGGAAAGGGGACACCCCTTGGAGAGGAGACTTTGCTTTCCTAGAGTCTAAGGACTGTATTTATTCTTTGGGGAGAGTGGAGGTCTTCATTACTGCTGTTCTAGACATTGGCCACAACAGAAACCACTTGTCTTTGTGTGTCTTTTTGCTTCCATTGTTCCTGCTGACACCACAGACCCTCACCATGCCTTGGAACCAGAGCTCCAAGCTCTGCCTGCCCCAGAGAGAGATGGAGATGACAATTTCAACCACACAGGGCTTTCACAGGGATTAGAGATGATGTATACAAATGCCTGGCAGGAATTCAGTAAATGAAAACTCTTATTATTTTAGATTTCTTTACCACTGAGGTAAAAGCACTGCTAGGTAGCTGGGTTGATGCATTTGGATGTCATTTTCTTCAATTTTCAGTATTTGCTTTTTGCTTCAGGTGTGCTTCGAGTGTGGTGAATTAGCCAAAAGGCGATCATGAGGGAAGGAAGGAGTTTACTCATTCACTCATTAATTCATTTGTTCATTCAGCAAACATGTATGATAGAACATGCTGCTAGAAGAAAACACCTGAGACCTGATAATTTATAAACAACAGAAACTTATTTCTTTTTTTTTTTTTTTTGAGACGGAGTCTCTGTCGCCCAGGCTGGAATGCAGTGGCGCGATCTTGGCTCACTGCAAGCTCCGCCTCCCGGGTTCACACCATTCTCCTGCCTCAGCCTCTGGAGTAGCTGGGACTACAGGCGCCTGTCACCAAGCCCAGATAATTTTCTGTATTTTTAGTAGAGATGGGGTTTCACTGTGTTAGTCAGGATGGTCTCGATCTCCTGACCTCGTGATCTGCCCGTCTCACCCTCCCAAAGTGCTGGGATTACAGGTGTGAGCCACCACGCCCGGCCAACAGAAATTTATTTCTTACAGTTCTGGAGTCTGGGAAGTCCAAGACCAAGGTCCCAGCAGATTCTGTGTTTGGTGAGGGCTGCTCTCTGCTTGTTGCTGTGTCCTCACATGGCAGGAGGGATGAACACTGTCCTCACATGGTGGAAGAGACAGAAGGGCAACAGGCACTATGGTGCTCCCTTCAACATTTTTTTTTTTGGAGATGGGGTCCTGCTATGTTGCCCAGACTGGAGTGCAGTGGCTGGTCATAAGTGTGATCATAGCCCACTATAGCCTTGAACTCCTGGCCTCAAATGATCCTCCTACTTCAGCCTCCCAAGTAGCTGGGACCACAGGTCCACACTGGCTCCAGCCTCTTTTATAAGAGCACTAATCCATTCATGAGGGCAGAGGTATGATGACTTCATTACTTCCCCAAAGACCCCACATCTTAATACTAGCACATTGGGTACTGGCTTCCAACGTATGAATTTTGGAGGGACACAGATGTTCACACCATAGCAATAGGTGAGAGAGAGATAAGACTACACAAATTGCAGCAATACAAAACTGTAAGTAAAGTTCTTCTGAGGTTCAGAGGGAAAGATATTACTCCTGGCTGGGAAGATAGTAACAACTAATACTAATATAGCAATTTCAAAGAACTTCCACATGCATTTTAGAATTTGATTCTCACAAAACCTCAGTGATTCAGGATCCTCACTTATAGATGAAAAGAGGATTCAGGGCAGATTATTGACTTGCCTGGGCTTGATCTGATAGGTCTTCAGCCCTGAGACCTGAGTTTTCAGATTCTGAAGATCCTTCCACAGCACCATGCTGGGAAAGCTTCATAGAGAAGGTGACCGCGTGGGATGAGTATTCAAAGAGGAAGCGATGTTGACAGGCAGAGATGGGGCAGGACCATCTGAGCAAGTCAAACAGCAAAGATGTAAAAAGTGGAAAGGTTAAGATATGCTTGGAAAAAGGTAAGCAGAACATGTTAGCTGAAGCATGAGTCATGTGCAGGGCAACCAAAAATAAGAAAAAGTATCGGCCAGGCGCGGTGGCTCACGCCTGTAATCCCAGCACTTTGGGAGGCCGAGACGGGCGGATCACAAGGTCAGGAGATCGAGACCATCCTGGCTA
>NW_012103565.1:2775263-2778832 GCF_000951045.1 Mandrillus leucophaeus
AAAAAAAAAAAAAGAAAAAGTATCTTGCACTGTGGCTGCATCACATATGATCTCAACCACTAGACAGTTTATTTATTTATTTTAATATATATATTTTTTGAGATGGAGTTTTGCTCTTGTTGCCCAGCCTGGAGTGCAGTGGTGCGATCTTGGCTCACCACAACCTCCCTCTTCTGGGTTCAAGTGATTTTCCCGCCTCAGCCCTCCAAGTAGCTGGGGTTACAGGCATGTGCCACCATGCCCGGCTAAGTTTTTATATTTTTTTTAGTAGAGACAGCATTTCACCATATTGGTCAGGCTCGTCTTGAACTCTTGACCTCAGTTGATCCACCTGCCTTGGCCTCCTAAAGTGCTGAGATTATAGGCGTGAGCCACCGAACCTGGCCCTACACTGAGTTTAGAAATGACTTGACAGACAATGGCAGAGGGGAAGGGTATGTGGATTGGGAGCAGAGGTGAAGTCTGGAAGATCTGGAGAAATGAGTCAGATTGCTGTGGAGGGATTGGGGAGGCAGGCAGACTGCCTAGGAGGTGTTAAGGTAGTCTTGTGGGTGGCATGGGAAGAAGAGAGAGATGCCAGAAACACTGAGTGGTGAATTAACATGGTGACTAGTTGAGGGAGTTGAGGGAGAGACAAGAAGTAAAGATGGCTCTTAGCTTGGAGAGGTGTCCCTGGAAGAATGGTTATGCCAATAACAGAGTGGTGAGTTTGCAGAAAGAAGCTGACTTAGGAGGCAAATCAGGAACTCCTTTTCCCGTCTGTTACGCTTGTGTTGCCTATGGCATACTGCTACCTGACTGACTGCTGGCATGACTCCCCATGCCTTGGGAAGGTGGAGAGCGAGTCAGAGGGTTTGACTGACCCCTGGGCTGAGGACCCTTCCTTCCTGTCTCCCCTGAGACCCCCTAGTCCTTCATACATGTGCCTGATGAATACAATGCTTGGTATATGGTAGACACTCACAATATGTGTGGAAAATAAATTCATTTAAAATAAGAGCTGTCGAGAAGTTTCAGGCCAAGGGTGATGATTAGGGTGAGGCAAAAGAGAAGGAGATAGTTGCTAACAATGAGAAACACCAAATTTGAGTCCCTAGAGGTGGTCATTTCCCAGAGATTAAGGTCTCCAAGGTCTGGTGCAGGCTTGCACTTTTTACCACTTGAGTGGTAAAAAACTTGATGAAGTTAAGGATGTAGAAAGACTGTGGTGTCAGGGTGCCACATTTGTGGATGCTGAAGTTACCAGGGATACTGGCAAATAATAAAAATGACTAAACTAGATCCAGGCAAAAGGGCGGCCCTGCTTTGGACTGGGCGTGAAGAGAGGTGGCATAAGGTAACCTGAAAAGGGAATACCTACTAAATTATAATAGAGACTGAACAACAGTCTGAAATTTTCTCTTACATTTAGTCAAGGAGAATGGCAAACACACAAGTTCTGTTTCCTTAAAACCCAGAGTTGAGCTAATGTATTCTTTCTTTCTTTTTTTTTTTTTTTTTTTTTTTTTTGAGGCAGAGTCTCACTCTCTCGCCCAGGCTGGCTCACTGCAACCTCCACCTCCCTGGTTCAAGCGATTCTCCTGCCTCAGCTTCCCGAGTACCTGTGACTACAGGCATGCACCACCACGCCCGGCTAATTTTTGTATTTTTGTAGAGAAGGAGTTTCACCATGTGGGCCATGGTTAGCCAGACTGGTCTCAAACTCCTGACCTCAGGTGATCCTCCCACCTCAGCTTCTCAAAGTGCTGGGATTACAGGCGTGAGCCACTGCGCCCCACCTAGCTAATGTATTCCTTCTAAACTCATAGCTGGTGTGTGTGCGTGTGTGCGTGTGCGCGCGCGCGCGCGCGTTTCCCTTCAAATGAGTGGTTAGACTAAGATCAGGTGTTGCAAACCGAGGACCTGATATTCTGAAGTGACTGAAATGCTTAAGTCTATTAACAAAATGTGAATTAACATTTAAAAATAAAGAGAAAAAGAATCTACCTTTTTGGTGTTCCTTGAAAAGTGGAATCTTCTGGCAACACTGGGCCACAGTCCAATATGACTAGAGTATCTGAAGCCTGTGTTTATCAAGAGGCCACATCCCCCACTCACAAGACGAATGCCCCTGGACATAGCTTTGCCACCAAAGGCTTCTGAGGGCCTCAAGCTCTTTAAGGCCCTTTTGGTTTAAAGATTGTCCTTTTTGATCCCGTCATGGTATATTCCTACCAACTTTTGACCTCAGTTCAATTAAATTATAAGTACTACAACATTACATACCTGCTCATGTCTACCATAGATTCTGAAAATTAATTAACATACAAGCTAATGAAGCTCACCTGCTCCAGAAAGCAGCTTTTTTTGTTTGTTTTTCGTTGTTTTGTTTGAGACAGAGTCTCCCTGTGTCGCCAGGCTGGAGTGCAGTGGCGCGATCTCGGCTCGCTGCAACCTCCGCCTCAACCTCCGCCTCCCGGGTTCAAGCGATTCTCCTGCCTCAGCCTCCAGGCGCGCGCCACCACGCCCACCTAATTTTTGTATATCTAGTAGGGAAGGGGTTTCACCATGTGGCCCATGGTTGGCCACACTGGTCTCGGTCTCTTGACCTTGTGATCCGCCCGCCTTGGCCTCCCAAAGTGCTGAGATTACAGGCGTGAGCCACCGCACCCGGCCGAAAGCAGTTCTTTTATCAGTGCAATCCATCCAAATTTCCCTGTTTCATTCCTTCGATGCCCCCGGAGGGAGTGGGAGTGCTACACAGGAAAGTGTGCGACCCAGGGCTTGGCTGCTGCCTGAAGGCTAAGATTATGTGTGGTGGTAGAACAAGAAGTGTTGGGGGCATGGAAATACAGGGACTGCCAGAGTGAAGGTTGCAGAACCGGGGTTGGGAGGATGATGAGAAACTGGGCGACACTAAAGCGCCACTTCAACAAGTATTTATGGCGTATCTACGACGTGCTAGGCATTGTTTTGACACTAGAGATTCAGCAGTAATTCAACCAAAGTACCTGCTCTCATTGAGCTGAATTCGCGTGCGGGCAGCCAGGTAACGCACGTAAACACTCGTATCACGTAGATACACATGTACATGTCAGCTAGAAATAAATGCTATTTATAAAACTGAAGCAGAGCATGGACACAGCGAATGAAGGTGGCTGCTATTTGGGAAGACCTCCAAAAAAGCGAGACTGCGAAGCACCCGCGGTTGTTCTTTTTCTGATTTTCTATCTACCCGCAGCGAGGTGCGCTCCCAGAAAGCTCCGCCCTCTTCCTCCTGATAGGGCGCAAGGTGCCAGGGAAGCTCCCCTCTCTTCCCCGCCCAGAGGCCGCCTTGTGGGGGCGGAGCTTTGCGCCCAGCAATCTGAGCGCGGCGCGCAAAAAGCCGCGCGCGCAAGGGTCCCGGCATTCTCCTCGTTCGTACTAGGCGTGGAGAATTACCCCAGGCGGATCGTGGCATGCTGGGAACTGTAGTTGACGACCGCTCCCCCCCGCGCCTGAGGGGCGGTAAAAGCCGCCAGGTCCGGCTCCATTTCTGACACCAGACTTGCAGCACTCAGGGGTTGTGGAGAGCCCTAGCAGGGAAAGAG
>NW_012103565.1:2779872-2788435 GCF_000951045.1 Mandrillus leucophaeus
CTGCTACCTTCTGCTAGCCGGGCCCAGGCGGGCGGTGGCGGCCCGCAGAGGGGGGTGGGGACCAGCCGGGTAACTGACTTGTTTGAGGGTGATGGATGGGGGAGGGTAGGATGCGCCAGGACCATTTTCTTATATTCCAGTGCTCGTCTTTGGACTAGTCGTGCCGAGCTGTTCTAGCTCATACTCCTGCAACTGCTGGCATTTGGAGCGAGCTGAAGGTGGACAATAGTTTGCCATCTATTGTGTTCAGGCTTCGGAAAAGAGGTTGTTCTGACCTCCGCTCATAGGACTTGTTTTCTTAGCCTTTCTTGGAGTGGGGTGTGCATAGAGTGATACAATTTCTTTGACACGTTTTACTAAAATAAATTGGATACATAGGGTTCATACGTCCTCTTACGTACCTCTTGCTCCAAGCTAGTAGAATTTCCAAGTGGTTGCAAAACTAAACATTCATCGCGGTCACTCAGTTAGTTGCTACTCAGCATGTTGCCATTGTCTCATTAAGGTGACATTAGCAGGTACTATTTGCAAACTCGGCTTGTTGAGGCAGCGCTAGAGGTCTCTCTGCAGCTACTGAAAACAGTAAGTATAATGCACAAACTTCACTGGGACCGTGACCTTTGGATTTGTTAGGGGGAAAATAGTTTTAAGGCCACAGCCTTCTTTTCTAATACTAGCCGACATGATTTGCAGTTTTGTAATTTTTGGTAAGAAGCTGGTGTGATTAAGAGGTGTGTATTTTATCCTATCTTAAGGAAGGTTGTGGGGGTAAATACACCATTCAGCGTTCTATTTTGTAGAAAAACAGACTAACTCAGGCCGTTTTTCAGAGCTACAAAATTAAATACTAGTAGGAAAAAACCTAGGGAGATATCCGTGGAATTCCCATTTAAATGAGTCAAAGATCATATATTCTTTCCTGGTCATGGTTAAATATCCTTTGTGAGAAATACATCTAAGCAAAAGTAAAACTTGGGAATAGACACAAGAAATTTTGGAACTGCCTCCTGTTATCGGTCCACTTGATGACAAGTGTTAATTTTGAACTTTTCCCATTAGGAATTTTTCTTGACGCCTACCCTGTTCCAAATAAAAATGTATTGAAAAATACTCATATTGTTGGTACAGAAGAACCAGTAACATTCTTCCTTCTCTTGGATATTAGTACAGGTTTTTGTTTCATTGTTTGCCTCTATTATTGTGTTTTGGTAGCTCAGTGATACTTAGTAAGGACTCCTGCACATAATAGGTACAAAACAAATATTTGCTGATGATAAGCATGTAACCAGTGACTTTTAGATGCATGAAAAAGAGCATGGTTGCTAAGCCATTCAGCCTGGTGTTGGTCACAACATTACATTTCTCGGGACTCTACAGGGTAACTAACACATGAAATAGACATTCAAATGGTAGTTCTAATGTGGCAGACACTGCCTTAAGAGCTTCATGATACTTTATTTAATCTGTGTAACAAGTGTATGAGTTAGGTGTGGCATTATCCCTACTTTACATGAGGAAAGTATTTTTTGAGACGGAGTCTTGCTTCTTTACCCAGGTTGAAGCGCTCAGGCACTCCTAGCTCAGGTGCAAGCTCAAACTCCTAGGCTCAAGGAATCTTCCCACCATGGCCTCCCAAGTAGGTGGGACTACAGGCAGACACCATCACACCTGGCTAATTTTTTAATCTTTTGTGGAGACGGGGGTCTAGCTTTATTGCCCAAGCTTGTCTTGAACTCCTGGGCTCCAGTGATTCTCCCATCTCAGCCTTCCAAAGTGTTGGAACTACAGATGCTAGCCATCGCACCCCGGCTGGAACTTTAGGTACAAAACCTCAGTGTGCTTATGTAGCCTGTGCATGTCAGTCAGTGGATATGGGTATTATTTATTCACTGATTGTCTATGGGTATCTATCAATGTTAGGTCTTGGGGATAAGGAATAAGATGCAGTCTGTACCTCAAGGAGTTTACAGTTCAGTGGGGGTGATAATTAACAATGCAGAACAACAATTGTTACAGTGTAGTATTCCGAAAATGCATGCCAAAAAACTACTTGGAGGTGAGCAGAAAGGGAAGATACTCTGGTTGATTTCTAATGAATGAATGGGAGTCAGCTGATTGTGAAGGATGAAAGAAAGGTGGCCAGGCAAAGAGCGGGAGAAGGCCGGTGGAAGAAAGGGGCGTTCCAGACCAGAGGGAGCAGTAATTGAAGAGTCCTGAGAGAAATGTAGGAGAGAGAGAGACTGAAAGGTAAACTGGGGTCAAATCTGATGAAGGGCCTTTATTGGGGATTTAGGCATGTCTAAGAGTAGATAACCATGCTTAGTCTTGTCCATTAGAAACATAGTACAACTTAGCTCTGTAACTGAGTAGTTGTGGTTATCAGGCTGTTCTAAAACAGTGAGATGCACTTTGATAAGCTGTGATGCCTATTTTTTCACATACAGGATAGACAAAAGCTGAAACATGTTAGAAATTGTAGAACCAGCTGATACACAAGATGTTAGGTGCAAGAATAAGATACATACTTGTTAAAGAAAATAAAAGGATAGAGTTATGCCAGGGGATTGTGAGTAGAGACAGGGTTGAGGAGAAAATTTCTTTATCGTTCAATCGAGAGAGACTTTAAGAGATTTTTGGAGAGGAAAAAAAAATGAGGTTAGTGAATCTTATAGGAAGTATGTACCAAACTTAAAAGGGGCATGTTAACTGGTGAGTAAATATCCAGGTAAAAAAGAAGAGTGATTATATTAAAGAGAGGAGACTTCCAGATGGCCTGTGTTGGTCCAAGAATATCTTGTGGCAAAGAGTTGCTTGGAAGCTTTTTTTTGATAGGGAGATCTGAAGGAATTTATTCCAGAGCAAAGAGGAGGTGTAACATGATTAGAGCAATGGAAAGGGTGACAGGGCAGTAATACCTAGAATTCATTTTGGAGAAATAGTGCTGCTGTCTGGTCTGCAAGGAAGAGTTTTCCAAAAAATTAAGACTGGGAATGGCTACAACCTGGAATGAGGATTTGATGATGCTGTTCTTCCTCCCTCTTCCTCCTCCTTCACATTCTTTTTGTAAAGATCACCGAAGAGAAAGGGGGTAAAGGTTATTCTGAGGTTTATAGATGGAGGAAGGGAAGGAGTAATTATTATCACTGATAGAAATTTGGAGCTTGGGTAGGGGAATGGATTTTGTAGCTAAAACTAGGAAGTACATATTGGAAGGGAAACATTTCCTTTTATTTGTTCTGGAATGTGCTTTTTAAAAAAACAAAACAAAACAGGGTCTGGCTCTGTCACCCAGGGTGGAGTGCAGTGGCCCAATCTCAGCTCACTATAACCTCCACCTCCTCCCAGACTCAAGCCATCCTCCCATCTCAGCCTCTTGAGTAGCTGGGACTATAGGCACATGCCACCACACCCGGCTAATTTTTGTGTTCTTTGTAGAGATGGGGTTTTGCCATGTTGCCCAGGCTGGTTTCAAATTGCTAGCTTAAGTTATCCCCCTGCCTTGACCTCTCAAAGTGTTGGGATTAGGGACCTGAGCCACCATGCCCGGTCCTGGAATGTGCATTTTAATACTAGACCTTTTCATGTAAGGCATTGATTCTTAAAAACTTTTTTCCTGTTTTCAAAGATAACTTGTAGAAAAGTGTGCAAAACAGAAACGTTCTGTTTAATGAATACTTACAAAACAAATGCTCAGGTAACTGCAATCCAGGTCAGCTTCTCATTTTCTTGCTCCTATATATCTCAAGGATGTGACATTTTCATTAGTAACAGTAATTAATAATCATTATTTTAAAAACCTTAATATTTATTGTTTACAGTATACCAGTGCTAAGTACTTTATATGGATTATCTATTTAATCTTCACAACAGTCCTATCAAGTAGGTACTATTGTTATCCCCATTTACTGCTGAGGAAATTTGAGGCCTACAACTCTTAAGTGGCCCTGAGTCTTCCATTGGGTGTTAAGTGGCAAAGCCTGGACTTATATCAAAGCTTGATGCTAAGCAGCCGGGCGCAATGGCTCACGCCTGTAATCCTAGCACTTTGGGAGGCTGAGACAGGTGGATCACCCGAGGTCAGGAGTTTGAGACCAGCCTGGCCAACATGGTGAAACCCCATCTCTACTAAAAATGCAAAAATTAGCCAGGTGTGGTGGCTCATGCCTGTAATCCCAGCTACAAAGGAGGCTGAGGCGAGATAATCACTTGAACTGGGGAGGTGGAGGTTCCAGTGAGCCGAGATCGTGCCACTGCACTCAAGTCTGGGCGACAGAGTGAAACTCTGTCTCAAAAACAAACAAAGCTTGATGCTAAAGCCAGAACTCTTGCTTACTGTGCTGTACTCCACTGAAGGGAATCTAAGACTTGACTTGTACAAACCATGCCTGAAAGTTAGTGAATGGGGAAAATATCAAAGAAATATTGACTATCAATCTCAGAAATTGCTATTTCTTTTTTTTTTTTTTTGGAGACGCCAGCTGGAGTGCAGTGGCCAGATCTCAGCTCACTGCACGCTCCGCCTCCTGGGTTTATGCCATTCTCCTGCCTCAGCCTCCCGAGTAGCTGGGACTACAGGCGCCCGCCACCTCGCCCGACTAGTTTTTTGTATTTTTTTAGTAGAGACGGGGTTTCACCGTGTTAGCCAGGATGGTCTTGATCTCCTGACCTCGTGATGCGCCCCCCTCGGCCTCCCAAAGTGCTGGGATTACAGGCTTGAGCCACTGCGCCTGGCCTAGAAATTGCTATTTCTATATTTTAAAACCTTGCTAATAATTTTTGATGAACTTTATTATTAGATTTATTTGCCTTTTTATCTTTTTACTCTTGCAAAGTTTTCTTCTTATCAGCAAGGAGCCAGTTAGTTGGTTTTACCAAAAAATGATAATCCATAATGGGCTAGCACTTAAGCTTTCTGCTTTAGTTTCTGATACTAGGGCTAATATATATTTTCTCACCTGCAAAATTCAGTTAGCTCTACCAGACTTGCTTCTGTCTCTCTGGAACCTCCAATGGTAAGTGGCAGTATCTGATTGTCCAAGTTTAAAACTCTATCCTTGACTCCCTTCTCTTCCCCTCCTTCATCCTTTTCTGTATTAGTCATCTGAAGAACCCTCATGTTTGTACCTGTTACCAACCTTACTTCCACTGCCCCTGGTTTAGACCCTTACCTTTCTTGCCTGAACAAGTATAATAGTGTACCTAGCTCGTCTGTGTTCAGTATCTTCTCTCCCCAGTGTATCTTGTGGATTGATCTTTCTCAGATCTTTCTGTGTTACTTTCCTGTTTATGATTCTTTCCATTGACTTCAGGATAAAAGTCCTTAGCATGCCACACATAGTTATAAGACTCTACCTTTTTTACCTCACCTTGCGCTTTTTCTTATATCTCCTTTGTGCCAGCTGTGATAAAGCTGGAGATGCTTGAGTAACCAGTAGTTTCTTCTTCATGCCTTTGTATATGCTGTTCTTTGTGCTTTCTTTTGGCTGTCTGTTGAGTTGGAGCTCACTCTGGCAACCTATCTCTTCAGTGAGACTCCTTCATATATCTCTGGAACACCAAGATTACAATTCTGCCACACCATATCATTCTGGTTAAAAACAAAAAACAGACCTTTAAAAATTCTCCATGAGGCCTTTCCTGACTTACAGCATACTTGGTACTATCAGTTCCTATTCTTTTCCTTCTCTCTAGTGTTTTCCTAGGTGAATTTTCCTTCACCTATTTGGGATAAATTGCTGTGATATACAACAAATTCTGTTTGTGTATAGCTGTTCGAGTATTTGGGCTCTGTCGAGAAGCTCACTGAGAATAGATAACCTTGGATATAACTTGAAACACATGAAACGTAATAGAGAAGAGAGACTAGATGGTATACCTGAAAAAAAGTCTGCATTTGGGAATGAAAGGTTCAGTATTATTCTAAGACATTAGTTTTCTTTTGGTGTTGACTCCATGGCATCGATACTGTTGCCTAGCCCACCTTGAACAGCCTGTTCTCCTATAATGTATTTCTGTAACATGAACTCACTCATACTTGAATGATAAATAAGAGTGTTAAGGCAAAATTCATATTAGTTCATATGTGATTTTTAGTAGCACATTAATGTTTAGCACTCTCAAATAACAGCAGTTGAACATAAAGTACAGAAACACAGTTGAACGGATCAAGTCCAGGAGTATGCATATTGGCCGTGCACCCGTGTTCTGCCTCTTGGCTCTGTTTAACCATGTGCAGTGTCTAAAGGTGCTTACGACCATCTGTCCTGTACATTTCCCTCTCTCTTCCTAAGTTTGAAGAGCGTTGAGTGTTTCAGCAATCTATATGTCATAGAGCAGACAAACTATTTTTTTTGTTGTTGTTGAGTTCACTAATGGGGCATATACTGCTTCCTGGTTCTTGGAGTTCTCTTTTTCAGTCAGCTTTGCTAAGTCTTCTTCTACCCTTTGAATGTGGTAGGCATGGCTTGGGATTCTCTACGATTCTTTTATCTATAGACTGTTTTTCTTGCTCATATCAGCAGCTCCCTTGGCTTTAATCATCATTTCAGTGTGGGGGGACTTAAATTTCATAAAATCATCATCTGGAAATTATTCACATGAGCATCTTTTTAACTTCTCAAGCTCAAAGTGTTTAAAGCCATGTTCTGCCTTTGTTTTTTCTTTTTTCTGTTTATGGCATCATCACCCTCACTGTGACCTGAATTTGAAACTTGAGAGGCTTCTTGGACTTCTTTCTCCTCTTCCACATTCAGTCAGATGCCAGTTATGTAGCTCGAATCTCTGTGCTGTCTCTGGATTTTGGCCCTGCCTCTATATTCTGCTGCCTCCAGCCTACTTTAGGCCTTATTACCTGTCACCTTCCTGTTTAAAACTATCTCCAAAGTGGTGTTCTTCCTCTAGTTTATGAGATTTTTCAGTGAGCCTGATGCCTGATTATTTCTCCAGATTCAGCCTTCTTCCCCCACCCCCTTAAGCCCTAGCAACACTGAACTTCTTATATGCTTATACATAATCTGGAATCCCGCCTGCCCCTCCTCGCCAGTGCTATTTCTATTCTCAGGGCCATCTTGCTGACTGGAATATCCTTCTCTGCCTCCTGTTGCCTGGCTAATTCCTACCACTTTTAAATACTCAACTCTGGGTAGGTACCATTCTTTGCTCCTGGAAGAAGTCTGAGTGTATCTTTCTCATTGCAATTATGATAATGTATTCTAATTAGATTTTATTTTTCTTACTAGATTGTGAGCTTTTTGAGGGCACAGACTATGTGTCTTCATTGCCTACCACTTAGTACAGTGGCTAGAACCAAGCAAGCATTAAAATATTCCTTGAATAAATACATCCTAGGCACCACAGACATGATAATTTTCTCATGTGTTTTTTAACCAAAACATTTACTCTTTTAGTGCCTTTTTCTACTGCTTCCCAAATCAACTCCAAGCTTTTTATTATGACAGGTGAAGTTCTGGGAGATTAAGGCATGTACATAGTGAATGAATTAGTGATTAAGGCTAATTTATATGGCTAAGTAACACTCCTTTATATGTATATACCACATTTTGTTTACCCATTCATCTATGGATGAATACTTGGGTTGTTTCCAACTTTAGTCTGTTGTCTCCGAACCATTTAAAAATGCCACTAATTTGTTCAGGTCAGTTTTCTTATATTAAATTGCACTATATGAAATTGCCTTTTTCCAGGTTTGTAACAACAGCCAAGTATTGGCAATTTCATATGGTTTAGCCTAATAGACTGTCCTAATTACTGGGTTTGTCTGTTTCCTTCTGGTGGTGCTTAACTGGTTCCTCTTATTTTTTTTTAATCACCCTTTGGATATTTTGTAATCTGGAAGTTTTTTAAAAAAAATTTTAAAACATTTTTGAGACAGAATCTTGCTGTTACCTGGGCTGGAGTGCAGTGACATGATCATGGCTCAAGCAATCCTCCTGCCTCAGGGTCTTGAATAGCTAGGACTACAGGTGCACAGCACCGTGTCCAGCTTATTTACTTTTTGTAGTGATGGGGTCTTGCTGTGTTGCCCAGGCTGGTCTTGAAGTTCTGGCCTCAAGCAGTCTTTCCTCCTCAACCTCCCAAAATGCTGGGATTATAGGCATGAGCCACTGAGCCCAGCCTAAACTGGAAGTTTGATTTAAAGGCTTGATTAGCTTCAAGTTAAGCTTTTATTTATTTATTTAAACTTCAGTTGGTGATAGTGTGTACTTCAGAATATATCTCAGTAATGATAATAAGATTCGTCATAGGGTTCAGGTGATAAAGAACAAATAGTTTAATGCCATGAATGTGAAAGTTATTTAACAGTTTGTGAAGTGAATTTTAGTTATTTGGGTGAAATGCTGCATGAACTGGGTGAAATGTGACATGAACTGGATGACATTTCAAGAAGTGTTAGGCCGGGCGCGGTGGCTCAAGCCTGTAATCCCAGCACTTTGGGAGGCCGAGAGGGGCGGATCACGAGGTCAGGAGATCGAGACCATCCTGGCTAACCCAGTGAAACCCCGTCTCTACTAAAAAAAAAAAAATACAAAAAACTAGCCGGGCG
>NW_012103565.1:2788485-2799828 GCF_000951045.1 Mandrillus leucophaeus
TGAAAATGGTGCTGAGGGAGTCTGTAGGAAGCTTAGCAGCAAAATGGTGTATCAGAACTTTAGGGATGAGAGTTCCCTGGAGGAGGGGCAGTAATTGCAGTATCAATTGCTACAGAGAGGAGAGGCATGATGAGATCTTAAAATAAGCCTTTTGTTGTATTTGCTCATTGGGGGCCAGTGAGAAGTGGAAAACCTGTCTCTTATACACATCTAGATGTGTATAAGAGACAGGAGCGAGACTCCGTCTCAAAAAAAAAAAAAAAAAAAAAAAAAAAAAAGTGGTGGAAAAAAAAGTAACTTAGTATCCAGTAAAGGAGTTACAAAGTGTATTTCTAGAACTTCTAACTTCAGAGTCAGTAGGATTTTCTTTCTATGACTGACACCACTCCTCAGTTGACTTTTTGTTTAGTTAGCATACGGTTTGGCTGTACAGTTGGCCCTTTGTAACCTGTGGATTCGTAGGGCTGACTGTACTGTACCATTTTATAGAAGAGACTTGAGCATCTGCAGATTTTAATATCTTTGGGGGAGGGAGCATCTGGAGCCAACCCCCCGAGGATACTGAGGGAGGACTGTATTCTCATTTTCAAGTCTATTCCTTTATCTTGGAGGTAAAGGAATATTAAAAGTATAAGGAGGACGTAGCTATCCTTTTTGCAGTTTTACTATTAAGAAAAATTTTGTTACAGCATAGCCAACATCAGCAGTTAAAATGTGGTAAAATAAATCTTGACTATATTTACTTGGAATTAATCATTCTCGGTTTTCTGGGTTAGGGAGGTTGTATATATACAAGATTTTACTTTATTTTGACACCTGCCTTAAATCGAATATAGTTTAGCTGTTTTCTTGATTCTTGAGAATCACCATTATGCATGTGGATATTGGGTTTTGCTTTTATGTAAGTGATGCCTTCAGGTTGTTAGATTAACAGGATTTTTTCCTTGATTTTTATGCTTGTGGAGTTTTTGCTCTTCATAATTTTTTTGGCATGTCCTTCCCTTGCTTTTAGTCTATCAGCTTTCTCTTTGATACTGTCAGCATGTTTACCTGTGGTAGCCCCTGTGTTTCTTTTTATTTGATGCTTTACATATTCTAGTGACTTGGGAAACAGATTATTAAACATTTATTTAGCTTTTTTTTTCTTTGAGACAGGGTCTTGCTCTGTCATCCAGGCTGGAGTACAGTGGCACAATCACGGCTCACTGCATCCTTAACCTCCCAGGCTCAAGTGATCTGCTCAAGTAGCTGGACAGGTGCATGCCATCATGCCCAGCTAATTTTTATGTTTTTTGTAGAGACAGGCTGTCGCCATGTTGCCCAAGCTGATCTCAAACTCTTGGGCTCAAGCAATTCATCAACCTCAGCCTCCCAAAGTGCTGGGATTACAGGCGTGAGCCCCCGCGCCCGGCCTGTTTAGTATTTTCTACATGCTGTGTAGACATCATTAGGTACCAAAGATTATAAATATGAAAATATTCCCTGATCTAAGGAAGTTCAGTTTAGTGGGAGAGACTGATACTTAAGCATATGGCTAGTGTACAGTGTGATAAATTCTATGATACAGGTACATAATTTGTAAAGTACTATAAGAGCATAGAAGAAGTGTGACTGTACCTGGGGAAATTTAGTAAGGTTACACAGAAGGTCATACTTGAGCTAGGTCTTGAAGGATGAGTTTGCCAACTCAGAAAGAAAAATAGCATGAATAACAGTGACTGTGTCATGGAGTCTGAAGGCTTGGCATGTTTAAACTGCAGCTGATATAGGAGGTATCATATCCATTCTCCCTGCTTTTGGAAACAGCCTTCTGATTTGGCCTTGGGAAGCTACATTTCTGCCATTGGATATCTCATGGTGGGATTTTTAATGTAGGTGATCCTGCCTTTGGTTAATTAATGTACCTCACACTTTTCTGGCTAACACAAATTAGGCTAATTCTGTCTCTGGCATTAGCCTTGAGTGAGCTGATACTGAGTGAGCTGATACTGAGACCTAATTGATTCATCCTGACAGAAGTACTGTGAAGGTAACCATCCATTAATTCCTGCCGGCTAGATATGTGGGAGTTGCTTCCATAGGCTTGATTCTTCAGCTTTGCCTTGGTTTTGCGAATTACTCTATATT
Source organism: Mandrillus leucophaeus (assembly GCF_000951045.1). Classification (NCBI taxonomy): domain Eukaryota; kingdom Metazoa; phylum Chordata; class Mammalia; order Primates; family Cercopithecidae; genus Mandrillus; species Mandrillus leucophaeus. The sequence continues at coordinate 2,790,613 of NW_012103565.1, forward strand.
CTACCAATAAATTCACTCTTCCCTTTTTTTCTTCTTAAATTAACCCAAGTCAGTTTCTGTTGTTTGCAACATAACTCTAAGGTAATCAACTGTCTTGGTTTGCCTGGAACTGAGGTAGTTCCCAGTATACAGGACGTTCAGTGTTCAAACAGAGAAAGTCCTGGACAAACCTTAACACGTTGGTTGCTCTAATTGAAACAGTTTGGGTGTAAAGATAATGAGTTCTCGGAATCCAAATGTTGTTCAGATGAAAATATTCAGTATGCGGCTGAAAACGGTGCAGAACTAGCTTGCTTCAGTTATGTCACTCAGCAGCTATTCGAATTCTTTACTAAGTGTGAGGGATAAAACAATGAAAATAATGATAACCAGTAATTGTTGAGCACATAACTATGTGCAAGGCACTGTGTTTATATGAATAACCTTAAGTAATCCTCACAAAGTTTACATTATACAGAAGAAGAAAATAAGTTCTTCATTTCTTCATTTTCTTCTTAATTTGTTAAGAACATACGGTTAGGAAGGGGCAGAACTTGCATTCAGTCCCAGATTTCCGACTTTAAAACTCCATGCCCTTAATAGCTATTTTCCTACTTTACCTCAGGGTTCCTGCTCAAGGAATGTGTAGACTAGTATGCAGATTGTGCGAAAGCAAGTAAATATTTCCTGTAATGGAAGTGTGTACCTAGTAGAGCGGGCACGTGGGGAAAGAATCACCTGAGTTGGCCTGGGTGAGTCATGGAAGGCTTCATGGAGGTGATTGTGCCTGAGCTGAAAGTAGAAAAATGTGTAGGTATTTGTGGTAAATCTTGGGCAAGCCTGGAAGTAAGAGACAGTGTGATATGTTCTGGGGAACTAAAGTAATTGAGTATTTCTGGCTGGGCGCGGTAGCCTTACACCTGTAATCCCAGCACTTTGGGAGGTTGAGGTGGGCGGATCACCTGAGGTCAGGAGTTCGAGACCAGCCTGACCAACATGGTGAAACGCTGTCTTTACTAAAAATGCAGTAATTAGCCAGGTGTGGTGGCGTGCCCCTGTAGTCCCAGGTACTCCAGAGGCTGAGGCAGGAGAATCGCTTGAACCTGCAAGGCAGAGGTTGCAGTGAGCTCAGATTGCACCACTGCATTCCAGCCTGGGTGATGAAGTGAGACTCCATCTTAAAATAAGTAAATAAATAAAAATAGAAAAGAAATATTTCTTCAATATTCAGGTGGAGTAATTGGAAATTTGGGTAGAACAGACAAGAGCTAGATTGTGAAAAACCTTTTCTCTGGGGAACATTTTAAATAGTGAAATAGATTTGTGCATTTAGAAGCATTGCTTTGGTTATACCATAGGGGATGGATTGGTGAAGACGAGAAGAGAGTTTGGGAGTAACAGCAAACCCTCAAGGTCTCAGGTAGGTGGCCTGACTATAGCATTGGCACTGAAATTGAAAAGCAGAAAAAGTTATTAGGACTAATCTTTTGGCATATTTTACCTTACAGAATAGAGGTTGGCAAGTTTTTTGTAAAGAGCCATAATATTTTTTAAAAGCCTAAATATTAAGGCTTTGAGGGCCATTCTGCTTGTATTGCAACTCTTCACCTGTGTCTTGAGCACAACAGCAGCCATAGACTGGAGGCAAACGAGTGTGGTTGTATTCTAATAAAGCTTTATTATGGAATCAGTTGGGGGTCTGGATTTGGCTCACAGGCCCTTCCTTCTAGGCTAGTGTGGCCAGTGGTGAAGATTAATAGTTCAAAGCAATGACTAGAGTAAGATGACAATATAGGTGAGGGATTTTAGGGGTAAGAAGGAAAGAGTAGCAGGGGAGTAAACAACCCTGAGGAACCAAATCATATTAGGAGACAAGGTGAAAATGGTGCTGAGGGAGTCTGTAGGAAGCTTAGCAGCAAAATGGTGTATCAGAACTTTAGGGATGAGAGTTCCCTGGAGGAGGGGCAGTAATTGCAGTATCAATTGCTACAGAGAGGAGAGGCATGATGAGATCTTAAAATAAGCCTTTTGTTGTATTTGCTCATTGGGGGCCAGTGAGAAGTGGAAAACTGAGAGAGTGGTGGAGGCTGAAAGCTAGATCATGATGAGCTAAGGAGTGAGTTGGAGTTGAGGTAATTAGACTAGTTAGAACTTTGGTTTAAATATTTGGTAGTCATGGGAAGGAGGAATCACAGGTTAGCCTGAGGAAGAAGTAGGATTGAAAGAAGCTGTTCGTTGTTTTTTATTTGTTAAGAAGGGTGGGGGTGGTGTTGACTGTAGGCTAAACTGAAGAAGCCAGAGCAAAAGAGACCTGAGGACTTGGTTAGAAAAGGAACAAACGACTGAGCCTACATAGAGTAAGTAGGGAGTTGTTAGGGAAGGCAAGTAAGAGATGCAAGAGATGTGGAGAGATCTTGAAGGAGCCTCAGGTGGAAAGGACTTGAAGTACAGACAGAAATGAGGATGGGCTGCATTAGGGGTGGGGAAACTGGAACAAATTATACTTAGTGGCCTCTATTTTCTTTGACAACATTATCTATAGAGAATGACGGGTTTAAGAGGTAATACTTGAAGGAAAGGTGTTTCAGGGAAAGCAAACTAGGATTTACATAGGAATGAAGGCCCAGCTGAGGTAAGTACTGTACTGGATTGTTATTTTGGTAACAGTAATGAACAGTTTTCAGTTAATTATATCAGATTTAGCTATGAATGCATTCTGGATTTTAGTTAGAATTGTTAAACCAAAATCAAAGTGTAGAAGTCATATTCAATTGAATTGTTAAAAAAAAAAATGGGACCGGGCGCGGTGGCTCACGCCTGTAATCCCAGCACTTTAGGAGGCCGAGGCGGGTGGATCACAAGGTCAGGAGATCAAGACCATCCTGGCTAACACGGTGAAACCCCGTCTCTACTAAAAATGCAAAAAATTAGCTGGGCGTGGTAGCCGGCGCCTGCTGAGGCAGGAGAATGGCGTGAACCCGGGAGGCGGAGCTTGCAGTGAGCTGAGATCTGGCCACTGCACTCCAGCCTGGGCGACTGAGCGAGGCTCCGTCTCAAAAGAAAAAAAAAAATGGAACTAGCAGGAACGTTGGAATTTATTGAGTCCAACTCCTTATTCACAGATGTGAAAATTTAAGGCATAGAAAAGTAATGAATGCTGTCCACTCATCTAGTTGGTAACCAGGTTTTCTGATTTCAGAAAACCAAAAATCACTTGTTTTTAATTATGTGTTTTAGCATAACACACTTAAAAATTCTGGCTGGGCACAGTGGCTCACACCTGTAATCCCAGCACTTTGGAAGACAAGAGGAGGGAGGATTGCTTGAGGCTAGGAGTTAAAGACCAGTCTAGGCAATATAGTGAGACCTCATCTCTACACAAGATTTAAAAAGTAGGCAAGCATGATGGTTCACAACTGTAGCCCCAGCTTGGGAGGCTGAGTTGGGAGGATCTCTTGAGTCCAGGAGGTGGAGGCCACAATGAGCTGAGATTGTACCATCTCAGAAAAACAACAACAAAAAAACAAAAGCTCTCTTTTATAAAACTTTCAAACATATGTAAAAGTAGAGAGAATAATATATTGAACTCCCATGTGGCATTTTAAAACAATTATAATTTATGGTCGTTTTGTTTAATTTATATCTTGTTAAAAGAAAGTCCTTAGCCAAATTAAAGAGTTCAACTGAGCAAAGAATGCTTTGTGCATAGGGCAGCCTCCTGAGCCACAGTATGTTCAGAGAGACTCCAGCACAGCCAGGTGGTGGAAGATGTATAGACAGAGGTGCAGAAGCAGTCAGATTGGTTACAGCTCGGCATTTGCCTTATTTGAACATGGTTTGAACAGTTGGCCCCTTTTGACTGGCCAAAACTTGGTGACTGGCACAAAAGTAGGTTACAGTCTGTTTACACCTCCATTTAGATACATTTATAGTTCACTATGTACAGAGAAACCTTTAGACTGAACTTCAAATATGTAAGGAGACAGCTTTAGACTAAACTGGATTTAACAATCTCTACCCACTTCTACTCTTCCCTGTATTGTTTTGAAGCATAATCTATCAGTATTATGTTTCATCTGCCAAAATTTTAACATATATGCCTAAAAGGTAAGACATACGGTAGTTTCAGTGTTTTTTCCCCTTTTAAAACATAACCCACAATATGGGTTAATGTGGGTTATGTGGGCTAAGCAGGTTGATGTGGGTTAATGTGAGTTCTGTGGGCTAAATAGGTTGATGTGGTTAATTTTTAATTTCCAAAGATGTTTATAAGTTATTATGAGTGGACTTTTTGGAAATAAAGGTTTCCTCGTATTGCAGTATTTTGGAAAGTGATTTTACTAAAAAATAATACAGGCCAGGCATGTGGCTCATGCCTGTAATCTCAGCACTTTGAGAGGCCCAGGTGAGAGGACTGCTTGAAGCCAGGAGTTCTAGACCAGCCTGGGCAGCAAAGTGAGACCCTACTTCTACAAAAAATACAAAAAAAAAAAAAAAAAAAATCAGCTGGGTGCATTGTCATGTGCCTGTAGTCCAAGCTCCTTGGGAGGCTGAGGCACGAGGATTGTTTGACCTGAGGAGATCAAGGCTGCACTGAGCATTGCATCACTGCACTCCAGCCCACGTGACAGAGCGAGACCCTGTCTCACATAAAGAAAAAAATAGTGTGACAACTGTTTATGTGGCATTTATATAATATTAGGTATTATAAGTAATCTAGAGATGACAGGTTATATGCAAATACTATGCCATTTTATATAAAGGGACTTGTGCATCCTTGGATTTTGGTATTAGGAGGTCCTGGAACCTGTATACTTTCTTTGCATTTCCCATTTCAGAATCACAAAAGGAGTACAAATCCAACCCTTCAGCATATCTTTGTGGTGTTTACAGAGGGTGTTAAGACAGATACTGTTGTTATTTTTCTTTATTCAAAATGATAATAATAGGGACTGAAAGGTAGAAAGCTGAACAGAGTATGGAGGAAGGTAACTGAGTAGGCATTGAAATAATTAGAGGGATTGGATATTGCATGTGCATTCCTCAACATTTGAATCAGCAAGAAAAAAGGAATTAGATAGACTGAGAAGGATGAACATGTTGGCTAAATATTGGGCTACAGATTTTAGAGATGCAAATATGGGTGATAGAGAAAAAGTAGAAATTAGCTTTTGTTATCCTCAGCTAGCAGAGAGCAATGGACTATACAGTTAGTATCTTTTTATAAATTTGAACTGACTATAAGTTTGAAACTACTTCCCATGACTATATGTATCTTGGTTTTGAAATATATTCTTGGGAATGCTTATTGAGGTGCTTTCTTTTGTCTTTAGATTATGCAGAAATAATTTTAGTTAACTTTAGCATGTGGTATTTTAAACAAGGGTCAGAAAAACATCAGAAATGGATAGAAGCATTTTTCAATAAATATTTTGGGAATGGTCCTTGTATAACTTAATTTGTGTACTAATTCGTATTATGTATTCACTTATAGTTACATTTCTGCTTATTCTACTTACTAGTAGTTAAAAATTAACTATTTTTTAAAGGGAAGGGGAAGATGAAAATAAAAATTGTGATTCTAAATAAAATCTAAGCATTCAGATAGATTCACAGATTTTACAGAGAAAATTTACAAGCTGGTAATTCCCAGTTAGGATTATCATACTATTTAATGATAAAATGCATATTTACTGCTGTGTAATAAGAATACACTCTGTTGGCTGGAATCCTTCAATAGATGTGAAAATAATTTAAAATACTTCCTCATTGCTCTTGGGCAATTTAAAGTTACTGTCAGGGACTATGGCTGGTAACAACAGTGTGGTTTTCAGTTATCTGTTAGAGTTCTGGAAACCTTGTTTTTGCTTGGAAGAAAGAATTGATACTTGGATGTTAAAGTTCTTTAGGGGCACAGCTGGGTGTGGTAGCTCATGCGTGTAATCCCAGCACTTTGGGAGGCTGAGGTGGGCAGATCTCTTGAGGCCAGGAGTTCGAGACCAGCCTGGTCAACATGATGAAACCCTTGTATCTACTAAAAATACAAAAACAAAAAACAAAAAGTTCTATAGGGGCTGGATATTTGCTTTTGTTTTCTAAATTTTGTGGATGTAGGGCTAGTGCAAACATTTTTGTGTATCCTGTTGAACTCTTGAAACTTTGGAAAATTTGGAATATTTGAGAGGCTTGGAACTAAATAAATCCAATTTCGGAATACAGAGGAAGAAAGTACATGGGCTATTGTAGTACAAAAAGCATTGTCACTGAATATGACCCACCCCAAGTCAGATTGAACAAACATTGGTTGTACAAACACTTTTTTCAATATTGTGGAGCCAGAAGGAAATAAAAATGAATGAAACAAGATCCTTGTATTCAAGGGACATATTTAATTTAATAAGGTAAATAATAACTGAAGGCAACTATAAAACAGAACGTGATAGTTTAGTAAGAGTAAAGGAAGTTTGGGAACACAGAGAAAGGATAGTTGTGAATTACAGCCTTAGAGATTTGTGAGGGCTTCTTGGTGGAGATGAACTGGGCCTTGAATGTTTCATGGTTTGGTGAAGATGCATAAGTTAGAAAAGCAGAAACAAATATTTTTTAAAGCTGGTTTGTTTGTGACGGTGTACAGCCATATGGATGAACTTCTCCCTAGTTTGTCTCAGCGACCCAGGGCATTAGCATGAGAGCCTGTTAAATCAGTGTTTCCCATCTGGTGCACTGCCCTAGGGGTGGCCACCCAGGGACTTGCGTGGTGGAGCCTATGTAGCCTTGTCCTTTTATCTCAGTATGCTGTATAAATATTTCCTGTGCGTGTTGTGATGTGAAAGTGGCTGGGAAGCACTATTTTAACTTACTAAATATTTCTCTCCTGGTAATAAATTCTTCAGTGTATTGTTTAGTGTTTGTCAAAAATAGCTAGAATATTTTTTTTTCTTCCTTTTTTTTTTTTTTTTTAGACGGAGTCTCGCTCTGTTGTCCAGGCTGGGGTGCAATGGCATGATCTCCACTCACTGCAACCTCCGCCTCCTAGTTCAAGGGATTCTCCTGCCTCAGCCTCCCAAGGAGCTGGGATTACAGGCATGTGCAACCATACCTGGCAAATTTTTGTATTTTTAGTAGAGGCAGAGTTTCACCATGTTAGTCAAGCTAGTCTTGAACTCTTGACCTCAGGTAATCCACCTGCCTTGGCCTCCCAAAGTGCTGGGATTGCAGGCATGAGCCACCACGCCTGGCTGAATATTTTCATAATGAGAACACATTCCTAATTAGTTGTTTTAGTTACCAGTGCAGGAGTCTTCTGATACGTTAGACATAGCTCCATGCAGCAATTAGGGGGCACAGCCAGGTTTATAACTTTCATTCTAAGTTTTTGTATTTGTGAACGTGATGGTATTATGTGAGGACATGATATGTTTGTGGTCATGGCTAAACTTTAAATATAATTTAACCAACATATCCCTCCCTGTGCTTTTCTTTTGGTAAGCATAGTAAATACTGGACCTATTTTTGAGAAAACTGTACACTGTTTACAGCAGTGCAGGTATTAGGGAGGAAGGGATGTTGGGCAGATCTGTTTAGGGTAAAGATAGCCTTGAGAGGAGGCCCAGAGCTTTCTTGTCTAAAAGGCAGAGAAGGGAGAATGAGCAAAAGAGAAACCTGAAAGTTCCGAATTTACAATCCAGAGGAAACCAGGCAGCTGGACATCCAGGCCTAGGTGTTATAGGAGACCTCTAGTTATGACTGCTGCCAGGTGTTGAATTCGGGGTATAACTAGATTCTTGGGGCTGTGGCTCATGTGGCTTTACTTAATCTTTCTCTCTTTTTAAAGAATATATTAATTGTATTGAAGTGGTGAAATTGGAGTCTCTGCTGACTTGTATCAAGGAAAAGGACCAAGACCTGGTGTGGTGGCTCACACCTGTAATCCTAGCACTTTGGGAGGCTGAGGCAGGGGGATCACTTGATCCCAGGAGTTTGAGACTAGCCTGGGCAATATGGCAAAACCTCGTCCCTTAAAAAAAAAAAAAAAAAATTAGCCTGGGTTTAGTGGCTCACACCTGTGGTCCCAGCAACTTGGGAGGTTGAGGTGGGAGGATCCCCTGAGTCTGGGAGGTTGAGGCTGCAGCGAGCCATGATCACTACTCCACTCCAGACTGGGTGACAGAGCGAGACCTGTCTCAAAAAGATCACTATGAATGGGTTGGTCTTGGTGCTATAGACTTTCAGAATGTGGTTACTTCTTCCTTTCTTTCTTCTTTTGGTGAGGTAGGAGTTATGTGGTGCCTAGAGGTGTTTTAGGGACCTTCAGAAAATGTATAGCACCTTCCTGTTCTTCTTGTTCAGTTCCTCTGCCTAGTAGACTTCAGCAGTGTAAGTTTGGTTTTATAACTACTGTAAAGTCATTTTTACATGAACTCACCACTTAGTCCTAATAATCATTGGAACATAAAATGAACAAAACATTAAAATAGGTGTCATGTAAATGTTATTGTAAATTTTATGTATTTATAACACTCTTGAAGGTTTATTAGTTTTTGACTGCTTACAATTTTTTTTAATTACAGGGAATATTTATCAGCTGCCCCAAGTGTTGATAAGCAACACAGGTCCAAGTGCATAATATGGTATTAATAGGATAAAAAATTAGGACATTGGTAATTAAATCATAGAAAAAATAATCTCTGAGGCAGACTAATTTAGAAAAGGCTTTAAATAATTTAAGTACTTCTCAGAATAATTAACATTAAAAAATTACAGAAGTAATACACATCAGTATTTAGCATGATGAGTTTTGACAAATGATTACCCCCTTGTAACCACCATTGCAATCAAAATGTAAATATTTCTGTCTTCGCCAAAGTTCCCCCATAGCTCTTTGCAGTAACCCCTTCCTGTCCCTCACCCTTAGGCAAATATTAATCTGCTTTCTTTCATTGATCAGTTTGCCTTTTCCAGAATTTCATTTAAATGTGATCACAATACATACTCCTTTTGTGTCTGACTTTTAAAAAATTTAATATTAACATTTATATTTTGTGTACCTAAAGTTCATTCTTCTTAATTGCTGAGTCATATTCATTACATGAATATATCACAACAGTAGGCCATTTATCTACTGTTGGCCATTTGAGTTGTTTCTAGTTTTTGGCAACTGTAAGTAAGACTGCAATGAATATTTGTTTATAAAGCTATGTGTTTGTCTTTTGGATCAATATAAGTCTCTGTGTTTCT
>NW_012103565.1:2799878-2802879 GCF_000951045.1 Mandrillus leucophaeus
AAAAAAAAAAAAAAAATTAGCCTGGGTTTAGTGGCTCACACCTGTGGTCCCAGCAACTTGGGAGGTTGAGGTGGGAGGATCCCCTGAGTCTGGGAGGTTGAGGCTGCAGCGAGCCATGATCACTACTCCACTCCAGACTGGGTGACAGAGCGAGACCTGTCTCAAAAAGATCACTATGAATGGGTTAGTCTTGGTGCTATAGACTTTCAGAATGTGGTTACTTCTTCCTTTCTTTCTTCTTTTGGTGAGGTAGGAGTTATGTGGTGCCTAGAGGTGTTTTAGGGACCTTCAGAAAATGTATAGCACCTTCCTGTTCTTCTTGTTCAGTTCCTCTGCCTAGTAGACTTCAGCAGTGTAAGTTTGGTTTTATAACTACTGTAAAGTCATTTTTACATGAACTCACCACTTAGTCCTAATAATCATTGGAACATAAAATGAACAAAACATTAAAATAGGTGTCATGTAAATGTTATTGTAAATTTTATGTATTTATAACACTCTTGAAGGTTTATTAGTTTTTGACTGCTTACAATTTTTTTTAATTACAGGGAATATTTATCAGCTGCCCCAAGTGTTGATAAGCAACACAGGTCCAAGTGCATAATATGGTATTAATAGGATAAAAAATTAGGACATTGGTAATTAAATCATAGAAAAAATAATCTCTGAGGCAGACTAATTTAGAAAAGGCTTTAAATAATTTAAGTACTTCTCAGAATAATTAACATTAAAAAATTACAGAAGTAATACACATCAGTATTTAGCATGATGAGTTTTGACAAATGATTACCCCCTTGTAACCACCATTGCAATCAAAATGTAAATATTTCTGTCTTCGCCAAAGTTCCCCCATAGCTCTTTGCAGTAACCCCTTCCTGTCCCTCACCCTTAGGCAAATATTAATCTGCTTTCTTTCATTGATCAGTTTGCCTTTTCCAGAATTTCATTTAAATGTGATCACAATACATACTCCTTTTGTGTCTGACTTTTAAAAAATTTAATATTAACATTTATATTTTGTGTACCTAAAGTTCATTCTTCTTAATTGCTGAGTCATATTCATTACATGAATATATCACAACAGTAGGCCATTTATCTACTGTTGGCCATTTGAGTTGTTTCTAGTTTTTGGCAACTGTAAGTAAGACTGCAATGAATATTTGTTTATAAAGCTATGTGTTTGTCTTTTGGATCAATATAAGTCTCTGTGTTTCTCTGTTGGATCAATACCTAGGAATAGAATGGCTGGGTCATATAAGTGTGTATTTAACTGTATTTATTTATTTTGAGACAGAGTTTTGTTTTTGTCACCCAGGCTGAAGTGGAATGGCACGATCTCAGCTCACTGCAGCCTCCGCCTCTTGGGTTCAAACAATTCTCCTGCGTCAGCCTCCTGAGTATCTGAGATTACAGACGTGCGCCACCATGCCCTGCTGATTTTGGTATTTTTAGTAGAGATGGGGTTTCATCATGTTGGCCAGGCTGGTCTGGAACTCCTGACCTCAGGTGATCCACCCGCCTCGGCCTCCCGAAGTGCTGGGATTACAGGTGTGAGCCACTGTGCCTGGCCCAACAGTATTTAGAAACTTCAAAATTCTTTTCCAAGGTGGTTGTACTATTTTACATTCACCAATAGTGCGTAAATTCTACTTGTTCCACATCCTCACCAATACTTTGTTTTGCCAGTCTTTTAAATTTTCATCATTTTACTAAGTGTGTAGAGGTGTCTTACTATGGTTTTATTTTGCATTCTTCACATTCTGTTGATGAGGTTGAAGAGCGTCTGAAAAATCCATAGCTTACATCATATTAATGGTGTAAATGTAAAGCTTTCCCCCTGAGATCAGGAATAAGACAACGGTATTCATTGTTGTTCTTCCTATTCAGTATTGTACTGGATTTTCTAGCCAACACAATTAATTAGGCAAGAAAACAAAATAAAAGATAACCAGGTTGGAAAATGGGAATGAAAACTCACTATTTGCAAATGTGATCTTCTGGATAGAAAATCCTAAAGAACTCACTTAAAAACTATTAGAGCTAATAAATGATTTCAACAAGGTTGCAGGATACAAGATCAGTATGTAAAATCAGTTGTACTTTAGTATACCAGCAATGGGCAATCTAAAAATTAAAACAGGCCAGGTGTGGTGGCTCATGCCTATAATCCCCAAAATTTGGGAGGCTGAGACAGGTGGGTTGCCGGAGCCCAGGAATTCAAGACCAGCCTGGGCAACATGGCTAGATCCCATCACTACAAAAAAATACCAAAATTAGCCTGGTCTGGTGGCGTGTACTTGTAGTCCCACCTACTCTAGAGGCTAAGGTGGGAGGATTGCTTGAGCTTGGGAAGTCAAGACCGCAGTGAACTATAATTGTGTTACTATGATGAGCAATAGAACCTCCAGCCTGGGTGAGACTGAATAAGCAACAGAGTGAGACCCTGTCTCAAAAATCAAAAATGTAAAAAGCTGGGTGTGGTAGCGCATTCCTGTAGTCCCAGCTACTTGGGATCAGAGGAGGGAGGATCACTTGAGCTGGAGATGTTGAGGCTGCAGTGAATGGTGATTGCGCCACTGCACTCCAGCATGGGTGACAGAGTGAGACCCTGTCTTAAAAAACAAAATAACAATTTCATTACAACAGCATTACAAAGAAAAAAATAGGAATAAATTCAGCAAAAGTGTAAGACTTTTTTTTCTTTATCAGGAATTCATTGCTTACTGAAAGTTTATGACTTGTATGCTGAAAACTACAACTTCATTGAAAGAAAGATCTAAGTAAATGGGAATATATTTCATGTTCGTGGATTGGAAGAGTTATTGTTAACCTGCAATATTCCCCAAATGACCTAAGAGATTCAATGCAATTTCCCATAAAATCCAAGCTGACTTGCCTTTTTTCTTTTTTTCGATTCTTTTCTTTTTTCTTCTTTTTCTCCTCTTCTTCTTCTTCTTTCTTCTTTCTCCTCCTCCTTCTCCTCCTCCTCCTCCTCCTCCTC
>NW_012103565.1:2802962-2804396 GCF_000951045.1 Mandrillus leucophaeus
CTCCTCCTCCTCCTCCTCCTTCTTCTTCTTGAAATAAGTTGATTCTGAAATTTGTATGGAATTGCAAAGGACCCTGAATAACCAAAGCAAAACTTGAAAAGTAAGAACTAAGTTGAAGGACTCATATTTAGCAATTTCAGAATTTACAGAACAAGCAAACCTATAGTAATTAAGACCGTGTGGTACTGGCATAAGGATAGACATATGGACCAATGGAATAGAATTGAGAGTCCAGAAATAAACTTTCACATTTACCAGTTGTATTTTGGGTTTTTTTTTTTCTTTCTTCTTTCTTTTTTTTTTGGTAGGTGGGTAGGTCAATTGATTTTCAACAAGGGTGGCAAAACAGTACAACAAGGAAATAATCGTTTTGGTTTTCTTTTTTCAACAAATGGAACAAATGACTATCCACATACAAGAGAATATTGGACCCTTACCTCACACAGTATGAAAAACCAACTCAAAGTTGATTAAAGATATACATGTAAAAACTAAAATGTATAAACTTCTCAGAAGAAAACATCTGTATAGATCTTTGTAACCTTGGCACTGGTTTCATAGTACCACCTTAAAAGCACAAGTGACAAGAGGAAATATAGGTAAATTGGACTTTATCAAAATTAAAATATTCTGTACTTCAAAATACGTCATCAAGGAAGTAGAACAGTGGCCAGGCATGATGGCTCGCTCACACCTGTAATCCCAGCACTTTGGGAGGCCAAGGTGGGAGAATCACCTGAGCCCAGGAGTTCGAGACCAGTCTAAGCAGTGTAGTGAGACCTCATCTTTATAAAACATTTAAAAATTTTCCTGGTGTAGTGGAGCACATCTGTAGTCCAAGCTACTTGGGAGGCTGAGGTGGGAGGATCACTGGCGCCCAGGAAGTTGGGGCTGCAGTGAGTGGTAATCACGCCCTGCACTCCAACCTGGGCGTCAGAGCGAGACCCTGTCTCCAAAAACAAGAAAGGAGAAAAGCAGCCCGCAAATGGGAGGAAAATATTGCAAATCATACATCTGATAAAGATACTACTTAACCTCCAGAATTTGTAAAGAACTACAACTGAACAATACAAAGACAATCTAGTTTAAAAATGGGCAAAGACTTGAACAGTTCCTTGAAGAAGGCATACAAATGACCAACAAACACATGAAAAGGTGCTTAATGTTATTAGTCATTAGGGAAGTGCAAATCAAAAGCAAGAGATACCATTTCACATACACTAAAATGGCTAAAATCAAACATAATAGCATTGGGAAGGATAAGTAGAAATTGGAACTCTCGTACACTTCTGGTAGGATGTGCAGCAACTTCAGAAAATAGTTTAGCAGTTCGAAATGTTAATCTTAGAGTTCTCATATCACCTAGCAATTTTATTTTTGGATATGTGTCCAAGAGATGAAAAACATGTACGCAAATGCTTGTTATAGCATTAT
>NW_012103565.1:2805402-2807185 GCF_000951045.1 Mandrillus leucophaeus
TGTTAGCCAGGATGGTCTCGATCTCCTGACCTCGTGATTCGCCCGTCTCGGCCTCCCAAAGTGCTGGGATTACAGGCTTGAGCCACCGCGCCCGGCCGCCTATTCTTAAAACATAACTTTATCTTGTGAAATTTATGAGTTGGTAGGTTTTTGTCTGAGGGTGCTCTGTAATCCTCCTGCTACTTGGTGAAGAATACCACAACCTTATTTGCATGAAATGTAAGAGTACAGAGTTCTGGGCTAACAGAACAGCAAGAAACTTAGTCGGTAAATCCTGGAAGAGAGGCAGCTAGAAAAAAAGTGAGTCCAAAAATTCTCATATAAGATCTGTCCAAATTCTTGGCAGTTTTTAAATACTATGCATGCAGTAGTAGCATGTGTGGTACATGTATGTGTGTCACACAAGCTGGGTTCTTGACATTTAATAGGTAGAACATTAACTCTTAATAGATTGTTTTAAGTTAAAGTCACAGTTGTGATCCCTAGTGAGAGATCTCAAAATTAAAAGGTGAACCTAAATGCCAGGAGAGGAATATATAATGGAATGCTAGGAAAAAAAAAAATTTGTTAACCCAAATGAAGACAGGCCAGCAGAAACAGAGATATAAAAAACAAATGAGTTGATAAAAAACAAAAATACCATAATGAAATGCCCGATTCCAGCAATATCAATCATTACGTTACATTTAAATTGACTAAAGCACCCCAATTAAAAGGCAGAGATTGTCAGACTGGATTAAGAAGCAAGACCCAACTGCATGCTGTCCATTTTAAATACATTTTGCACTATGTAGTGCATTTTGGTTACAGTGCACATTGACTTCTCTGTAGCAGCATTTTTTTTTTTTTTGAGACAGAGTCTCTCGGCGTCACCCAGGCTAGAGTGCAATGGCATGATCTTGGCTCACTGCAACCTCAGCCTCCCAGGTTCAAGTGATTCTCCTGCCTCAGCCTCCCGAGTAGCTGGGATTACAGGCATCTGCCACCAGGCAGAGCTAATTTTTTGTATTTTAGTAAAAAAAAAATTTTGTATTTTTGTATTTTTAGTAGCTAATTTTTTGTATTTGTATTTTAGAGGTTTCACTATGTTGGGCAGGCTGATCTTGAATTCCTGACCTCGTGATCTGCCTGCTTTGGCCTCCCAAAGTGCTGATATTGTGTAGCAGCATTTTAAGTACAAAGACATAGTTTGAAAGTAGAAAGATGAAAAAATATAATAGTGGTATGTACATTTTGCACTAGGTAAGGTGGATTTGTTTGTTGTCGGTACTCACATTGTAACTTAGTAATAAAGCACAAGTTTTAATAAATGGTTTGTATAGGTATACTTTGTGCAGTAACCAAGTCATATTTTGTAGATGTTCTGTAAGGACTTGTGATGGAAGGCACTTTTGCCATACTGTCCCAGAGAGATAGATTGTGATATCCTTGTTTCTTAAGTGGGGACTCTGGGGTTCAGATAGGTTAAGTAATATGTCCAGGATCACATAGCTAGTTAGTGACAGAGCCACTCATATGTTCTTTCCATTGTATAACTCTTGTGGCTTTAATACCTAAGAAGGTACATAGCAATAGATTATTTTGAAATTTGAATCACATTATTTTTTAAAGAATCTTTAAACTGTACACAGTTTGATACTCTTTCACACACATATATACACTGATGAAACCATCACCACAATCAAGATGATGAAAATATAGTTTGTAATAGTTCTTTTTATTCTAATTTAATTGATATTATTCTTTTTTTCTTTTTTTTTTTGAGATGGAGTCTTGCTCTGTT
>NW_012103565.1:2812250-2814735 GCF_000951045.1 Mandrillus leucophaeus
TGAGGCAGGAGAATCGCTTGAACCCGGGAGGCGGAGGTTGCGGTGAGCCGAGATCGCGCCATTGCACTCCAGCCTGGGCAAAAAGAGCAAAACTCTGTCTCAAAACAAAACAAAACAAAACTGGAAATGGAGATTACAACCTGTAGACAGAAAAGGGAAACAAACATTGATGACTGCCTGCTTGGTGACACGAGCTGCTTTTATTAATGTCTATTTTATTTAATTATTGGAACTACTTTTTGAGGTAGTTGAATATCCCACTTTTAGAGAGTGCTGTTATCTACAGATAAGGTAAAAACAGTAAATTAAGTAAGACCAGTGAGGAAAGTGATAAACTCAGTTTTGAATGTCTTAAGGAACATGTGGGGTTTTCTGGGGAGTGATCCAGGAGATACTTCAGTTCAGGAGAGAGATCCGGGCTTGAAATTTTAAGCTGCTTAAATTCCCAAGGCTGTGGGACTTGCAGAACACACCAAAATCGGTTTACTTAGAAATATAGCAGTTTACTTAAAGGATGCTGTCTGAAGGGAGCTATAGTTGGAGGGGTGATTCACATCTGACATCTGACATTTTATGTCAGCATTTTCAAATCTATAGAGACAAAAAGTAGATTAATGGTTTTGTAAGACTGAGGTGGGGAGCTGGGTGGAATGGGAAGTGACCGCTAAAGGATAAAAGGTTTCTTTATGGCCGGGCGCGATGGCTCACGCCTGTAATCCCAGCACTTTGGGAGGCAGAGGCGGACGGATCACGAGGTCAGGAGATCAAGACCATCCTGGCTAACACGGTGAAACCCCGTCTCTACTAAAAATACAAAAAATTAGATGGGTGTGATGGCAGGCGCCTGTAGTCCCAGCTGCTCCGGAGGCTGAGGCAGGAGAATGGCTTGAACCTGGGAGGCAGAGCTTGCAGTGAGCCGAGATTGCGCCACTGCACTCCAGCCTGGGTGACAGAGCAAGACTCCGCCTCAAAAAAAAAAAAAAAAAGAAAGGTTTCTTTATGTAGTGATGAAAATATAGGCCAGGCGCGGTGGCTCACTTTGGGAGGCGTAGATGGGAGGATCACTTGAGCCCAGGAGTTTGAGACCAGCTTGGGCAATATAGTGAGACCTCATCTCAAAAAAGAAAATGATAAAATTTATTGTGTTAATAGTTACATAACTCATTGAAATATACTAAAAACCATTGAATTGTTTAGGTGAATTATTTGTTAAGTGAATTATATCTCAAAGCTGAGATAATTATGACAAAAAAGGTAATGGTTGCACTTTGATGTATTGATTAATCATAACCTAGAATATATACAGGTGAGCAAAATAATAAATAGTACTGTTTTAGATGCCAGATACAAATATTTTTCTATATTTAAAGATTAACTAGATTTTTCCTTATATATATTCTGTTTATAACATGGAAAAGTTACATATTACTGCACAATTCAGAATTCATCAGGAAACAAATCTGGATTATCCAGAGTTATTAATATATAATTGGTAATTGAAGCCATGGAGATATATATGATAACCTAGAAAGGGTTTGTAGAGTAACTAGATGAATAGGCAGAACCTTGGGAAGAGCAACATGGATAGATGAAGGAGGAAGATGAAAGAGGAGGAAAACCAGGAATGTGGTATTATGGAAGTCAAGGAGATGAGAATGAATGTTCTCCTGCAAAGATACCATGTAATTAAGGATTGTGTTCCATGAATAGAAGGTTGCTGATAATGTTGGCAAGAGCAGTGCCAATGGCATTTTGGATGGAGTGGACTAAATAAGTAGAAATGAAGGCAGTCTAGACTATTTCAAAAATTATGGCGAAAGAGAACAGTAACTAGTTAGAAGAAAATGTAAAAATGTAGGTTGAGAAAGGGCTTTTTTTTTTTTTTTAAATGAAAGGCATGGGCATGCTTATGATACGGGAAATAGAATACTTGAAAGATGGGGGAGAGGAGATGGATAATTGGTGAAGCAAGGGGACGGTTGATGAGAGAATATTAGATTCACTGCACAGCCAGCCACCTCTTGCACTGTCATTGTGACAGGATGAAAGGAGACAGGGATGTTGGGATTGGGGAGGAGATTTAGATGTGCACATCAGGAAGTTGAGGGAGTGCTACTATCTGATAGTTTATGTTTTCTCAGTAAATATGAGGCCTGGTCTTCTACTGAGAGGAAGGAGGATTTGGAAGCGGGCTTGAGCAGTAGCTTTTTGTGCAAAATCTAACTAGGAAAGCCTGGAAAGATTTCTAAACAGTAAGCATTGAGAGCTTAATTGAGGTTAGAGACCTAGAATTTGTTATACCTATAATGGAGGTTGAGTAATTTGTTTTTTCTCTTGCAACACTTAGCAACTCAGCTTTTGGAGTGAGAATTGAAACAACCCAGGGTTAACTTTTCACCAGGGCAACAGGATAGAAGTACAAGAGTTAGAGTTGATGAAGTATAAGGACTATGTAAGAAGGAAACAAAAACAGGAAGAGCGAGAT
>NW_012103565.1:2814785-2833068 GCF_000951045.1 Mandrillus leucophaeus
ACCTAGAATATATACAGGTGAGCAAAATAATAAATAGTACTGTTTTAGATGCCAGATACAAATATTTTTCTATATTTAAAGATTAACTAGATTTTTCCTTATATATATTCTGTTTATAACATGGAAAAGTTACATATTACTGCACAATTCAGAATTCATCAGGAAACAAATCTGGATTATCCAGAGTTATTAATATATAATTGGTAATTGAAGCCATGGAGATATATATGATAACCTAGAAAGGGTTTGTAGAGTAACTAGATGAATAGGCAGAACCTTGGGAAGAGCAACATGGATAGATGAAGGAGGAAGATGAAAGAGGAGGAAAACCAGGAATGTGGTATTATGGAAGTCAAGGAGATGAGAATGAATGTTCTCCTGCAAAGATACCATGTAATTAAGGATTGTGTTCCATGAATAGAAGGTTGCTGATAATGTTGGCAAGAGCAGTGCCAATGGCATTTTGGATGGAGTGGACTAAATAAGTAGAAATGAAGGCAGTCTAGACTATTTCAAAAATTATGGCGAAAGAGAACAGTAACTAGTTAGAAGAAAATGTAAAAATGTAGGTTGAGAAAGGGCTTTTTTTTTTTTTTTAAATGAAAGGCATGGGCATGCTTATGATACGGGAAATAGAATACTTGAAAGATGGGGGAGAGGAGATGGATAATTGGTGAAGCAAGGGGACGGTTGATGAGAGAATATTAGATTCACTGCACAGCCAGCCACCTCTTGCACTGTCATTGTGACAGGATGAAAGGAGACAGGGATGTTGGGATTGGGGAGGAGATTTAGATGTGCACATCAGGAAGTTGAGGGAGTGCTACTATCTGATAGTTTATGTTTTCTCAGTAAATATGAGGCCTGGTCTTCTACTGAGAGGAAGGAGGATTTGGAAGCGGGCTTGAGCAGTAGCTTTTTGTGCAAAATCTAACTAGGAAAGCCTGGAAAGATTTCTAAACAGTAAGCATTGAGAGCTTAATTGAGGTTAGAGACCTAGAATTTGTTATACCTATAATGGAGGTTGAGTAATTTGTTTTTTCTCTTGCAACACTTAGCAACTCAGCTTTTGGAGTGAGAATTGAAACAACCCAGGGTTAACTTTTCACCAGGGCAACAGGATAGAAGTACAAGAGTTAGAGTTGATGAAGTATAAGGACTATGTAAGAAGGAAACAAAAACAGGAAGAGCGAGATTCTGTCTCAAAAAAAAAAAAAAAAGACCAACAGACTAAAAACTGACAAACTGACTCTTTTTTTTTTTTGAGACAGAGTCTCTCTCTGTTGCCCAGGCTGGAGTGCAGTGGGACCATCATGGCTCACCACAGCCTCAACCTCTTGGGCTCAAGTGATCCTTCCATCTCAGCCTCTGGAGTAGCTGAGACTCCAGGTGCTCAGCACACACCCAGCTAATTTTTTTTCTTTTTGTAGAGATGTCTCATTATGTTGCCCAGCCTGTTCTTGAACTTCTGGACTTAAGCACTCCTCCCACCTCAGCCTCCCAAAGTGCTGGGATTGCTGGTGCCCACCACCTTGTCTGGCTAATTTTTGTATTTTTAGGAGAGACGGGATTTCGCCAAGTTGGTCAGGCTGGTCTTGAACTGCTGACCTCAGGTGATCTGCCTACTTAGACCTCCCAAAGTCCTGGGATTATGGGTGTGAGACACCATGCCTGGCCAGTTTTTAGTCTGTTGCTTTTTGAAGATAATCTGTTTTTCGCTGGCTCCTTCTAGGATATTTTTCCCCTGGGAAAAGAAATCTTTTTATTTTCCCATTTGCAGTTTGCTGGGTGTCTTGAATCTGTGGTTTATTGTTTTTTATCAGTTCTGGAAAATTCTTTGCTATTATCTTTTCAACAGTTGCCTCTGTCTGGAGGAACCCAAACAAATACTGTTTTGTATTTTTTGTATCCTCTGTGTTTCTTACCATCTCTTCTGTATTTATCGTCTTTGGCCCTCTTTTATTTCATAATTGACAGTTTCTTCTGACCTGTCTTAAAGTTCATAGAATCTCTTAAACTACTTTAAATTTGCTGTAAGAACCATCTGTTGAGTTCTTAATGTTGGTTATATGTCTCACTTAATAATTATTTTTTCATATCTCAAAGTTCTGTTTGATTCTTTTTTTATTTTTCAGATCTGGTCATTTCTGATCATTTCTTCTGGCTTGCTGATATATTTTAGTTCCATTTTTCTGTTCCTGAAATACTTACTGTAGTTATTTTATATTGTATAACCTAAGTGTTAATTTAGGTTTAACTCTCCAGCCTGGCATCAGGGGTCAGGACTTAATTTCTGTTCCCAGTATGAATTAGGCAGCTACCCTCATAGTTTTCATTTCACGTAATTACCTTTTATGACTTCTCCCATAAGTTCAACTTGACTGATCTCTCCTCCTCTTTACTACTTATATGACATCAGCAATGCATTAAAAAATATTTTTTTCTGTTAATAGCCAGGATCCAGTTGTAGTAGAGCAGGTAACCTCCCAAATATGAGGTCTTTCAGAAGTAACATATACTGTTTCTGTCCTACTTTTTTTGTTATTAAGAATATGTGTGTTATTTAAAATATAGGAATTCTTTTTAAAGACACGATACCATTATGACACTTGCTCATGTGATCATGGAGAGAAAGGGCGGCAGTGCTGGTTCGAGTCCCGGAATCCGAAGACCATAGAACCTGGAGTTCTGAAAGCAAAAATTACTCTTTGCTCCTCTTTTTGTTCCATCTGGGCCCCCAGCTTATTGAATGCTGCCCACCCACATTGAGAGTGAAACTTCCCCTATCAGTCTACTAAGTCAAATGCCAGTCTCTTCAGGAAATACCCTCACAGGCACTGGGACAGCCCAGTCATTCTCGTCAAATGCCTGACCGCCTGGGTTTTCCTTTCAGCAGAAGAGGGACGAGCTCAGTGCCTTCTGAACCACTGAGGATAATCAATGCTTTTACCAGCTTTCTGGGTATCCCTTAATCCAGTTAGGTTGACACCTGGAATCAACCATCACAAGGTCCACACATTGTGATTGATTGATTGATACGAGTTCAAAGTCTCCTTTTTAATTTGTGGTCTCTTAACCTCACCGTCTTTGTCTTTTTCTATGCACTTGATTGTTGGAGAAACTAGGCATAGAGGTTCTCATAATCTGAATTTTACTTTTTTTTTTTGAGATGGAGTGTCATTCTGTCACCCAGACTGGAGTGTAGTGGTGTGATCTTGGCTCACTGCAACCTCTGCCTCCTGAGCTCAAGCAATCCTCCCACCACAGCCTCCTGGGTAGCTGGAATCACAGGCATGTACCACCGTTCCTGGCTGAGTTGTTTTTTGTATTTTTGGTAGAGATGGCATTTCATCATGTTGCCCAGGCTGATCTTGAACTCTTGAGCTCAAGCACTCTGCTTGAATTGCTGGGATTACAGGCATGAGCCACTGCGCCCAGCTGGATTTTACATTTTATCGTGTCTCTTGACATGTATATTGGCCCTCTGTATTTCCTGTAAATTCAAAGTGGAATCTAGAAGCTTTATCAGATTCAGATTATTTGGGGGAATTGGGGAACAAGACTGCATCAAATGTGATGGTTTTCTCTTCCATCAGAAAGGCACATAGTGTCTGACTGTCTCTTTCTGTTATGTTGACAACCACTGAGGAACATTGTCTAAGTCTGTTATTTACTAGGATTTGTAAAATGATGATAATCTGTCATTCCTTCTTTAAGTTAGACCAGGGGTCCCCAACCCTGGACCACTACCAGTCGGTGGCCTGTTAGGAACCGAGCTGCACAGTAGGAGGTAGGCAGCAGGCAAGCAAGTGAAGCTTCATCTGTGTTTACAGCTGCTCCTCATTGCTTGTATTACCACCCGAGGTCCACTTCCTGTCAGATCAGCAGCTGCATTCGATTCTCAAAGGAGCACAAACCCTGCTGTGAACTGTGCATGCGAGTGATCTAGGTTGCATGCGTCTTATGAGAATCTAATGCCTGATGATCTGTTAACCATCTCCCATCATCCCCAGATGGGACCTCTAGTTGCAGGAAAACAAGCTCAGGCCTCCCACTGATTCTACATTATGGTGAGTTGTATAATTATTTCATATTACAATATAATAATAATGGAAATAAAGTGTACAATAAATGTCATATACTTGAATCATCCTGAAACCACCTGTTCTACTTCCTAGTCCATGGAAAAATTGTCTTCTGTGAAACCGGTACCTGGTGCCAAAAAGTTTGGTAACAGCTGAGCTAGACTACATCTATTAAGAGAAACCTTCCCCTCATCTATTAATTGGTTAGATTACCCCATGATAAAAGTTGTGTAGAAACAGTGAAATGAATGCTTGATTCTCTCCCCTTATCAGTTTTCAAAATAATGAGGTAGTTCATTATCATCCTTCAATGATGACCATTTAGTTGTTTGGGTTTTTATTTCCATTTCCTGGATTTACAGATTGAAATCTATGTGTATTTGAATTCATTGTCTTATTGATAATTGATTATAATTATACTGTCTTTGAACATTTGGAGCCTCTTCATGTTAGCTCCTGAGTCATTTTTACAAGACTCTAGTCTTGTAAATATCTTTGATATTTGGTATGTTAAGATATTGCAGGCTTATCTTATACCTTTTCTGCCCATTGGTCAGAATGAACCAATTCTCTCTGTTTGCTATTGGTGGTATTTTTTAGAGTATTGTCTATGCACTCACTGATTTGGTCATTGTTTCTAGGCGTTGCAGATACACATCTCCAAGTAGACATCTTGGAGTGGATAGATGTAGGATTAAAACAAAATTTTGTGTGTGTATGTATGTATATAAATATATGTGTATGTGTGTCTATTTATATGTATGCATATGTATATGTGTATTTATATACATACGTGCATGCATAAACACACACATATAATGCATATATTGATATTCCAGTTCAAATTCAGGACTATGGGTTTTACTAAACTACCTCTATCATATATCTGTCTTTCTCCTAGGCCAAACTTCCTGTTTTTTTCTAACACCAGGAATAATAGAATATGACATTTTTACTCATTTGCTTTATTCCACATAGACACATAATCTCAGAATAACAATACTAGCAGTGCTGCACCCAGTAATAGGGTTACTCAGAACAGTTTGGAGCTCTCCTGGTAGTTCTCTTTAGGATTGACTGGGGATGCAGGGTTAAATTGCTGTGTTGAAAAGTTACATGGGATAGTGTGATTATGCTACCAAATGGATACACATTTATGTTCATTTCTTTTTTTAGTTTTAGGGATTGCTTTTCTTGTTAAATTTGATTTTGTCATATACATGTGCAGTTTATTTTCATGGTTTTAAAGTCAAGTCCTAGTTTCCTTGTCATCACCTATATATTTATGTATAAAAGAGTCATTGTGTGTGATCTGTTTTATTTTTTCTGTTTTATTATACTTTTGGCCTTTAGGAATGTTTGTTGTTTTGTTTTTGTTTTCTTTAGTGCTCTCTTTCTTAGTTATTTTCTATTGATTCCCCATTATGTACATTATTGAAATTAGTTGTGACTTTCTCTTCTCCTTCCCCCTCAGCATCTGATGTATATCCTTTAACATTTTTATTAAAAACTGACCTTTATTTTGAGGTGATTGTTGATTCACATGCAGTTGTAAAATATAACACAGAGAGATCCTGTTTATCCTTTCTCCAGTTTCCCCAGTGGTAACATCTTGCAAGATGCTTGTACAATATTTATGTTCATTGAAGTCATTACTTGTATCAGCAGTTTGTTCCTTTTAATTGCTATATAGTGTTCCATGGTATGAATGTACCAGTTTAAGCTGTGAAGGATACCTGGGTTGTTTCCAGGTTGTAGCTATTAAGAATAAAGCTGTTGTAAACATTTGTGTACAGGTGTGTGTGTGTGTGTATGTAGATAAGTTTTCATTTATCTTGTATAAATGTCCAGCATGTAGTTGCTGGGTCCTATGGTTGTTACATGTGTACTTTATTTTTTTTTTTTTTGAGACGGAGTCACGCTCTGTCACTCATGCTGGAGTGCAGTGGTGCGATCTCAGCTCACTGCAAACTCCGCCTCCCGGGTTCACGCCATTCTCCTGCCTCAGCCTCCTGAGTAACTGGGACTACAGGTGCCCGCCACCACGCCCAGCTAATTTTTTGTATTTTTAGTAGAGATGGGATTTCACCGTGTTAGCCAGGATAGTCTCGATCTCCTGACCTCGTGATTCGCCTGCCTTGGCCTCCCAAAGTGCTGGGATTACAAGCGTGAGCCACCGTGCCGGCCACATGTGTACTTTAAGAAATGGCCAAAGGTGCTATCATTTTACATTCCCACAAGCAATGTATGAAAACTCTCCATACTCACCAGCATTTGATATTATCACAATTTTAAATTTTAGATGTGTAGTAAGATCTCATGGTGGTTTTAATTTGCATTTCTATTTCCCTGATGGCTAATAGTATTGAACATCTTTTCATGTGCTTATTTGCCATGTGTATATCCTCTTCCATGAAATATTTTTTCATTTCATTTGTCCATTTTCTAATTCCATTGGTTGGTTGGTTAACTGTTGAGCTTTGAGAGTTTTTTTTGTTTTTGTTTTTGTTTTTTAATTCTAGATATTAGTACTTTCTTGGATATGTGGTTTGCTATTTTTTTTTT
Source organism: Mandrillus leucophaeus (assembly GCF_000951045.1). Taxonomy (NCBI): domain Eukaryota; kingdom Metazoa; phylum Chordata; class Mammalia; order Primates; family Cercopithecidae; genus Mandrillus; species Mandrillus leucophaeus. The sequence continues at coordinate 2,821,436 of NW_012103565.1, forward strand.
TTTTTTTTTTAGTCTCTAGCTTCTCTTTTTATCTTCTTTACATGGGTGTTCACAGAGCAAAATAGTTTTTTATTTTGATGAGGTCTAGTTTACCAACTATTTCTGTTACGGATCATGCTTTTAGGGTCCAGTTTAAGAACTCTTTGCCTAGCCCCAGATCCCAAGGAATTATCTCTTATGGTTTTTCCCAAAAGTTTATAGCTTCACACTTATTTTGAATTAAATTTTCTTTTAAGGTGTGAGGCTTGAGTAAGGGTTAATATTTTTGTCTCTCAGTATCTATCTGGTCCAGCACTGTATGCTGAAAAGTTCATTGACGTCCTCGATTTAACTGCTTTTGCACCTTTGTAGAAAATCAGTTGGATGTATTTGTGTAGGTTTATTTTGGGTTCTCTGTTCTTTTCAGTGTGTATATTCTTCCACCGATAATCACACAATGTTTATTACTGTAGCTATGTAATATATCTTAAAATTGGCTAGATTTATTCTTTCCACTTTGTTCTTCATTTTCAGAATTGTTTTAACTATTCTACTTACTTTGCCTTTCCATAGAAATTTTAGAATAATACTTTCTGTCTGCAAAATATATTGCTGGGATTTTGATAGGAATTGCATTAAACCTGCATATCAGTATGAGGAGAATCAACATCTTTACCAAGTTGAGTCTACCAATCTGTGAACACAATATGCCCCTCCCTTTTTTCTCTTTTTTAAACTAGAAACAGGGTCTTGCTCTGTCACTGAGGCTGGAGTGCAGTGGTGCAATCATAGTTCACTGCAGCCTTGAACTCTTGGACACAAGTGGTCCTCTTGCCTCTGCCTCCCAGGTAACTAGGACAGTAAACACTTGCCACCATACCTGGCTAATTTATAAATTTTCTGTAGAAGCTGAGTCTCACTATGTATGGTCTTGACCTCCTGGGCTCAAGCAATCCTCCCTCCTTGGCCTTCCAAAGCGTTGGGATTACTTGAGCCATTGTCCACCATTGTTTGTTTGTTTTGAGGCAGGGTCTATCTCTGTCTCCCTGGCTGGAGTGCAGTGGCACAGTCTCCATTTACTGCCTGAACTCAAGAGATCTTCCTACTTCACCCTCCCCAATAGCTGGAACTACAGGCATATACCTCCATGCCCAGCTAAATTTTTTTTCTTTTTTTTTTGTAGAGATGAGGTTTCGCCATTTTGCCCAGGGTAATTTCAAACTTCTGGGCTCAAGCAGTCCACCTGCCCCAGCCTCCCAAAGTGCTGGGATTACAGGCATGAGCCACCACACCCAGCTGTTGTTGTATTTTTAATTTCAGTGTCTACTTATTCATTGCTAGTATATAGAAATACAGTTGATTTTTATGTTATATTCTGTGACCTTGTTGAACTCACTTAATAGATCTGGAAAGTTTGGTATATTCCTTGGAATTTTTAAATCATGTTTTCTGCAAATAAGGGATTGTTTTATTTCTTTTATTTTATTTTATTTTTTATTTTTGAGATGGAGTCTCCCTCTGTCGCCAGGCTAGAGTGCAGTGGCGCGATCTTGGCTCACTGCAACCTCCGCCTCCCAGGTTCAAGCGATTCCCCTGTCTCAGCCTCCCGAGTAGCTGGGACTACAGGCGTGCGCCACACCCAGCTAATTTTTGTGTTTTTAGTAGAGACGGGGTTTCACCATGTAAGCCAGGATGGTCTCAATCTCTTGACCTCGTGATCCGCCCACTTCGGCCTACCATAGTGCTGGGATTACAGGAGTAAGCCACCGCACCCAGCCAGGATTGTTTTCTTTCTTTTGCGTCTATATGCCTTTTACTTTATTTTCTTGCCTTATTTTACTGGCTAGAACTTCCTATGTTGAATAATACTGGTGAGAATGGACACCATTTTCTTGTTCTCAATCTAGGGAAACAGTATTCAGACTTTCACCACTAGAATGTTAACTCTAGGCTTTTATTTTTCTGAGTGTTTTTACTGTAAATGGATGTTGAATTTTGTCAAATTTTTATCTGCATTGAATAATATAATCCTTGATTTGTCTTCATTAGCCTATTAGTATGATTTATATTGATTGATTTTCAAATACAGAACCAGCCTTGTATCCCTAGAGTGAAGTCTGGTAGTATAGTGAATTCTAGTTGGTAACATTTTGATAAGAATTTTTGCATCTGCAGTCATTGAGATATGGGCCTGCAGTTTCTTTTCTTCTTCTTTTTTTTTTTTTTAATGCTGTCTTGTCTGGTTTTGTTATCAGGTAATTTTGTAATTAGCTTCATAAAGTGAATTGAGAAGTGTATCCCATCTGTTTTTTGGAGAGATTATATAAAATTGGTGTTAGTTCTTCTTTAGGCATTTGGAAGAATTCTCTAGTTAAACCATCCAAACCCTGAAGGGAAGTTTTAAAATTATAAATATAATCATCTTAATAGTTACAGACTTACTCAAATTAGGTATTTCATATTGAGTGAGGTGTGATAGTTCTTGCTTTTTGAGGCATTGGTCCATTTCATCTAAATTGTCAAATTTATGTGTGTAGAATTGTTTGTAGTTTTCCCTTGTTCTTTTGATGTCTGCAGAGTCTGTAGTGATAGTTCCTTTTTCATTTCTAATATAATTTCTGCACTTTCTCTCTTTTTTTTTTTGGCCAGTCTTGTGTTAATTTTACTGATTTTTTTTTTTTCTTTTAAGAACTAGGTTTTTGTTTCATTAATTTTCTCTACTTTTTTGTTTTCAGTTTCATTGATTTCTGTTTATTAATTCCTCCTACTTGTTTTCGGTTTGTTTTGCTTTTTATGTTGTAGGCTGTCGAAGCTGGGAGTTTTGATTATTGGTTTGACTTTCTCTCTTTCCTAATGTTTGCATTAGATGCTTTAAATTTCTCTCTCAGCACTGCTTTAACCTCTTTTCTGCTCTACTCTCCTTCAGCATCTGATGTGATGCAATTTCCTTTTCTCACCAGTTAATAGTTAATAAGGCAATCAGTACACTTTGTTGTTTTTTTGTTTTTATTTTTCTTGAGATGGAGTCTTGTTCTGTCACCCAGTCTGGAGTGCAGTGATGTGATCTCGGTTCACTGCAGCCTCCCCCTCCCAGGTTCAAGCGATTCTCTGCCTCACCCTCCTGAATAGCTGGGATTACAGGTGCACACCACCACACCCGGCTATTTTTTTGTATTTTTAGTACACCATGGTACACCACCATGTTGGCCAGACTGGTCTCGAACTCCTGGCCTCAAGTGATCCACCCGCCTCAGCCTCCCAAAGTGCTGGGATTATAGGTGTGAGCCACTGTACCCAGCCCACTTACTCTGTATTTCACATACATGTTTTGTCTTCCTCTTGAACTTTGTGTCTACATTGTCAGGGCATGTAGCAGTTAAATACTATATTTTATCCCTTATAACAGTGGTTCCCAACCTTTATGGCACCAGGGACCATTTTCATGGAAGACAGTTTTTCCGTGAATGGCTGGTGGGGGAGGATGGTTTTGGGATGAAACTGTTACACCACAGATCATCAGGCATTCGTTAGATTCTCATAAGGAGCACACAACCTAGATCCCTCACATGCTCAGTTCACAACAAGGTTTGTGTTCCTGTGAGAATCTAATGCCAACCCTGATCTGACAGGAGATGGAGCTGAGGCCCTAATGCTCACTTCCTGCTGCTGTGCAGCCCACCTCCTAGTAGCCCATGGACTGGCACCAGTTCGCGGCCCAGGGATTGGGGATCCCTACCTTAGTTCTACAGGTAAATAAATTCAGTGCTCACAGTCACCTTGTATCAGTGTCTCTCCAGTTACTTTGGTTGTGTGGTGACCATTGTCTATTAAATTCTTCAGGAAGTGGTCATATAAACAGTAGTCCTTGAGTTGTGTTCATAACAGTTGTTTTGCCACTTGTATGCTTTAAATTTAGTGGCTTTGACTGGATATAAAGTCCTTGATTCACATTTTCAATATTTTTTGCCTGATGTCCAGATGCATTTTTCTTTTATTTGCTTTTTGGAAGTCCGTTAGTTTTACTTGTATATGTCTCAGTGTTGGTTTTTCTGGATGGATTCCCCCGGTACTTGGGTGTACTTTCAGTATTTCAGTTCAAGTCTTCTAATTTCAGGAAGTTTTTCTTGATTTATAGTTTTAAGTATTTGCTCTGTTTCATTCCTTCGGTTTTCTTATTTGAGGACTCTTTATTATATGAACTTAAAATCTAAGTGCCTTTATTGTCACTTCTTTCTGATAATTTTCACCTTCATTTCTGATTACAGTTTTTTTTCTTTACATAGTCTGTTTCTCTTAAGCATTATCTGTTGCATACTGGCTCTTAAGATTGCTCTTGGCTAGGTTCCTTTCTGAAATACTTTTTTCCTTTATTTCTAATCCTTTTTTGATTGCTAGGACCTCATTTCTGAGTTTTTCTAATTCTGACTGATAATGTTCTTTCACATTTTCTATCATTTTCTAGGACAGTTTTGATCAGTTTTGTGTGTATGTCTTTTCAGTAGGCTTTCAATAGCATCACTCTGTTTCCTGTTCTCTCATTTCTTATAGCATGGGCTTCAACGCCAGTCCTTTCCTGTCCATTTTTTGATAGGTTTTCCTGAACTTTTAAGAGCAAGAAGTGGGTCAGGATAGTCTTTCTAGTTTCACCATTCAAGATCTTTTTCTTCTGTTGTATGTTACAAGGTGATTTTTTTTTTTTTTTTTAAATGGAGGTGGCATTGGCATCCTGTTTTCTGAGGTCTGGCTCTGTTCATTGTAGGACGTTGTCCAGGAAGAGGACTTTAGTTCTTTGATTTTGAGTCTAGCTCCATCATACTTTACAGTGTTGGTGTGTGCAAAAGATCCCTTCCATTTGCAACTGTTCTCAAGTTGCCTTTCCAAAGTCTCTAGTCATTCATGATTTGGGAGTTTTCTTGTTCTCAGGGTCTTCAATTACCCCATAACTTCTGCCCTTCCATTGTCTTCTGCATATATGCTGGTACCATATGAGTCCTGTAGCTGGTGATTTAACCAGACCCTGCTTGTATTTGAGAATTTGTTGGAATACTTTGTCTCCCAACCTTGTAGGTGTTGTTTGTTTGCTTGTTTTGGGGACAGGGTCTCTATCACTCAGGCTGGAGTGTAGTGGTATGATCATGGCTCACTGCAGCCTTGACCTTCTGGGCTCAAGCCATTTTCTTGCCTCAGCTTCCTGAAGAACCGGGACCACAGGTGCACACCACCACATCTGGCTAATTTTTGATTTTTTTGTAGAGACAGAGTCTCACTGTGTTGCACAGGCTGGTCTCAAATTTCTGGGCTCAAGCAATACTCCCGCCTCAGCCTCCCAAAGTTCTGGGATTACAGGCGTGAGCCATTGTGCCTGGCCCTCTTGTAGGTTTTGTCTGTGGAGTTTGAGTTTGGCTATTCTGATGACTTTTTTTTTGGGTGGGGCAGGGGATGCCAAGAGATGAAAAAAATCATTGACACATCTTATTTGAGAGAAAGATAACGCAGGTTTTGCATTTTAAAAAGAATCCCCCGGCTGCATTGTGGAAAATTGATTCAGGGCATGGAAGAAGACTGCTTAGGCTATTTTAGTAGTCCAGATTAGATGATGGTGCCTTACTCTTAGATAGTGGCGGTGGAGCTGGGAGGTTTGAATCCTGTTTTGGTGAATTGTTTGATTTCAAAGGACTGAAAGAGTGAGTAGACAGGGATAGTCTTCCAGGATTGGTCTCTTGCAACTATTTGGATGGTTGTATAGTTTCCTGGCATTAGGAGTATTGACAGGAGAGGAGATGTGGGGATCTTTTTGGTGAGGGTGTTAGGAAGGGAACAAGTATATTAGTTTTAAGCATACTGAGTTTGAAGCCTTAAAATAATCTCTCTTCCAGCCCCTAACATACATATGCACATATTTTAATTGTTTTGGGAGCCTTTTTCTGTCCCTCTGATTATATCTCCTTTTGATACAAAACTTAACATTTACTTTCCTATCTCAAGCTTCACCCTTTTTTTTTTTGAGACAGAATCTCACTCTGTTGCCCAGGCTGGAGTACAGTGGTGCACTCTTGGCTCACTGCAACCTCTGCCTCCTAGGTTCAAGCAATTCTTATGCCTCAGCCTGTTGAGTAACTGGGATTACAGGCATGCGCCACCATGCCCAGCTAATTTTGATATTTTTAGTAGAGATGGGGGTTTCACCATGTTGGCCAGGCTGGTCTCGAACTCCTGACTTCAGGTGATCTGCCTGCCTCTGCCGCCAAAGTGCTGGGATTACAGATGTGAGCCACTGCGCTCGGCCAGCTTAACACATTTTTATCACTCATTATTACTCTCATTTCCACTAGACCAGATGTTGGCAAACCTTTTTTTTTTTTTTTTTTTTTGCCAAGGCAGGGTCTCACTCTGTTGCCTAGGCTGAAATGCAATGGCACCATCATGGCTCCCTGCACCCTTGACTTCCTGTGCTTAAGCAGTCCTCCATCTCAGCTCTCCTGAGTAACTGAAACTGTAGTTGCACACATGAGCACAATGAGAGGCTACCTCTACAAAAAATGAAAAATCAGCTGAGTGTGGCTGTGCTTAAGTGATCCTCCTGCCTTGGCCTCCAAAAGTGTTGAGATTACAGGCGTGAACCACTGCACCTAGCCTGCTAACTTTTCCTTAAAAGGACAAATAGTAAATATTTTAGCATTTGAGGGCAAAAAGGCAAAAATAAGAGCATGATGTAGGTACTTAATATCATGTATAATGTAACCACTTAAAAAATGTAAAAACCGTTCCTGTTGTGACGTACAAAAACAGCCTGCCAGATTTGATACACAGGCTATAGTTTGCCGATCCCTGTGCTAGAATGTAAATTCTGTACTTGCTTCCTAGTTGGCAAATGTATTGCCCGATGTATTTTAAATGTATTGAGTAAATTTTTGTTGAATGGGTGAATGACTTATAGATTAGGAGCTTAAGAGACAGTGGACTAAAAATAGATACTTGGGAGTGGTCTTGAAACAGTAATTGCAGACATGAGGGTAGATGAGATCACTTGGGAAGAATATAAGGGAGAATATAAGGGAATCCATCTTTTTCTTTAATTTAAACAAAGAGCATAATAAGTCACGACTAACTCAGAGGCACTTATATCATGTCTAGTAGTCAGTACCTCTTCTTAACTGACCTAAGTGAGTTTGGCCATTTACACTCATGATTCTTTTGGGTGAATAAGTGGTCTTTAATTATTAGAGATAGGTGAGCGTAATAGATACTTTCGCCTTTGAAGTTTTGCTATTAATGAGTTATATACGCAAGTCTTAGAATTCTGCTACATATATAAACACGTATTAGTAAACAGTCACAAAAGTCACACAGTTTGTTTCATGCGTATAGTACTTTTAGACTGGAGATGACCACCTTGTAAGAAAACTTCAGCCCTAAGCAGATACCATAATGTTCTGACTAGGATTAGGTGATACAGTTCTCTAAGAAGAGATGGAACACAGGATCAAGGGGGTTTCTAGACACAGAAACTTCTCTGAAGTTGAGCTGTAGGGCCTGCCAGATTCTTAGACCCCAAACAAGTAAGAATCAAGTGCCTGCATTTCTAGTCAATTCCTGTATCTTGAATAACAGTTCTACTTTAGCCGTAAAAATCTATTTCCAACGTTCCTTATGTAGATTATCAAACCAGTGTCTATAAATTGAGATGTTCATTTTCGAAGCACTTATTACCTGGGAGCTAACTCCTGTTTAGGTGTATTTAAAATGTTAAATTAATCACCACTTAAGTGTGGTTTCCTAATTTAGTGTGGTTCTTCAGAATTTAACTCACCAATTCTTTCTATACAGAAATACCTGAGTGTGAATTAAGATGGTAGAGCAGAAAATCATATTTTGGAGCAGATATGCTACCTGGGTCTTTTTGTTATGCATCATCTTACAATAATTCATAAATAAGTGTTGCAAATATTGCAGTGAAAATATTTTTCTTTTCAGTTATAGGAACAATTGGAGTAAATATTCATTTAGGTAAAATTTTTAACAGTGGTAGAGTTCTAATCTTCCAGTGAATAAAGATAGCTTACAGAGTTATCAAATAACACTTCATTAATGTTGGTATTTGAAGATTGTTCGACATTCGTTGTCATTTTTATGAATTTATGCATAAGACATTCTCTCTATTAATAGTACTAAAGTCACAATGTAGAAACATACTAAGTATAGAATTAAATTCAATGCTCTTTCTAGTGTTGAACCTTATCAGGCATAATAGTTTTTATCAGTGTATCATTCCATCACATGAAATGAATATGACTAATTTGAATTTTGTTTGGCAGTTTTGTTTATATTTAATATATGTCTCTATTTAACTGTAAGTTTATATCTAGATTATTTCAGTATACTTAGCAAACTTTATAATTTGAATTTTATGAGATTTTTTTCCTTAAGAAGATCACTGTGGTTTTAGAAAGAGATATCACAAGAATTATTAAATAAAATATAGCGTACTGAATCTGGCAGTATATTAAAAGAATAATATACCGTAACCATATAGCCTTTATTCCAAGAATGTAAGGATGTAACCATGCTTATATGTATAATAAAAGAATCCATTATATCAGTGTGTGTTGTGGGAAGTCAGGGACCCTGAACAGAGGAACTGGCTGAAGCCGTGGCCGAAGAACATAAATTGTGACAATTTCATGGACATTTATTAGTTCCCCAAATTAATACTTTTATAATATCTTACACCTGTCTTTACTGCAATCTCTGAACATAAATTGTGAAGATTTCATGGACACTTATCACTTCCCCAATCAATACCCTTGTGATTTCCTATGCCTGTCTTTACTTTAATCTCTTAATCCCGTCATCTTCGTAAGCTGTCCCCAATCAATACCCTTGTGATTTCCTATGCCTGTCTTTACTTTAATCTCTTAATCCCATCATTTTAGTAAGCTGAGGAGGGTGAATGTTGCCTCAGGACCCTGTGATGATTGTGTTAACTGCACAAATTGTTTGTAGAGCATGTGTCTTTGAACAATATGAAATCTGGGCACCTTGAAAAAAGAACAGGATAACAGCAATGTTCAGGGAACAAGGGAGATAACCTTAAATTCTGACTGCTGGTGAGCTGGGCAGAACACAGCCGTATTTCTCTTCTTTCAAAAACAAATAGGAGAAATATCGCTGAATTCTTTTTCTCAGCAAGGAACATCCCTGAGAAAGAGAATGCGCCCCTGAGAGTAGGCCTCTAAAATGGCCGCTTTGGGGCTGGCTGTCTTGTACGGTCGAAGACAAAGGGATGAAATAAGCCCCAGTCTCCTGAAGTGTTCCCAGGCTTATTAGGATGAGGAAATTCCCGCCTAATAAATTTTGGTCAGACTGGTTGTCTGCTGTCAAACCCTGTCTCCTGATAAGATGTTATCAATGACAATGTATGCCTGAATCTTCATTAGCAATTTTAATTTTGCCCTGTCCTGTGGTCCTGTGATCCTGTGATCTCACCCTGCCTCCATTTGCTTTGTGATATTTTGTTATTACCTTGTGAAGCATGTGATCTCTGTGATCCACACCCTATTCATGCACTCCCTCCCCTTTTGAAAATCGCTAATAAAAACTTGCTGGTTTTACGGCTCAGGGGGCATCACGGAACCTGCCGACATGTGATGTCTCCCCCGGACACCCAGCTTTAAAATTTCTCTCTCGTACTCTTTCCCTTTTTCAGACCAGCTGACACTTAGGGAAATAGAAAAGAACCCACGTTGAATATCAGGGGTGGGATTTTCCCCAATAAGTATGTTAGAGGGGAGATATATATTATTTCAGTGTTTCCCCATAAGGCATGCCTCTTAATAAACTCAGAAGGATATCTTACCTTTTGATATGAAACATCTATCTCAAACTTATTTTTATTTTCATGTTTTTAAGGCCATGCCAATGAATTTACTTTTTAAAAATATGAATCATTAGAAATATAATTCATTGATTGAAGGCATCAGAAACCATCTATGGCTGACTTAAGCAAAACCATAGTTTATTGGAAGAATGTAAGGTAGTTCATAAGGTGAGTAGAGAAATGGAAGAACTGGGAATTGAGGAAGTCAGGGATACAGGCATTATTTACTACCTTGTCCAAAATTCTTCCTTTGGAATTTAATGTGCCTTTTTTTCCCTTTCTCCTTAAGATTCAGAGTTATAGAAGAGATAATTCTGTTAGTGTAGTTGAGTCTCGTGACCTATTTAAGCTAGGAAAGAGTGAGCCACTTAGGTCTCATTAAGACTTCAGGATGGGAAGGATATAATTCCCCAAAGATGACTGGGTACAATTAGGGCAGGAAAATGGGTCCTAGGCAGCCAAGTCCCACCTTCTACAAAATTAACCAACAGATATCCAGTAAAATACAGAATTTGACTTTTTAACAAATTGTAGCTCATCATTTAAAGTATAAGATGTGTTAGTCATTGAGATATTATACATTTCTTCTTTCTTTCTTATTTATTTATTTTTTGAGACAGAGTCTTGCTCTGTCACCCAAGCTAAAGTGCAGTGGCATGATCTCAGCTTACTTCAACCTCCGTCTCCCAAGTTCAAGCGATTCTTGAGCTTCAGCCTTCAGGAGTAGCTGGGACTACAGGGGCATGCTACTGCACCCAGCTAATTTTGATATTTTTAGTAGAGATGGGGTTTTGCCATATTGGCCCTGGTCTCGAACTCCTGGCTCCAAGTGATCCTCCAGCCTCCTAAGGTGCTGGGATTACAGGTGTGAGTCACTGCACCCAGCCAAGATTAAATTACTTCTAACTCAAATATCTTGTTTTTTTTTTTTTTTTTTTTGGGAGATGCAGTCTTGCTCTGTCTCCCAGGCCTGGAGTGCACTGGCGCCACCTTGGCTTGCTGCAACCGCTGCCTCCCAGGTTCAAGCAATTCTCCTGCCTCAGCCTCCCAAGTAGCTGGGATTACAGGTGTCTTTTTTTGTGTTTTTAGTAGAGACTGGGTTTTACCTTGTTGGCCAGGCTGGTTTTGAACTCCTGACCTCAAGTGATTTGCCCACCTTGGCCTCCCAGAGTGCTAGGATTATAGGCGTGAGCCACTGTGCCCAGTTGAGATCTTTATATACTAGCAGTATCCATATTTTGATACATCTGTAATCTTTTTCTTTTCTAGACAATGCGAAGACACAGAAATGAAGTGACAGTGGAACTGCGGAAGGTAAGGTTGATTTACATTTAAATAAAAGTAATTAGATTTTTCTGATGTTAAAATTCTGTGTATCTTGAATAATGAAAATACTGTGGCAAATTCGTGGTCATCCCTAAAATCACACATCACTGGATAGTTTATCATGGTACTTATTTGTAATAACTTTCATTTACTGAGGGTAGTAAGCCCTGTGTGAAGCACTTTACCATCACTGAAATTTCATAACATCTGATGAAGTTAGATACTTTTTCTTTGACATCCTCTTTCTGTAGGCTTCCTCTCCCTTTCCCTGTGTAAAAGTTATACATACTTGTTTAAGATGCTTTAGATAAATAAATAAAAGTAGAAAAACCTTGTATTTTCGTAACTGAAAGCAACTGTTATTAAAATTTATTATATTTTCTTCCATTACTTTTAGAGGATCTTAGAGTTACCTTCATCAGATTGTGTTTTCTTTTTTTTTTTTTTTTTT
>NW_012103565.1:2834253-2840308 GCF_000951045.1 Mandrillus leucophaeus
TAGTTGGGTGTGGTGGCATGCACCTATAGTTACAGCTACTCAGGAGGCTGAGGCTGAAGAATTGCTTGAACCTTGGAGGCAGAGGCTGCAGTGAGCCAAGATCATGCTACTGCACTCCAGCCTAGGTGACAGAGCAAGACTCTGTCTCAAAAAAAAAAAATAAATAAATCAAATAAAAAAAATTACCATCTTGAAACTTTTCAGTTGTAGGGAGAAGGAAGGAGGTCTTGATTCTGAAAGTACACCTTCTCTTAGAGTCACTAGAAATAGACTTGTGCATTTATTATTTAATAATTATTTTAAATACATGCTTTGCTTCATACACTGGCTAGGTAGCTCTTCAAATCTGTAAAGTTTTAAAACAGTATTGCCAGAAGCCCATTTTAACTACATTTATAAGGTCTTCATCAGAAATGCGTTTAGTTATTCAACCAAGCATTACCATTTGAGCAATTGTCTCATGGAGATGAACACTAGATAAATAATCACATAACCAAATATATCCTTACAAATTGTGAATGATGCCATGGAGGAAAAATAGCCATGAAAGTTAACAGAGTGAGGTTTTTTAAAAATTGGACATTCAAAGGTGATTTGTCTGAAGAAATAACATTTAAGCTGAAACCTGTAGGATAAATTGGAATTAGCTTATTTTTTCTAAATGTTTAATAAATAGCCATATTTTGAATTTTTGCCAATCAGTGTCATGCTTATTGGTATAGTATATAGTTCCTGACATCCATTCTCCTGTACCCTTTCCCCATCCCCTTTTTAAAATTAAATTTTGAAAATACTAAGAGTTGTATTATGTACTTAAATTTCAAAAAGTTCAGTAGAATATTTTCTATGTAATTAGCCCAGTAGCTCCAAAATTAGAAAATTAACAAGGAAGATCATTGTTTTATTTCATTCATCAATGGATTAAAAGCTAATATGATAGAGACAGAATTATTTTATGTCTATTATCTATTAATGTAATCATCGATCATTTTGTATATTAATAAACATTAACATAAGCTTAAAAAATACTTGCTAATTCCAGTTCCCTGTCAACTCCTTTATGAACACAACAATACCTTGGTAATCATATTTGCAAGTTCTTTCAGATCTTTGGGTCATTTAGACCAGAGAGATGAGTTAAGCTTTAGCTTAATAAAGTAAGGTGAGTTTTTCCCAGTCTTAACACTTTAAACTTTTTTTCTTTTTCACATTTTGTTGACATACAACATACATACAAAAAGTCCACACATTGTAAGTATCCAGCTTGATGAATATTTGTAATGTGAACACATGTGTGTAACCACCAGCTCCTGGATCAAAAAAGAGAATACCCCAGGGCCTCTTTCTAGGCATTAGTTATCCCCAAAGGTAACCATTATTCTGATTTCTAACACAGATTTTTTTGCATATTTAGAACTTTATATAGGTAGAATAGTGTGTGTCCTTTTTTTGTCTGGATTTTCATTCACTGAGTGAAGATAACTTTCTTTAATAGATGCAATAGAAGTAAAATTGGAATTAAGCAATTAGTATTTATTGCCATCTGTTAACATTACACCATCTGCCCCCAGATACGGGCCCTTACTTTTCCTTAACTTTTTGTGCTTGCAATTCCACTTTAAAACTTTTGTATTAGTTCTAATATTCAGAAGCCTCCTCTAGTTTAATCATTTTAGCCCCTCTAATGTGCTTATAAATCTGTGCTACTAATTTATATTTATATTTGGTTACTTGATCCTCCTGTTGTTGTGCCGCCTTCTCTAATTTATAGAACTGAAAATTCTTGCTTGTCAGAGCGTATCTTTTTAAATATTCACCTTAGTTGCCTTAGAGCAACTAAGGCGTCAGCCACTGCACCCGGCCTGAAGTTTTAAGACAACTTAGTTGCCTTAGAGCTTGTGCCCTTTCTTTTTTTCTGGATAACATTATTTCCTTTCCAGTTACTATGGTTCCATTTCTGAAAATACTTGTAGTAGGACCAAAAATGAAATTAACTAAAGAAATCTCAAGCAATTTCTTATTTCAAATTTAAGAATTCCCCAAGAAAGCAGTAGAAAGCAAACTTTTCCTGAAACAACGCCTAAAGTTTATTCAGACAAAACTTACTTGATTTTGATGTGATTTTACAGAGATGTGGAGAGCTTTTCAAGAGAAGATTCCTCCACTCTTTATGGTCAGAGTATCTGTCCCTGATTCCAGGCCTTGCTCTCTCTCTTGCTCCATTGAGGAGAGAATCACATTGTTTTTATTTAGTGACATTGAGATTCTTGAAAACAAAAGAGAGCTAGTCCCCAGAGTTTCATTGAGAAGTTGAACTAGAGGATATCATCGTCAATTATAACTCATTTTACTCCAAGGATATTTGAATATTTCATTTTCCGTTAGATTGTAAACTTCCAAAGTGCAGGTAATAACCACATTCACTATCCATCTACATCCCTCCACCCCAGCCTCCCAAATAACTCCTAAGTCTCTTCCTTAACCCATCTCAAAATGCCTAATCAAATTGTGTCTGTGTAGTTGATACTCATTAAGTGCTAATATTCAAGAATTAAATTTAATTATGATCTCTAAAAATATGCACTTATATTTAAGTCATGTATTGAAGTTTTTTTGTTGTTTTTTTTTTTTGAGACGGAGTCTTGCTCTGTCACCTAGGCTGGAATGCAGTGGCACAATCTCGGCTCACTGCAAACTCTGCCTCCTGGGTTCACGCCATTCTCCTGCCTCAGCCTCCCGAGTAGCTGGGACTACACTCGCCCACCACCATGCCCGGCTAATTTTTTTTTTGTATTTTTCAGTAGAGACGGGGTTTCACCATGTCAGCCAGAATGGTCTCGATCTCCTGACCTCGTGATCCACCCGCCTCGGCCTCCCAAAGTACTGGGATTACAGGCGTGAGGCACCGCACCTAGCCTGAAGTTTTAAGACAAATACTTTAGATATAGGCTGTGCTACTCAAAAGTCCTGATCTCTGTGACAAGTTAGGGAGCTTGTGCCAAAATGTAAAAGAAGGCACTGCTTCCTTCAAGAGAGTCCTTCTGACAGAAGTAAATGCAAAGATATCCCATGTTCATGGATTTGGAAGAATTCGTATTATTAAAATATCAGTACTACCCAAAGCGAGGTGCAGATTCAGTATGATCTCTATCAACCTCTAATGTCATTTTTTCATAGAAATAGAAAAAAATACCTCTAAAATTTGTATGAAACCACAGAAGACCCCAAATAGCCAAAGCAATCTTAATGAACCCGGAAGCATCACACTAACTGATATGAAAATCTACTGCAAAGCTATAGTAATCAAAGCAGCATGATAGTGACATAAAAACACACACACACACAACAGTGGAACAGAACAGAGAGCCCAGAAATAAATGCACGCATTTGTAGTTGGTTGATTTTTGACAAAGGTGCCAAGAACATGCAACAGGAAAGGACAGTCTTTTCAATAAATGATCTTGGGAAAACTGGCTATCTACATGCAGAAGAATGAGACCAGGCCCTTATTTCACACCATACAGAAAAATCAACTCAAAGTAGATTAAAATGTAAACATAAGATGTGAAACTCTAAAACTACTAGAAGAAAACACGGGGGAAAATCTCCATAATATTGGTCTGGGCAATGTTTTCCTGAATATGACCCCAAAAACACAGACAACAAAACAAAAGCAGACAGATGCAGTTTTATCAAATTTAAAAGGTTCTGCACAGCAAAAGAGACTATTAATAAAGAGAGAACCTATAGAAAATATTTGCAAACCATACATCTGATAAGGGGTTAATATTATATAAGGAATTCAACTCAATAGCAAGAAGACTAACCAATTAAAAAATGGGCAAGGGTTGGGCATGGGAGGCCAAGGCAGGCGGATCACAATGTCAGGAAATTGAGACCATCCTGGCTAACACGGTGAAACCCCATCTTTACCAAAAATACAAAAAAGTAGCCAGGTGTGGTGGCACTTGACTGTAGTCCCAGTTACTCAAGAGGCTGAGGCAGGAGAATTGCTTGAACCTGGGAGGCGGAGGCTGCAGTGAGCCAAGATCACGCCACTGCACTCCAGCCTGGGCGACAGAGCAAGACTCCATCTCAAAAAAAAGGGCAAAAGACCAGAATAAACATTCTCAAAACATAGAAATGGCTAATAGGTATACTAAAAATTGTTCAACATTACTAATAATCAGAGAAATAAAATTAAAACTACTGTGAGATTTCATCTTCACACCTGTTGATAACTGTTATCAAAAAGATGAAAGATAACACATGCTGGTGAGGATGTAGAGAAAAGGAAACTCTTGTACACTCTTGGTCAGAATGTAAGTTAGTACAGCCATTATAGAAAAGCACTATGGGAAGGTTCCTAAAAATAGAACTACCTTGTGATAAAGCAGTCCCACTACTGTGTATATATCCAAAGGAAAAATGAAACCTGTATGTTGAAGAGATATCTGCACTCCCATGTTTATTGTGTCACAATACCCAAGATAAGGAATCAACCTAAATGTCCACCAGTAGACAAACAGAAAAAGAAAAGGTGATATATGTACATAGTGGAATACTTTTCAGCCTTTAAAAGAAAGAAACCCTCTCTTTTGCAACAACATGGACGAACTTGGAGGACATTACATTACCAGAAATAGGTCAGGCAAACAAGGCAAATATCACATGCTCTCACTTACACATGGAGTCTAAAAAAAGCTAGACTCATAGAAGTAGAGAGTAGGATGGTGGTTACCAGGGGTTGGGGCCAGGGGTGGGAGGCACAGGGATTTGGGGAGATACTGATCAAAGTATCTGGGTAGCTGGGACCACAGGTGCTCAACACTATGCTCAGCTAATTTTTTGTATTTTTGGTAGAGACGGGGTTTCGCCATGTGCCCAGGCTGGTCTTAAACTCCTGAGCTCAAACAATCTGCCCGCCTTAACTTCCCAAAGTTCTGGAATTACAGACATGAGCCACCGCACTCAGCTGTGTTTATTAACTCATAGCCATTCCACAGCATATACATACTTCAAAGCATCATGTTTTACTCAATAAATATATAGAATGTTTGTCAACTTTTAAAAAATAATGTGTTTAAAGTAGGTCTTTCTGTCTAAATAACTGAACTAAACAGTGTGCTTAGTTTCACAATTGATTTATGTTCTGGCACAAGCTCCCCTCCCAACCTTTTTTTGTTACTTTAGACGCTTATCACCCTGAAGGTAAAAGCTCCCTTATCTTGTAGCAGAACTGTAACAAATAGTTTGAGAATTATTAACCAGTGTAAGGATCACACTTCAAATAACAGATATTGATCTGTCAAAATTGAGAATGACAGATGACATCTGTTTATTAATATGTTCTGTTTACCTGGCCTCTGACTCCTTTTGTGTGAATTGTTTTTTCTCTTACCTCCTTGTTCTTTCTTCCCAATTTAGTGAGGCTTTTATGCATCAACACTTAAACACATCTGTACCTCCTTTTTTTTTTTTTAATCACATTGTAGACAGAGTTATGTAGGAATTAAGTAACTTGCATAGTCACAAGCTAATAAATGGCAGAGCTCTTAACCATTATGCTATAATGCCTCTCAAAATACATGTGTGTTGGTTGAATAATGCTTCGTGGGTTGAGAATAAGCTCAAAACCTGTTACTTGTATTTTCAACTTTCGGCACATTATATTAAACTTTTTTTTTTTTTTTTTTTTTTTTGAGACGGAGTCTCGCTCTGTCGCCCAGGCTGGAGTGCAGTGGCGGGATCTCGGCTCACTGCAAGCTCCACCTCCCGGGTTCACGCCATTCTCCTGCCTCAGCTCCCAAGTAGTCTACAGGCGACCACCGCCACGCTGGGCTAATTTTTTGCATTTTTAGTAGAGACGGGGTTTCACCGTGTTAGCCAGGATAGTCTCGATCTCCTGACCTCGTGATCCACCCGCCTCAGCCTCCCAAAGTGCTGGGATTACAGGCGTGAGCCACCGCGCCCGGCTATATTAAACTTGATCTAATCTTTTCTTGATGATTGGTCAGTCAGATAGGCCTAAATCCCTTTTTTTTTTTTTTTTTTT
>NW_012103565.1:2840358-2852737 GCF_000951045.1 Mandrillus leucophaeus
CAGTGGCATGATCTCGGCTCACAGCAAGCTCCGCTTCCCGGGTTCACGCCATTCTCCTGCCTCAGCCTCTTGAGTAGCTCGGACTACAGGCACCCGCCACCACACCCAGCTAATTTTTTTGTATTTTTAGTAGAGACAGGGTTTCACCGTGTTAGCCAGGATGGTCTTGATTTCCTGACATTGTGGTCTGCCCGCCTCGGCCTCCCAAAGTGCTGGGATTACAGGCGTGAGCCACTGCGCCCGGCCAAGTCCCTTATTTTCATTAGATTTGGAGGTGAGGCAGGTTTAAGATCCTACATAAAGAAAAAATCCACCCAAGTGCCCCACTTGGTTGATAAGATCTAGTACTTGTTTTAGTTAATTGTTTGAAATATATTTTAAAAAATACTCTAAATTCCCCCATATCAACAAGCCAGAGAAGAAAAATACGATCATATCAGTTACTCATTTCTGGTAAAAGGAATAGAAAGGAATTGCCTCATCTTGTTAAAGAGCACCACAAAAACCTCACAGCTAACATCATACTTAATGGTGAAAGACTAAATGCTTTCCCTTGAGATTCAGAAGCAAGGTGATGATGTCTATCATAACTGCTCTTACTCAGTATAATGCTGGAAGTTCTAGCCATTACCGTATAAGGCAAGAAAAAGAAATGAAAGGTATGTAGTTTGTAAAGGAAGAACTAAAACTATCCCTATTTGCAGATAATGTGATTATCTGTGTAGAACATCCCAAGGAATCTATCAGAAAGCTCCTGGAACTAACAGGTGAGTTTAGCAAGATTACAGAATAAAGAAATCAGTCGCATTTGTGTATGCTGAACATGCAGAGACCAAAATAAAAAAATACAATTTTTAGACAATTCAAAGAAAAAATACTTCCATATACATTAACAAACATGTACAGGATTTATACAGTGAATATTACAAAATACTGATGAAAGACATGAAACAAGACATAAAGAAATGGAGAGACGTATACTGTGTTCATGGATTGGAAGCCTCAACATAATAATGACATTGATGCTCCCTAAATTGATCTCCCTAAATTGATCCTATTGAAATTCAACCAAGATATTTTGTGGACGTAGACAAACATTTAAAAATATGTATGGAAAAACACAGTCTCTAGAATAGCTAAAACTTAACAAAGAAGAAAAAGAGGAAATTACTTCACCTAATATGAAAGGTTATAGTATATAGCTATAGGAATCAATACTGTGTGTTATTGGTAGAAGGAAAGACATAGACAATGGAACAGAAAATATAACACAGAAATATGCCTGCACAAATACATCCAGTTGATTTATAGCAAAGTTACAAAACCAATTCAATGGAAGGAAGGATAGCTTTTTCAAAAATGATGAGCCTAAACTTCACACCTTATGCAAAAATACAAAATGGATTATAGACTTAAATGTAAAGCACAAAACTATAAAACTTTTAGGAAAAAACATAGAGAATTTCCCAGATCTGGAGAGAGGCAAAGAGTTAAATTTGACCACAAAAGACTAATCCATAAAAGAACAATTGATAAATTGGACCTGATTAAATTAAAAATTTTGCTGTGTGAGAGCCCATATGAAAAGATAGAAAAGACAAGCTAGATATTGGAAGAAAATATCTGTTAAACCACATATCCAGTAAAAGACTAGTATCTAGTGCGTATAATGAACTCTCAAAACTCAGCGGTAAAAGCCAGGTGCAGTGGCATACACGTGTATTCCCAGCTACTCAGGAGGCTGGGGCAGAAACAACACTTGAGCCCAGGAGTTGGAGGCTGCAGTATGCTATGATCTTGCCTATGGACAGCCACTGCACTCTAGCCTGGGCAACATAGTGAGACCTCTGACTCTTACACACACACACACACTCTCTCTCTCTCTCTCTCAATAGTAAGAAAAACCAAAACAATCTAATTTAAAAAGATGTGAAGAGTCATTTCATTGAAAGGAGGACATACATTAAATAAGCACATGAAAAGATGTTCAGCATCGTTAGCTATTAGGGAAATAGAGATTAAAGCCACAACTACACATCTGTCAGAACAGCTAAAATAAATAGTGACAACACCAAATGCTGGCAACGATGTGGAGAAACTGATCACTCATGTTTGTGGTGGAAATGTAAAATGGTACAGTCACTCTGGAAAACAGTTTGTCACTTTTTTGTCTAAACATGAAACCTCTGTGTAACCCAGTGCTTACAGTCTAGACATGTATCCCAGGGAAAGGAAAATTTATATTCATATGAGATCTGTACATGCATGTCTGTATAGCAACTTTATTTTTAATGGCCAAAACTTAGAAACAACACAGATGGCCTTTAATGGGTAAATAGACATACTGTAATATGTTTACAGTATATCAATATGATAAAATACTATTCAGCAATAAAAATGAACAATTATATAAGCAACAGTTATTGATACAAGCAACAGTTTATATAAATCTCCAGAGAAGTATGCTGGGCCTATGATTCTGTCACAAAAAGGTTATATGCCGTATGATCCCATTTATATAACATTTTTGAAATGATAAAATTTTAGAAATGGAAGACAGGTTAGTAGATGCCGGGGTTATATAGGGTGTCAGAGAGATGAGAAGGATGTGGTTTTGCATATAAAAGGTCAGGAGGCATGCATCTTGTGTTTTTGGAATTGTTCACCATCTTGACTCTGGTGGTAGATAACATGAATCTATACAGGTGATAAAATTGTATAGGATATAATACACACACGCAAATACATGTAAAATGAGGTCTGAATAAAATAAGTGGATTGTATCAATGTCAGTATCCCAGTTGTAATATAGTTTTGCAAAGTGTTACCATTGGGGTAACCTGGGCAAAGCATACAAGGGATCTTTCCATATTATTTCTTTTCTTGTTTGAGACAGCGTCTCACTCTGTCGCCCAGGCTGGAGTGCAGTGGCGCCATCTCTGCTCACTGCAAGGTTCACCTCCCAGGTTCACGCCATTCTCCTGCCTCAGCCTCCTGAGTAGCTGGGACTACAGGTACATGCCACCACGCCGGGCTAATTTTTTGTATTTTTAGTAGAGATGGGGTTTCACCGTGTTAGCTAAGATGGTCTCCATCTCCTGACCTTGTGATCCGCCTGCCTTGGCCTCCCAAAGTCCTGGGATTACAAGCGTGAGCCACTGCACTCGGCCAATATTATTTCTTATAACTGCGTGTGAATATACAATTATCTCAATAAAAATTTCAGTTACCAAAAAAAGCCTAAGTTAATATCCAAAAAAGCAGCTGTTTGATAATGATCCTGCAGGGAAAAAAGAAACATGCATTAGATTATCAGTTCTTACATGATTGATGAACCAATAGTGTTATTTTAAAAAATTAGTTTCAATCAAAGTGTAATACACTGAACAGAGTGCCCAAAACATAAACTTATAAAACTTATGGGTGAATATCCATGTAGTCATGCAGCAGTAATATCATTTCATAAATGTTAATATTGAGGGGAATTTTCATTGAGTATGTTTTCCTACCTCGTTAAAAGCATTTAGATGCAACCAGGGTTGGACTATTTCTAAAATTAAAAAAAAAAAAAGAAAACAAACCCCAAGGAACTAAAGCCTAAACTAGATGAGGGTTTAAAATTAGGGTATTATTGAATAAAAACAGATTTAATTACTTATTTCAAGCTTGAAAGGGGGCTGATAAATAATGTAATTATCCTTTTCATAAGATTTAAAAGAAGTGACATCAAACTTGCTCCACAAGTTTAGGTATAGAATTGCAAACCAGTTTTTCAAGATGGAAAGAAGAATTTGGGAATGAAAAGGAAGTACTTTATGTACAGGTTAATAACATATAGAACTTACTAACTCAAACAATATATTAAGTTGGGTTATAAGAAATTGCCCGTAGTTAACTGCTTTGACCTACAAAACAGTTCATGTGGTTCAACCTAGTAGAAAACAAGATCCAAAAGGGCTAGATAAATACACGCATACATGGATAATAGATTAATAATGGATTTTTAAAGGAATTTAAGAAATCCAGCTAATCCATATGTGTGTTTAAGGATAGTTGGGTATTGAAGTTAGGGAAGTTCCTATAACCCCTGAGCTTCTTTCTCACTTGACAAAAGAGAAGTATACCCTTTATGGATGCTGAATTTATTGTAGTGCAGTTTTCAGGAGGGTAAAAATCTCTAGGTATCAAGTGAAGGGACAGTTTAAGTTATTGGTTTTAATGATTAATCTGACCATTAGAAACCTGCCCAGTGATTATTTTTCCTTGGCTTGTACTTATTTTTGTTAAGAGTAAAGTATGGGGTGGGTGCGGTGGCTCACGACTGTAATCCTAGTGCTTTGGGAGGCTGAGGCGGGTGGATCACCTGAGGTCGGGAGTTCGAGACCAGCCTGACCAACATGGATAAACCCCATCTCTATTAAAAATACATAATTAGCCGGGCGTGGAGGCACTCAGGAGGCTGAGGCAGGAGAATCACTTGAACCCGGGAGGCGTAGGTTGCAGTGAGCTGAGATCGCACCATTGCACTCCAGCCTGGGCAACAAGAGCAAAAACTCCATCTTAAATTTAAAAAAAAAAAAAAAGTGAAGTATGGTTCTTGTGCCATAGATATTTTGGTGTGTGTTAGGATGTTTTCAATTTAAATGCAGGGGTTGTTACCTAATGTTTGATAAAAGAAAGAATTTATTAAGAAGCTATAATAGCTTTAAATTAGTATATGCCTAATAGAATCTCTCTCTCTCTCTCTCTCTCTCTCTCTCTCTCTCTATATACTGTCTCTTATACACATCTAGATGTGTATAAGAGACAGCTCTCTCTCTCTCTCTCTCTCTATATATATATATATATATATATAAAGTCAAAATTTGCAAATTTAGAAGAGGAAATTCATCAAAGACATCATTGTGGGAGATTGTCTTCTTAGTAATGAATAAACACCAATTAAGAAGAGATAGAAAATTTGAATAATTCACAAATGTTAACTAATGAACACGTGTAAAACCACATATGTATTTGGAAACTGGTTTTATGGTAGAATAAGCTATAGTTTCCAAACTCTGCGCTGAGGTAACATGGGGTTCCACAGTGACCTGAAAGGGTCTTTGGGATATTTTAATTTTGAGAGAAATACAGTGACATCTTTCAGACACCACAGACTTAGATCTTGAGATAGTCCACAGTTTAAACACTTAAATAACACTACGTTCCTTTCTCCAATTATTTTATCTAAGAGTGAAATAATTTTTTCTTTCAATTTATTTGTTTTTCTTTTCTTTTTCCCAAATGAGTACTTTGGCCTACACCGTGGACTGAGAAAGTTTGGGAGCTTCTAGTATAAAGCAGGTGTCAGCTAATTTCAGTGTGTTGTACATACGTGTTCTCTGACCACAATATAATTAGAATAAGACAGTTACAAAAACCTCATGTTTTAAAGTACGTCTGAATATATTGAATATATTGAGCATCAAAGAAATCTTAATGGAATCTAAGAATGCCTAAAAATGAACAGTAGGAAAACTATTACATGTCAGAACCTGTAGAATACAGTTAAAGTGGTAATTCAGGAGACAAATTTATAGCAAGTAGAGAGAAGGAACAACAACAAAATACTAGGAATTTTAGAAGTCATATTAATTTAAATACAGCATAAATTTAAAAACATGAGTGCATCAGCTAGTTTTTTGCTGCATAATACACCACTCCAAACTATGTACCTTAAAACAATAGCCATTTTATTGAGCTAACAGTTTTATGGGTTGGCGGAGTGGGTTTTCTGGCATAGGCCAGTTCAGCTGTTTTCTGCAGGCTTCCCTTATTGTCTCTGGTCAGCTCGCAGGATTGATTGGTGACTAGATGATCTAGCATGGTCTCAGGTAACTTGGCTGGGACTTGGTTGTTGTCCACGCAGTCTCATTCTCCATGGCTCAGTGTTCACAGGATGGTTTCAGGAAAAAAGTAGCAAAAGAGAACCTGTCTCTGACGTGTAAGCACTTTTCGAGTCTTTTTGCTTAACGTCCCATTGCCAAAGTCAGTCACACAGCCATGCCTACAGTCAGTGCGGGACTGGATATGGGAAGGGGAATTACTGCCATTTTTGCAGACAACCTACAATTTAAGTATGAGCAAACTTACGCAAATAGGCAAGGCACAGTGGCTCACGCCTGTAATCCCACCACTTTGGGAGGCCAAGGCAGGCGGATCACTTGAGGCCAGGAGTTCGAGACCCGCCTGGACAACATGGTGAAACCCTGTCTCTTCTAAAAATACAAAAATGAGCCGGGCATGGTGGTACTTGCCTTTAATCCCAGCTACTTAATGAGGCTGTGAGGCAGGAGAATCGCTTGAATCTGGGAGGCGGAGGTTGCAGTGAGCCAAGATCGTGCCACTGTACTCCATCCTGGACGACAGAGTGAGACTCTGTCTCAAAAACAAAAAACAAGCAAACAAAAAACTTATGCAAATAAATTTGGAGACTTATGTGAAGTAGGCAATTTCCTAGCAGAAAAAATTAATTTACCCAGCTGACTCAAGAAGATAACCTGAATAGATCTTTAAAAAAAAAAAAAAATCAAAGAGGCTAGACGTGGTGGCTGACTCCTGTAATCCCAGCACTCTGAGAGGCTGAGGTGGGCAGATCACCTGAGGTCAGGAGTTCGAGACCAGCCTGACCAACATGGAGAAACCCTGTCTCTACTAAAAATACAAAATTAGCCAGGTGTGGTGGCGCATGCCTGTAACAGCTACTTCGGAGGCTGAGGCAGGAGAATCATTTGAACCCAGGAGGTGGAGGTTGTGGTGAGCCGAGATTGCGCCATCGCACTCGAGCCTGGGAAAAAAAAAAAAAAAAAAAAATCAAATTAATACAGCTAAAAATTTAACCTCTCTCACCATCCTGTAAAAGAAAAGGTAGTCTTACAGGTGGAACTCTGGCAGACATTGAAGGAACAGATAATTCCAGCCTTATTAAATGATTTCAGAGAAGTTAAAGAGGGAACACTTCCCAACTCATTTTATGAAGCTAGCAAAACCATGATCCCAAGCAACAGACCAAGACAGTCTGAGAAAAGATACTTTTTAGCCAGTTTTACTTAGGAATATTGAGGAAAAAAATCCTAGATAAAATATTAACAAATTGATTTCAGGAATGAATATTTTTAAAAAAATTCTAATAAAGTTTCCAGGACTTGCAGGGATAGTTTAATATTAGAAAGTCATTTAATTTACCATATTTACAGATAAAAGTGGAAACATAATATCCATTTCAATATATGGAAAGAAGCACAATTTGATGAAATTAAGCACTCATTCATGGCCTATAAAGAAAAAAGTTATTAGCAAGTTAGGAATAGAAAGGAGTTGCCTTGCCCAATAAAGGGTATCTACCAAAAAAGACAGTACACATCCTATATAATGATAAAATGCTATCCCCAGATTGGAGATCTGTATATGTAGGAAACTTTAGTTGTATTTATGCTTTATATTTCTTCTATTCCAGAAATACTTGGAAAGGAGGAATAGAGGGAGTAAGATTCCTTAAAGACCTCTGGAAGCTTGATTGATCAAGCTCTGGAAAAGAGGAAAATAGAGTCAAAGAATGAAAATAGAACGGAATCAGTGTTAAAATCATTTGGGGTTGGGGGTTAACTTGTCAATAAACTTTGTTAAAACTTTTTAAATGGATTAAATCCAAAAGATGTTAAACATTTTTATATATATTACAAACCATAGAGTGTAACTGTAATTTTTTTTTAATTTTATGCAATTTCAGATTTGTAGTTTGAAGTTCAAAGTTGTGAGAATAGTATAGAAACATCATATACCCTTCACTCAGCACCCAGGTTCCCTAGCATTTTTCATATTTGCATTATTATCTTTGTATACATTTTTTTCCTTGAACCAGTTAAATTGCAAGCATCATGCTTTAATTCCCTTAATACAACAACTTATATTTCATAAAAACAGATAGTTTCTGTTTTTATAAGCACAGTACACTTGTCAAACTAACTTAGGTAAAAATCTACCATTCAATCCATAGAACCAATTTAGATTTTGCATATGGTTCCCAGTTATGTCCTTTATAAATCCAAGATCCAAGCCAAGATCAGACATGGCATTTAGTTGTCATGTTTCTTTAGTCTCCTTCAATCTGGAACTCTTCCTCAGTCTTTATCTTTCATGACTACATTTTTGAAGAATATAGGGCTATTTTTTTTTTGGTAGAATGACAGACTTGGGTTTTTCTGGCATTTCTCAGGTTATTTATGTTAGGAATACCACAGAAGTTATGTTTTGTTAGTACACCAGACCCCAGGAGGCACACAGTGTTGATTTGTTCTTCACTGATAGTGACACCTTTTGTCATTTGGTCAAGAATGCTGTCTGCCAAGTTTTCCCACTTTAATGAATATTCTGTGGGAAGCCACTTGAAACCATGTAAAATATCACTGCATGGATTTGAATATATATATACACACACACACACACATATATATATAATGAGATGCTTATAATGTGAGATTATATAATGTGAGATGCTTTAATTTAAAAATATTTTAGAATTGGTTAAGTTACTAAGGAAGTATGCTTATACAAGTGGAAATTGGTAAACTACTATTGATTGACATATATAGACACCAGTTTATTTAATTGTGCTTGCTTATACCCAGCACAAAAATTGGCATGCGGATAAGCATGTTTCTATATACGTATAGAAATAAGTATCTGAATCTTATTTTCTAGTTTATCTGAATTTTAACATCAATAGTAATGTCTCTTCAGTAACTTTGTTATAATGAAATACCTTGTAAATATAGCAAACATTAGAAGTATGCCTTTTGAAATTTTAAATTGAAAAGGATGTTAGACATTATTTGGTCTCTTGATGTAACTTGTTTTAATTCTATAGAAAAACTAAAAACTTAGAGAAAATTGGTGATTTATTCACAGCTACATGTGTAAAATGGCACAGGTTACCGTAACAAACAATTGAAGTTCAGTGAAATTTGGAAATTGATTTGCTAATAGAGAATTTTTGTTTGTAAAAGCCAGATAGCAAGAGTTTAAATCTGAGATGATGGCAGGTAGGCAGCATTTATGTTCATGAATTCCTACTCCCCACACCTAGCAAGCATATGCAAACCTCAACATTTGAGCATTGGGCTCTTCCCATTAAGGTGGTTTCTTAATAAACTGCTGCAGGTAACCATTAGCCATAAGTAAATGAAAACTAGCATGCCAGTTGAAATATATTTGCTAGACTTTGTAATAATATTGCATCTCCAAATTTAAATCTTTCCTAGAGATTAGGAGGCACACCAACATGGCCAAAACAGCTGGTGCTGGCCAGTGCTCATGCCTATAATCCCAGCACTTTGGGAGGCTGGAGGCAGGCAGATCACTTGAGGCCAGGAGTTTGAGATCATTCTGGCCAACGTGGCAAAAATGCATCTCTACTAAAAATATAAAAATTAGCCAGGTGTGGTGGCACACGACTGTAATCCCAGCTACTCAGGAGGTTGAGGCATGAGAATCACCTGAACCCGGGAAGCAGAGGTTGGAAGTGAGCTAAGATTGTGCCACTGCACTCCAGACTGGGTAACAGAGTAAGACTCTTGTCTCCAAAAAAAAAAAACCACAGTGGGTGCTTAATGAAGTATGTGTGTAAAAGCAAGCCAGGTAATTTTGTTACCAAAGCCAGAATGTGACCCTTGTCATTGGTTTGCAGTATGCACATTTAATTAATATTATCCTTATGTGTTCAGTATTTGTTTCATAATTGCCTAATAAAGTTGAAGTCGTTTTAATGGATTTTTCATTAACAGCAGTCCTTATGACTTCTTAAGCATTTATTGGTTGCCTTTCAGAACAAAAGAGATGAACACTTATTGAAAAAGAGAAATGTTCCCCAAGAAGAAAGTCTAGAAGATTCAGATGTTGATGCTGATTTTAAAGCAGTAAGTTACCATGTTTTTATAGTGACTTTAAAATAATTTTTATAGTAACTGTGAGAACTTCATTTTTAATATAACACCAACTTTATAATAAGTATATTAACTTTATCAGGTACACTATTTAATGAATGTGATTTTGCTAATAAACTCTGCTGAACTATTTTTTTTTTTCTTTTTAAGCAAAATGTAACACTAGAAGCTATATTGCAGGTATGTTATTAATTTAATATTCTCATTTTGAAGTATTTTGAAATTGATTTTTTTTTCATTTCTGAAATTTACATTTGGTATTGCAGAATGCCACAAGTGACAACCCAGTGGTCCAATTGAGTGCTGTCCAGGCAGCAAGGTAAATACTCCTTTGTCCAGAGAGAGAATTGTGTCATTCCTCAGTCATGTTACCTGGTGGTCTAGAAGTTAATACGTTGTTATTTCTTTTCACAGTTTGAAAATTATAGCAATTAATTTCTTATATTTATTTTCCTAGAAAACTGTTATCCAGTGACAGAAATCCACCGATTGATGACTTAATAAAATCTGGGATTTTACCAATTCTAGTCAAATGTCTAGAAAGGGATGATAAGTAAGTATGGATTTGACTCCCTATTCAGTTTTTTTCAGTTAATTTAAAAATTTGGATTATTATTTAACCAGTGAGTTCAGTTTGGTTTTGTACTTATGATAGTTGTCATATATTTTAATTTAATTTTCTTATTCTGTGATCATATTTAGCAGACCCAGAGCGCTTCTCGCTTTCATTTCTGAAGGATGTCTATGTTTTCTAGGAAATTTTTGTCTGTTTATTGCCTGCTTTATCTCAAATATTTATAGTCTTTGTTAGGATTTTTTATTAGTAATATTTTAAAACAACCCAAATAATGTTTGAGTCACTCTTTGCTTATGAGTCTATATATAGATTAACCTCGTGACTAAGTCAACGTGAATGGTTTCCAGAACTAAGTGGCTCTTTCTTACCCTGGGAATCTTCCACCTGATTACTGATCCTCTGTGTTGTCTTTTAACAGAACTTCATCCATGATAAGTTGTCAGACTTTTTGTCTGCAAATTAAGAATAAGGGGACAGGTTATAGTTACCCAGAAGAGAAGAAGTAAAACTCAGTGGCATATTTTGAGGAACTGGTCCTATTTCCATTTTTGTTTAGTGATATCTCAGTGCTGTGCCTTAAACTTCGTTAATTTGGATTAACTGGGGAGAATATAAGTTTGAACTCCAAATATATTAAAACAAATGCTTTTTTTGCATTTAAGAGCATCTAGACTGAAACTTGGGATATTTTGCTAAATGTTGTCCAAGGAATTTTCAGTTGGCTAGATAAGAATAGTGGTATATAAATGTTGCCACTAAGGGTTTTTAGTATTTAAAAATACCATTTGCTTTCGTTGTGTGCCACAACCTCTCCCATTCTCCACCCCCAGGCCCTTAACACTTTTTAAAATACTATCATGTTTGTTTTCTATAACAGTGTTTATTTAAGTAAACGTAAGTTTTATTTTAGCTGTTGAAAAAAATGAATTCTGGCCGGGGGTGGTAGCTCAGGCCTGTAATCCCAGCACTTTGGGAGGCCAGAGTGGGTGGATTGCTTGAGTCCAGGAGTTCGAGACCAGCCTGGGCAATGTGGCAAAATCCCAGCTCTACCAAAAAAAGAAAAAGGAAAACAAACAAACAAACAAAAAACCCCACGAAAATTAGCCAGGCATTGTGGCACATGCCTGTAGTCCCATCTACTTGGGAGGCTGAGGTGGGAGGATCGTCTGAGCCTGGAATGTGGAGGTTGCCATGAGCCAATATCGTGCCATTGCACTCCAGCCTGGGTAATAGAGCAACCCTGACTCAAAAATAAAATAAATTCGGCCGGGCGCGATGGCTCACACCTGTAATCCCAGCACTTTGGGAGGCTGAGGTGGGGGGTCACGAGGTCAGGAGATCAAGACCATTCTGGCTAACACGGTGAAACCCCATCTCTACTGAAAAATAAAAAAAAAAATTAGCTGGGTGTGGTGGCGGGCACCTGTAGTCCCAGCTACTTGGGACGCTGAGGCAGGAGAATGGTGTGAACCTGGGAGGTGGAGCTTGCAGTGAGCCAAGATGGCACCCCTGCACTCTAGCCTGGATGACAGAGTGAGACTCTGTCTCAAAAAAATAAATAGATAAAAATAAATAAATAAATAAGTCTTCTCTACTTCTACCTTTAGGACCCTCCACTTCTTTTTTTTTTTGGAGACAGAGTCTCCCTCTGTTACCCAGGGTAGAGTGCAGCGTGCAGTGGTGCAATCTTGTCTCACTGCAATGTCCGCCCCCCGGGTTCAAGCGATTCTCGTGCCTCAGCCTCTTTGAGTAGCTGGGATTATACGTGTGGCTAATTTTTGTATTTTTAGTAGAGATGGGGTTTCACCACGTTGGCCAGGCT
>NW_012103565.1:2852787-2861489 GCF_000951045.1 Mandrillus leucophaeus
TGAGTCTATATATAGATTAACCTCGTGACTAAGTCAACGTGAATGGTTTCCAGAACTAAGTGGCTCTTTCTTACCCTGGGAATCTTCCACCTGATTACTGATCCTCTGTGTTGTCTTTTAACAGAACTTCATCCATGATAAGTTGTCAGACTTTTTGTCTGCAAATTAAGAATAAGGGGACAGGTTATAGTTACCCAGAAGAGAAGAAGTAAAACTCAGTGGCATATTTTGAGGAACTGGTCCTATTTCCATTTTTGTTTAGTGATATCTCAGTGCTGTGCCTTAAACTTCGTTAATTTGGATTAACTGGGGAGAATATAAGTTTGAACTCCAAATATATTAAAACAAATGCTTTTTTTGCATTTAAGAGCATCTAGACTGAAACTTGGGATATTTTGCTAAATGTTGTCCAAGGAATTTTCAGTTGGCTAGATAAGAATAGTGGTATATAAATGTTGCCACTAAGGGTTTTTAGTATTTAAAAATACCATTTGCTTTCGTTGTGTGCCACAACCTCTCCCATTCTCCACCCCCAGGCCCTTAACACTTTTTAAAATACTATCATGTTTGTTTTCTATAACAGTGTTTATTTAAGTAAACGTAAGTTTTATTTTAGCTGTTGAAAAAAATGAATTCTGGCCGGGGGTGGTAGCTCAGGCCTGTAATCCCAGCACTTTGGGAGGCCAGAGTGGGTGGATTGCTTGAGTCCAGGAGTTCGAGACCAGCCTGGGCAATGTGGCAAAATCCCAGCTCTACCAAAAAAAGAAAAAGGAAAACAAACAAACAAACAAAAAACCCCACGAAAATTAGCCAGGCATTGTGGCACATGCCTGTAGTCCCATCTACTTGGGAGGCTGAGGTGGGAGGATCGTCTGAGCCTGGAATGTGGAGGTTGCCATGAGCCAATATCGTGCCATTGCACTCCAGCCTGGGTAATAGAGCAACCCTGACTCAAAAATAAAATAAATTCGGCCGGGCGCGATGGCTCACACCTGTAATCCCAGCACTTTGGGAGGCTGAGGTGGGGGGTCACGAGGTCAGGAGATCAAGACCATTCTGGCTAACACGGTGAAACCCCATCTCTACTGAAAAATAAAAAAAAAAATTAGCTGGGTGTGGTGGCGGGCACCTGTAGTCCCAGCTACTTGGGACGCTGAGGCAGGAGAATGGTGTGAACCTGGGAGGTGGAGCTTGCAGTGAGCCAAGATGGCACCCCTGCACTCTAGCCTGGATGACAGAGTGAGACTCTGTCTCAAAAAAATAAATAGATAAAAATAAATAAATAAATAAGTCTTCTCTACTTCTACCTTTAGGACCCTCCACTTCTTTTTTTTTTTGGAGACAGAGTCTCCCTCTGTTACCCAGGGTAGAGTGCAGCGTGCAGTGGTGCAATCTTGTCTCACTGCAATGTCCGCCCCCCGGGTTCAAGCGATTCTCGTGCCTCAGCCTCTTTGAGTAGCTGGGATTATACGTGTGGCTAATTTTTGTATTTTTAGTAGAGATGGGGTTTCACCACGTTGGCCAGGCTAGTCTTGAACTTTTGACCTCAGGTGATCCGCCTGCTTTGGCCTCCCAAAGTGCGGAGATTACAGGCGTGAGCCACTGTGCCCGGCCTAGGGCCCCTTGTTTGTGGCCAACTTCTCTCTTTTTTTTTTTCCTTTTCTTTCCAGCCTTTTATATATAGACTCATTTGTGTGGGTGTGTCTGTGAAACATAACATATATAATACAGAAAAATATGCTAAAATATATACAGCTTAATGAATAATTATAAAACACAGACCTCTGTAACCGCCACCCAAAGCAAAAACAGAAAATTTTCCTTGATTTGGATCTGACTTTATGGATTTGTCATGGGAAGTTGTGTTATAATATAAAAGGCCATATACTTTGGAGCCAGATTGACTATGGTTCAAATCCAGGGTTTGCTGTTGATGAAAATTAAGTGGCTTTTGAACTTCAGATATCTCATCTGTAAAAATTAGGTGATAGTAAGGAATGGAAATAATACATAAAAAGCACTCTGCACAATGTCAGGCTTATAATAAATGTCCATTTGTTATTGCACTCATTCATTTTTTCTATTTCTTTTTTTCCACATGACATCTTGGAAGACTTTCTCTGGCTTTATAATTTTATTTTTTACATTTATCCATTTTCTCATTTGAGTCCCTCATTCCCAGTATTTTGCCAAACCACCTAACCAGCTTACTAACTTTCTCCTTCCAGTCTGAGGCAACATATACTATCTTACTATTTTTGGTCTTACTGGTTTTTTTACTTCTTCTCTGCCTCTGATATACCATCTTATTTCCTACCTTCTGCTAGAATTCATGTACAGGGGAAATTTTAAAAGTTTGTGGAAAAGTGGAATCAAAAGATAACAAAATATATAAACTTGATTTCTCAACATAAGCTCCATCAAAGTCAAGACACTTTTGTAAGTGATACTACCAGCCATTGTCTATCCTTAAAGAACTGAGGGTCCTGGGAATTTAACCATGTCAGCGCAGTCTTTTTCATGATATTAACTGAAGAAAACTAGATGGCCTTTACAGTTTGTTTTTTTAAGATTAGGAAACAAAAAGAAGTCACAAGATGCCAAATCAGAACTGTAAGGTGCATACCTAATGATTTCCTATTGATTCTCTTGCAAAATTGCTCTTGTTTGATGAGAAGAATGAGCAGAAACATTGTGGTGGAGAAAGACTCTCTAGTAAAGCTCTCCCAGGCTTTTTTCTGCTAAAGCTTTGGCTGACTTTCTCAAAACACTCTCGTAATAAGCAGATGTTATCATTCTTTGACCCTCTAGAAGCTCAACAAGAATAATACCTTGAGCATCCCCAAAAACTTTTTAGTCATTAGCTTTCCTCCTGACCAGTCCACTTTTGCTTCATTTTTTTTTTTTTTTTTTTTTTTGAGACGGAGTCTCGCTCTGTCACCCAGGCTGGAGTACAGTGACGCGATCTCGGCTCACTGTAAGCTCTGCGTCCCGGGTTCAGGCCATTCTTCTGCCTCAGCCTCCCGAGTAGCTGGGACTACAGGCGCCCGCCACCACACCCGGCTAATTTTTTGTATTTTTGATAGAGACGGAGTTTCACTGTGTTAGCCAGGATGGTCTCGATCTCCTGACCTCGTGATCCGCCCGCCTCGGCCTCCCGAAGTGCTGGGATTACAGGCGTAAGCCACCGCGCCTGGCCTGCTTTGATTTTACTTTGTCTTCAGGATCATACTGGGAAAGCCATGTTTCATCTCCTCTTACAATTCCTTGAAGAAATACTTCAGGACCTTGATCCCACTGGTTTAAAATTTTTATTGAATGCTCTGCTGT
Organism: Mandrillus leucophaeus; assembly: GCF_000951045.1. Taxonomy (NCBI): domain Eukaryota; kingdom Metazoa; phylum Chordata; class Mammalia; order Primates; family Cercopithecidae; genus Mandrillus; species Mandrillus leucophaeus. The sequence goes on from NW_012103565.1 coordinate 2,856,118, forward strand.
TGTCTACAGCTTATCTGGGCACAATGGTTTTGACACCTATCAAGGGGAAAGTTTGCTCTACTTTAATTTTTCAGTCATAATTCTGTGAGCTGAACCAATCAAGGTGTCTGTGGTACTGGCAATTGTTTCTGCTGTTAATCAACAATCATCCTCTATTAGGGCATGACCAAGATTAATTTTTTCCTCAGATATTGATGTTGTTTGCCACTGTGGACTTCATCTTCAACATCGACTTGTCCCTTGTTGAAAGGAGTTAACCATTTGTAAACTGTTGATTTCTTTGGGGGCATTTTCCCCATAAACTTTTAAGTACATCAGTGAATTCACCATTATTTCACCCAAGCTTCACCATAAATTTGATATTTGTTTTTGCTTTAATTTTAGCAGGATTCCTGTTGCTCTTCTCCTAGGGGCTCATTTCAAATTGATGTCTTACCCCTTACCCCTCTTAGTGCCTCAAACTAGATCATGTTCAGACATATATAGGAAGTTAGTATAAGTTTATTTTGGTGCAAAAAAAATTGAAATCCATGGAGTTTTTTCATAATACACATTTTTAATGAACTTTTAAAAGTCACCTCATAGTTCTTCTCTGCTACTTCATTTTCTCATATGTTCCATCTTTTTAACCTGTATATATATTCCATCCTCACTGTTTGCTGTATGTCTGACATTTATTCTTCTTAAAACCTTTCGTTCTTGGATCTCTAACCTTTTTTTTTTTTTTTTTTTTTTTGAGATAGAATCTCGCTCTGTCGCCGAGACTGGAGTGCAATGGCACAATCTCGGCTCACTGCAACCTCCGCCTCCCAGATTCACGGGATTCTCCTGCCTCAGCCTTCTGAGCAGCTGGGATTATAGGCATGCACCATCACATCCAGCTAATTTTTGTATTTTTAGTAGAGACGGTTTTTGCTGTGTTGGCCAAGCTGGTTTCGAACTCCCAACCTCAGGTGATCCACCCGCCTTGGCCTCCCAAAGTGCTGGGATTACAGGAGTGAACCACCGTGCCCGGACTTCTTTAACCTTTTGATACTAACAACCTTGCTTGCTCTCTTCCCTGTTTATAGACTTTTCTTCGAACTCCCTAACCTTTGTCTAATCTCAATTTTTGCTGACTGAATCCCCCCAACCTTGGTATTCCACTTAAGGGAATTTATACTCTTTCAGCTATCTTAACTTAATATCAATAATTTCCTTTTAACAGGTCTTTCCTTCATGTCTTTTTTGAGACAGGGTTTCACTCTGTCACCCAGACTGAAGTGCAGTGACACAATCACAGCTCATTGAAGCCTCAAACTCCTAGGCTCAAGCAATTCCCCACCCCCCTTCCCTGCCCAGCCTCCCAGGTAGCTGGGACTACAGGTGTGTACCCACATCTGGCTGATTTTTTATTTTTTGTAAAGATGGGGTCTCACTGTGTTGCCCAGGCTGGTTTCGAACTCCTGGGCTCAAACGATCCACCCACCTCAGCCTCCCAAAGTACTGTGACTACAGGTGTAAACCCCAATATGTCTTTTAATAGGCCTCTCCTACATCAGCCTTTAACCTTTTTAAGCTATTCTGCATACTATTTATTTGAACATTATTTTCTTTCCTCCCCTTTGCAATGCCCCATCCTTAGCGTATCTGTGGAATACACTCCTCACTCCCATCCTAAAACACACACACACATGCACAAACACCCTGTTATTTGCTTCTTAGTTAGTTTCAGCTCTCTTGATCTAATCCTTATCATTCCTACACATCATGATCCTTCCATGCATGATACCTTTTTTATTTCCAGCTGTCACTGCCTTTCTTTTTAAACGCATCTTTGAGAAGCCAGTTCAGTTGCCACTTTCTTTGTGAGGTCTTCCATCACTATTCAAAAATAGAGTGATCTTGTTTTTTCAACAAAATTATACAGCCTTGTAATATCCCTAGTATGTAAAGCAGATGGTGTAATGGAGACAGATGGGGTTCTAGCTTTAAGACCAGCCTAGAGCCTGTGATGGTGGTTAAAGTGAGATGATTAGGGCCTCAACTAGCACTTGATATTAGGGGTGATTATATAAATGTAAGAAATGTTTAAGAGGTAAAATTGACATGATATATTGATTAGATGTGTCTGGAGAGGAAGTCAAAGTCAAGGGAAATAATGACTGGCTGAATGTTATAATACCAGTAGACATAAAGAAGCAGGTTCATAGTGACTGGCTTTGGAGGTCAAAGAGATTTTTAAAGTAGAAATGGCTGCTGGGTGCAGTGGCACTTGCCTATAATCCCAGCACTTTGGGAAGCCAAGGTGGGCAGATCACCTGAAATCAGGGATTCAGGACCAGCCTGGCCAACATAGTGAAACCCTATCTCTACTAAAAGTACAAAAATGAGCCAGGTGTGATGGTGTGCACCTTAATCCCAGCTACTTGGGAGGCTGAGACGAGAATTGCTTGAACCCCAGAGGCGGAGATTGCAATGAGCCAAGATGTGCCACTGCATCTCCCGCCTGGGTGACAGAGCGAGACTCCATCTCAAAAAAACAAAAACAAAAGTAGAGATGGCTAGCAGGCAGTTGGATTATAACAAGGTGAAATTCAAGGACAAGGCAAAGGATAGCCATATCATATCAGTCTTAAGAGTCATGAATTTAAGTGGTAGTGTCTAAAAAGATGTTTTACTGTTTTTTTTTACAGTCCTTCATTACAGTTTGAAGCTGCTTGGGCATTAACTAACATAGCATCAGGAACTTCTGCACAGACTCAAGCTGTTGTGCAGTCTAGTAAGTAAATTCCTTATTGTCTGAACTTTTTATTTTTTAATGATGGCAAGGAAGTAGAATTTTGTAATTTTATCTTGTAATATTTTTTAAATGATGACTTTTGTAAGTTACTTTTGATGACCAATATCTTTTTCATAGCCATTATTAATCTATCATGAAAAAATTTTAATTGTGGTTACTAAAAGAAGAGTAGAGTTTTATCTTTTGGAGTAGACATCATGCTGTGATAACAGGATTTTAAATTTCCATTTCTGATATTTTCAGGATGCTGAATGGCTTCTGCCTTTTAGCTTATGACATTTTAAATTTTACTTTCCTCAAGGTGGGCTAATAATTATTGTTAAATGAAACTGACCCAAGCTCTTTAGAAAAGTACTAGATATCACCACGTATGTTGTTTCTTATAGTATGGGACACTTAGCTAACTTTAGGTGTGGTAATCAAGGTGATTTTAAGTAGCATGTGATATGGCACTAAGTTACATTGAATCATGTATTGAGAATACCATTCTCACCAGACCCACAGATGGCTCATGCCTCTACTCCCAGCACTTTGGGAAGCTAAGGCAAGCAGATCACTTGAGTTCAGGAGTTCAAGAACAGCCTAGGTGACATGACAAAATCGTGTCTCTACAAAATATTAAAAAATTAGCTTTGCATGGTGGCGCGTGCCTATAGCCCCAGCTATTCAGGAGACAGAGGCGAGAGGTTCGCTTGAGCCCAGGAGGCAGAGGTTTCTGTGAGCCGAGATTGCACACTGCATTCCAGCCTAGGCGACAGAGTAAGACCCTGTCTCAAAAACAAACAAAGGCCGGGCGCCATGGCTCACCCCTGTAATCCCAGCACTTTGGGAGGCCGAGGCGGGTGGATCACGAGCTTAGGAGATCGAGACCATCCTTGCTAACACAGTGAAACCCTGTCTCTACTAAAACTACGAAAACAAAATTAGCCTGACGTGGTGTCGGGCGCCTGTAGTCCCAGCTGCTTGGGAGACTGAGGCGGCAGAATGACGTGAACCCAGGAGTAATACACAGATACAGCAAAAAAAAAAAAAAAACTACTTAAATATTACTAGGGGAAAATACTGAAATTGATTATTTTTAGGGTAAAGATATTTGCCACATTTGTTCTTCCAGCAAACTATAATTGGGCAGCTACAATATGCCGGGCTCTGTATTTGATCAGTTTCTTTGAGCTGAAATCTATAAACTCTTCAACATGTTGCTAGTATAAATATTAGTTCTTCTTTATTACAGATGCAGTACCTCTTTTTCTGAGACTTCTTCATTCACCACATCAGAATGTTTGTGAACAAGCAGTATGGGCTTTGGGAAACATTATAGGTAAGTGGTTTGAAAGGAATCCTGTTAAGATCTAAATTAACTTTTTTCCTACATTGGCATAGCCATTACATACTATGTTTCCTCTGAATTTAATGTGGGTTGACTCTCTTCTTGCTTCATAAGTACTAACTTAAGATGATACTCTTTGAAAAGGATATACAATTTGCTCTTAGCATTGGTAGGTTAAATTTATGTTCCCCAAATCAAAACCTGGAGAAACAACATTTGATGCCTTTGACTAATGGTGAGGAAACATAGAACGTCAGTGTTCCCACATGAGCCATTGCATACATTTCAGACTTTCTCATCCTGAATGTAAGTTTTTTTTAAATACAATTTTCATTTCTGTAGGTGATGGTCCTCAATGTAGAGATTATGTCATATCACTGGGAGTTGTCAAACCTCTTCTGTCCTTCATCAATCCCTCCATTCCCATCACCTTCCTTCGGAACGTCACATGGGTCATTGTCAATCTCTGCAGGAATAAGGATCCCCCACCGCCTATGGAGACAGTTCAGGAGGTAAATGAAGAATTGTAAAGGCCAGATGGTATATTTTCCCTATGTTTGTACTTCAGGAATTCATTTACAGGGGACAGAATAACACATATACTGATTTCTTTGCAGGTGTGAGTTTTTTTGGGTTTTTTTTTTTTGAGACGGAATCTTGCTCTGTTTCCCAGGCTGGAGTGCAGTGGCGTGATCTTGGCTCACGGCAAGCTACACCTCCCGGGTTCACGCCATTCTCCTGCCTCAGCCTCCTGAGAAGCTGGGACTACAGGCGCCCGCCACCACGCCTGGCTAATTTTTTTGTATTTTTAGTAGAGACGGGGTTTCACCATGTTAGCCAGGGTGGTCTCGATCTCCTGACCTCGTGATCCGCCTGCCTCGTCCTCCCAAAGTGCTGGGATTACAGGCGTGAGCCACCACACCCGGTGTGAGATTTTTAAAGTAACATACTGTATTTAATTACTGACCCCTGTGAAGTAAAAGTTGAGTGTCTAACTAAAAGAAGGTCCGTTCATCCTATGCTTATTTTTTAATTGATTATCTTCATAAAAAGAAAATATAAAAAATTCAGAGAGAAAAATACAAAAGGAAAACAGTCTCAAAGTTTTATTACTGTATTGCATTGTTGGTTTAAAGCTATAAAAGGGGGTTGCTACAGGCAAAACTAGTATACTTACATGCAAATGTTCTTGAATGAGTTTGCTTTAAGTCCAATTGATTTTTTTTCTTCTTCTTTTTTTGAGACATTCTTGTTCTGTTG
>NW_012103565.1:2862044-2865061 GCF_000951045.1 Mandrillus leucophaeus
AAAAAAAAAAAAAAAAAATTGACATATCTTTTGTTAAATCTACTAGTTAAAACAAAGCAAAAACTTTTTTATTTACGTTTGATATGTAAACAGATCCGAGTCCTTTGCATTATTTAAAAAACCCTACATAACTTTTATTCACTGTTGACTGTATTATCTCTTTTTTTTTTTTCTTTTTTTTTGAGACAGTCTCGCTGTATTTCCCAGGCTGGAGTGCAGTGGCACAATCTTTGCCCACTGCAACCTCCACCTCCCGGGTACAAGCGATTCTCATGTCTCAGGCATGTGCCACCATGCCAGGCTAATTTTTGTATTTTTAGTAGAGTTGAGTTTTCACCATGTTGGCCAGGCTGGTCTTGAACTCCTGGCATCAAGCAGTCCATCCACCTTGCCTTCCCAAAGTGGTGGGATTACAAGCGTGAGCCACCACACTTAGGCAACTGTGTATCTTTAAAATGGACATCTTTCTGTAGCACCTGCTACTTTTTGTTGCTGTGCAAAGGTATTTTGTGTGATTTCCTACCACCCCCCTGCTCCGTTTCTCCCAGATTTTAAAAAGAGATCTCAGGGGCCTGAATTCAACAAGCAAAGCTTTGTACTTTGTACTGGTTCGAATTTTCTTGACTAAAACTGAAGTTGAAAACTTTAATTTGACTTAAGTAGCTTATTAAATAAAATCGTATTTTTACTTTAAGCAGGTAAGTGAGACAATTATGGCAGTTTTAAGTGTAGCTTTTCTTAAATAGCTGTAACTGTATACTTGCATCTCCTTTTTTTCCACTTGACATTTTATGTCATAAAGAAGCTTATTAAAAGCAAATGTTTTTCTTTTAAGGTACATTAACTTCTACCAGATTTATTTGCATGTTTTAACTTGTTAATTGAACATATTTCAGTTTAACATTTGAAATATGTTTTTGGTTTTTTTAGATTGAATTTATCAGATTTTCTTTTTCCTAAAAGATTTTCAGACAAATTTAACATTGTCTTTCTCGCTCTACAAACCTTATTTACCTGCTTTTTATGTCAAAGTTGTTTATTTTTAGACATATTTATTAACTAATGTTAATTATTGTTTATCTTCTTTCCTCAGATTTTGCCAGCTTTATGTGTCCTCATATACCATACGGATATAAACGTAAGTTAAGAAGCAGCTTAAATGTGTGATTTTGCTCTTGATAGGACTGAAAGGGTTTTTATATAAGTGTCAGCATACATTTTATCAACTTGTCGAGTTTCTACAATGTAGATAGTAGATACAGTTTTCAGAAATAGGGTTAACCTTAAATTAGGTTTATAGCTTAAATCTGTAAGTGGTAATAGCCATACAGCAAAAATGCTCACTTTTGAGAAACTACTGCATATGTAGTTTATTTCTGTCATTATTAAGTAGTGTTTTTAAGCATTAATATTTGTAAAGCAGTAAAACCTCATGAAGCACCTTACTTTTTAAAAAAATCTCACTGGTTCTTACAACAGGTAGGCTAGATATTATCCCATCCTACCCCTGCCCCGCCCTTTTATAGAATAAGAAGAAATGGACTCTCAGAGAGAGGTTAAATGACTTATCTGAAGTGGAAGAGCTAGTAAGGGTCAGAGTCAATATTCAAACTGAAGTCTTCTCATAACAGGTCTTGGGTACTTGTCACAAAACCATGCTGCCTTTTTATGCTACAACCTTTTTAGATACAGTATTGAAGAATATATAGTTTTAAATGCAAGGCATTTTTAGATGATTTTTTTTTTCATTATATTCAGATTTAGTGAAGCATTTACTGTCTACATTCTGGCAAGTTTGATACTATCTAGGCAATCAGAAAATTCTCCTAAACCAGTAAGGTAAATTGTTACTCTTCCGTGGAGTAAAACAGTGGATACCTTTTGGTGACTAGTGTTGATCCAGTTTCTGTTATTCTAACTAATATCTCTTTCTGATTTGTTGTATATTTGTGTTTTGGTAATCTTATCTTTATTCACATACACGTAACATGTACATACATATGTGTATATGTGTGGCAGAATTGTGAATTGTGTGTAATTTATCATTGGGATGAAGAAAATACATCTTTGCTTACATTTCTCACAAGGCAATATAATTTGTATATAAAAATTCTATCACATTAGCTCATTTGCAGATTTTAAGCTCTTGGGATGGAATCTTTTAAAGGTAGCTAAAGTCACTTCATGTTTGACACAGCCTAATGTCATTAAAATGAAGTTAAAACATGTTTATATGCTGTCTTATTTCCAAAATGAATATAAAGTAACTTAACAAAAGACATATAATATCTGTAAAGGAAAAAGTAAAATTTATACAGAAGTTTAGTTGTTGCTGTTGAAAGTTTAGTTGTAAGCTTTCTGACAGCGAAGATTAAAAGGGGAATAAGCAAAATATCTGCTGTTTGCCTCAGGACTTTCCCCCAGAACATTACAGAATTAATTATAGGCAAATAAAAGCTTTCACCATCTGTTGGTTGTGTTTATGTGAAAACTGGGGTATTAAAGTGCCAGTGTACTGTAGTTACGGATACATTGGTCAAGTTTAGCAAACACTCACAAATTGTTCCACTGAAAGCCAAAATTGTGCCATGAATTGTATACTCAGTGATAACACATAAAGAGACCGTGCCCTCTAAGACCTTAACATTAAAAACGTAAAAAGAGTAAAAGGAAAGAACTTATGTCAAGAAATTGCTCTGCTGGATCTCTTTCTGTAGTCTCCTTTTTTATCTTACCAGTATCCTTGTAAGATAAGTTTTATTCTATTTTACAAATACAGAGATTGAAACCCAGTGAAGTTAAATAATCTTTCTAAAGTCATACAACGAATGAGAGCCATACCTGAGAACTGAAGCCAGGTCCAAGGCCTGTGCTTTTTCATACCATGATCACATATTCAGTATAATCCATAGGCTCACAGTGAAAAAAAAAAAAAAAAAAAAATCATACCGTGAGCACTTAAACACAAAACATGGTATGAAAGCCAACAAGAAAAAAAGTACGATAGAGGAATGACA
>NW_012103565.1:2865286-2935711 GCF_000951045.1 Mandrillus leucophaeus
TTGTCTCACATCATATAACTAGGATGAATAGGATCTTGACAGGTTGAGAGAAAGTCATTTCAAGAACATGGGGGAAGATACTAAGGACTCAAGAATACATGGAGGTTTAAGAGAATACAGGTAGATAATAACCTAATATATTTGCTAAGGAGTTGATTTGCAGAGTCTTTGATTCTTTTTTTTTTTTTTTTTTCCCCAAGATGGAGTCTCGCTCTATCACCTAGGCTGGAGTGCAGTGGCGCAATCTAGGCTCACTGCAACCTCCGCCTCCCGGGTTCAAGGGATTCTCCTGCCTCAGCCTCTCCAGTAGCTGGGATTACAGTGTACACCACCACTCGCTGCTTATTTTTTATATGAGTTTTTTATTCTATATTAAATAGTTTTAAGTTTATCTTGTAACAAGTACAGAGTCATTGTATATTTTTTAAATTGTGAAATGATATTTCTGTTTTATACAGATAAAATTATCTGTAACAGACAAATAACACATAAAAGGTATGGAAGGTTTGGAGGGGGGTAAGTTTGAATGTAGGTAGATGTATTTTGCTATCATAATAGGTTTAGGGAAATCGATGAAGGCATGGGCTCTTATTAAATTGCAATGGTAGGAATGGTTAGGGGAGAAAAAACTTTGAGTGTTAGGAAATAGAGTAGAACTTGGAACTTGTTCCTCAGTGGTGGTATTTTGCAAAAGCAAAAAACAATACAGATTTTGGATTAGTCAGTATTTAAGGGATTGATGAAAACCTGGGCATTGAATGAGATTGCCTGGGGGAGGCTGTATTTTGGAAGGAGGGCTAAAAATGTAACTGAGGAATTCCCTGCATTTCAGCAATGGCAGCAAGGGAAGAAGAACCAACAAAGGAGTTTTTAAAAGTAGTGTGATGATGGCTGGGCACGGTGGCTTCCGTTTGTAATCCTAGCACTTTGGAAGGCTGAGGCGGGCGGATCACTTGAGGTCAAAAGTTTGAGACCAGCCTGGCCAACATGGCAAAACCCTGTCTCTTCTAAAAATACAAAAATTACCTGGGCATCGTAATGCGTGCCTGTAATCCCAGCTACTCGGGAGGCTGAGGCAGGCGAATCGTTTGAGTCAGGGAGGTGGAGGTTGCAGTGAACCAAGATCTTGCCACTGCATTCCCGCCTGGGCAACAGAGCGAGATGCTGTGTTAAAAATAATAATAATAATTAAATTAAGTAGTGTGATAGAAGCATAAACTATGGAACAAAGAGTGGGGAAAAATAAGGCAGAGATTTAATAGGTTCTAGGTCGTATAGTCTTGTCTAAAGAACTACATATCCTTTTTATGTAGCAGATAAGGAGCCAGAGAATAAATGGTCAAATTTTTATTTTGGGTTGATAGCTCAAAGGCTAATATAGCTCAAAGGCAAGAAAATCGCTTGAGCCCAGGAGTTCAAGTCCAGCCTAGGCAACATACTGGGACCCCATCTCTAAAAATAAAAAATTAGAGACTACAAGTATCTGCAGTTTCAGGGTGCCTAAGACCCAGCTGTAGCTTACCTTCTCCCAGCCTTTGAGATATTGTCATGGAGTCCCCACTGAAAACGGTTAATTGATCTCAGTCTACAATTTCATTATTAGCTAGAAAAAAAATAGTTTTCTGCTAATAATAGTAACCATGTAATAGAGAAATATCTTAAGATACCATGTCGTTTTGCATAGGATTCTGTTTTGTGGACACAGTTTATTTAAACACACTATTATGGATAGGCATTTAGGCTATTTCCTGAATTTTGCAAATGTAAAAGTATTATACCAAAGACTAATACTTATATATGTGTGTTTTCATATATTGGAGGTATATCTTCAGGGTATGTTCTTAGAAGCAGGATTGCTGGGTCAAAGAGTGAATGCATTTGTAATTTCGTTGCATACTGACAAATTCCCTACTGTAAGGGTTGTGCCATATTGCCTTGGTATTTGGGAAGGTTTGTATTCTTGTTCTAGTGGTAACTTTTATTCTTTTATCTTTTCTTTTGTACTGTTTTGACAGTTTTAAACAACCTTTTTCGACTCCTTTATCTATTATGTAGTGTATGCAGTGATGCATAGCTTACTGTGTGCATTCAGAAGTGAAAGTGGCTTTCTCAGTATCCTTGCCAAGAGTGTGTTGTCACATTTAAAATTTTTGATCATCTGATAGGTGAGAAATAGTATCTCAGTTTTACTTTGCATTTTACTTTTTATGAATGAAGTTGAACAATTATTTCATTTGTTTAAGGACCATTTTAGTTTGTATCTTTGCGAACAGACTAGTCATATTTACTGTCCGTTTTTCTGTAGGATTTTTGGTCTTTTTCTTAGGTTTTAAGAGTTCTTTATATATTAAAGATATTCTCTTCCATACTTAAAATACTTCCCTAGTTTGTCTTTTGTCTTTGAGCATGATATTTTGCCATGTGAACTTTTTGTATATAATCAAATTCATCAATCTTTTTTTAATTCTATCTACATTTTGTCTGAACTATAGATGTTTTATGTTAGAGAAATATCTATACATTCCTTTTTTTGGGTGTTCTATCAAGGACACTAAAAAAATGTGATGAATTTTTCAGTGTCTACAGAGAAAATTATATTATTTTTCTCCTTAAATCTACTATTAAAACTTATATTAATGATATTTTTAAAAACTGACCCATCCTTGCATTCTTTGAATAATTTCACTTGATCATTATATGTTAGTTTCTTAATGTAGTACGTGATTCTGTTTAATATTTTATTTCAGATTTTTACATCAGCATTCACGTTAAGTGATACTGGTTTGCAGTTTAGCTTTTGTTCAATTTATTAGGCAATAATTGACATTAATTACAAATACTAATATTAATTTTAATTATATTAATACAGTTAGTTAATGGTGCTATCATCTTGATGTATTAGGTTTTATACTTTTATTGTTTTATTAAAGTTTAGATGTTAATGTTATGGTTCCTTCATTTTCTGTACTCTGGAACAATTTATATAGCATCGAGTCTATCTGACCTTTGAAGATTTGATAGTTTCCCTCTTAAATCCTTTGGGGTTTTGGTACTTTTTTGTGGAATTAGTTTCGTGATAATTTTCTTTATTTTTGATGTGGAAGTTGGCTTGTTTAAGCACTCTTTCTAAAGGAGGTCAGTTTTTATAAACTATTGTTCTAGGAAATTTTTCACTGCATCTACGTTTACTTGCATTAAAGTGTGCAGGGTAGTTTTTATACGGGTTTTGTTCTAATTTATTATTTTAAGAGTTATTATCATTTCTCATTTTGTGTATTTGTGCCCCTTCCCTGCTCTTTTCTAATTAAATTAGGTAGGACTTTTTCTGTGTTTCTTAGTTTTTTGTGTTTTGTTTTGTTTCAGAGAACCAGGGTTTCAGTTTATTAGCTAGATCTGTGATTTTTCTGTTCTTTATCTCATTGTGTATTTTTCATTGACACATCATAATTACCCAAAATCCGTAGTTTGCACTGTGGTTCATTCACTCTTGCTATTGTGCATTCTGTGGGTTCAGACACATTTGTATAAATTTTTAAGGCTGTGAATTTTCCTTTAATCACTGTTTTAAATAAACCTCATAGATTCTGATGTGTGGCATTTTTGTTTTAACTTTTTAGAAATTTTGTTGAGTTTAGTCCAGGCATTTTGGCTCATGCCTGTAATTCCAGCACTTTGGGAGGCTGAGGTGGGCGGATCACCTGAGGTCAGGAGTTTGAGACCAGCCTGGCCAACATGGTAAAACCTCATTTCTACTAAAAACACAAAAATTAGCTGGGTGTGATGGTGCGCGCCTGTAATCCCAGCTACACAGGAGGCTGAGGCAGGAGAATCACTTGAACTCAGGAGGCAGAGGTTGCAGTGAGCCAAGATTGCGCCACTACACCCCAGTCAGGGTGACAGAGTGAGACTGTCTCAAAAAGAAAAAATAGAAATTTTGTTGTTGGGTTTTTTTGTTTTTTTGTGTATTTTTTTTTCACCCAAGAGTTGTTTAATATAAGGCTATTACATTTCTGTATAGAAAAGGCTTTTTTGGTTTTCAGTTTAGTTTAGTTTAGTTTACTTTAGTTTAGTTTAGTTTAGTTTGAGACAGAGTCTGGCTCAGTCACCCAGGCTGGAGTGCAGTGGCACAATCTCGGCTCACTGCAACCTTTGCCTCCCGGGTTCAAGCAGTTCTCTTGCCTCAGCCTCCCGAGTAGGTGGGATCATAGGCACGTGCCACCATGCCCTGCTAATTTATGTTTTTAGTAGAGATGAGTTTCTCCATGTTGGTTAGGTTGGTCTCAAACTCCTGACCTCAGGAGATCCACCTGCCTCAGCCATCCAAAATGCTGGGATTACAGGCGTGAGCCACCACGCCCGGCCGGTTTTCATTTTATTAATGTATAATTTTGTTGCTTTGTGATAGGCTTATAATGTTTCTGACTTAGGTAATTTATTAATGTTTTCTTTGAACCTAATGTGATATTTGTACATGTGCAAGTTGTTGCCATTATTGGGGTATAAAGTTCAATATACATTCATAAGAGTTATATCTTTAGTTTTTGCCAATTTGACTTCTCTCATATGACAGTAGTATGTTAAAACCTATTATTAGTATGTTTTTGCATATATTTGTGTGTGTGTTTATTCTCTGCTTGAAAACAGTGATTGCAAGGTTATTTGATTAATAGATGTTTATAATTGTTGTATTTTCATGATAATTTGTGGGATTTAACTTTGTAAGGTATCTTTTTCCTTTGTAATGCTTTTTAGCTTAAATTCTACTGGTCTTTTTACAGGATTACAACCTCAGCTTTCTTTTTATTGTTTATTTGGTATACTTTTGCTCATCCCTTTATTTTTAGCCTTTCCAAATTCTTTGTTTTATGTGTGTCTCTTGTATACAGCATGGAATTGAGTTTTGTTTTGAGAGCCAGAGCCAATTTGAAAATCTTTTTTTTTTTTTTTTTTTTTAAAATAGGTGAGTAGGCCCATTCACATAAGTTGATAGATTGATTTGAACTGTCACTTTGTGAAATAATTTCTATGTGTTTTTTTTTCTCTGCTTAGCATACTTTTATCTTTTTCAATTTTCTTTTGGTATTTGGGGAGATTTGTATTTTTGTTCTAGTGGTTACCTTTATTCTTACGCCTTTTTGATGCTCCTTTTTTACTATCTGTTTTGACAGTTTAAAATATGTTTTTTAACTTCTATCTCTTACCTGTGCAGTGATGCATGAGCTTATTCTATTTTCTCTTCTCTTGACTCAGCCTCCCATTTTTTAATCTGATTCTAGACTTACCTATTTTGCCAAATTTGGAACATGTTTCTTCACATTTTTTTCAGCTCCTCGTTTCCTTGTAGGGACTCTGAAGACACAAATATTAGATCTATTTTCATTGTGCTGGAAGTTCCTGAGAGTTAATTTCTCTTTAATTTTTTTTTTTTTTTTTTTTTTTTTTTTCTGTTGTTCAGTTTGGATGATTTCTGTTGAAATGTCTTTGGGTTCGTTGATTTCTTTTTCCCCCCTCCATCATGTCAGGTTTTTTTGCTGAGAATTCTCATTTTAAATTTGTTTCAAATGTGTTCATAATTGTTCACCAGTGCATTTTTATGGTAGTTACTTTAAAATCTTATCAAGTCTTTGTCAGATAATTCCAATATCTGTGTCGTCTCAATATTGGCATATGTTGACTGTCTTTTCTCTTTTGAGAAATTCCTGGATCTTGGTATGAAGGGTTATTTTCCATTGTAGCCTACACATACTGGTGTTATGCTTTGAGACCCCTGTTTCTAGATAAATCTAGTTACCTGTTACTGCCAGGCTGGGCAGTAGCCAGACTTTGTTCTCACACACAGCATCTGCAGACACCTCCAGCAGGGAGGCCTCCTCACTTCCAGGATGGGAAATGGGCTGGTAGGTGGGCTCTGCTCTTAGGCCCAGCTTCTATCCTCCAATTTTTGAAGTTGCAGTATTTCTATTTTTCTAAAACCTATAACATTTACAAATTCTTTTTCCACTCTTATCTCGTTTGTGTTAGTCCTTGATATACAATTAACGTATGTTATATACTCATTTATCAATCCTGTTGCTGAAGTTGCCCCAGTCATCTGTTGAATGAAGCTCATGCTCTAGTTAAGGGATCAGTAAAATTTTCTGTAAAAGTTCAGAGAATATCTTAGGCTTTGCAGGCCATATAGTCTCTTCCACTGAAGTGGACTTCCCTCTCCCTTTCTCTGCTCTCTTTTACACAGTCTTGAGGCAAGAGGTCCAGACAAAAGCTAGAATTTAATTTTTTTCTCCTCTTACAGGTAATGGAAATTTTTAGTGTTCTCTGACTCTTAGTGATGCTGAAGGGGTGTGGGTTATATGTGTGGTTTTATTTTATTTATTCATCTATATGCTTTTTTGAAGGGTATGTGAATTCAGGTGCCTGCTATTATTTTAGGGCAAAAAGATGTGATGTCTTCAATTTGGATGACCTAATAGGAAACATCTTGATTTTGCATAAGCTACAACCAGTGCTTATATTCCTCTGTGACAATACCAAGCAGTGCCACATACAAGATCTGTGACTTTGAATGAATCACCAGATCTCTGAGCCTGTTTTCTTCTATGTAGTTGCAAAGTTAGGATGGGCATAGGGCATGGTTTATATTCCAGGCTTTTCAGTTGGGGACACATTTCAGGAGATTTTCAAACAATTTTTTCCCCAGATGAAGTTAAAGTGCCAAGTCATTTCTTTTATTAGTTTACTTTAGTAGTCTGAAAAATTGTATTACTAAATATGTTGGAAAACCAGTAGAGTATATAGAAGACCTTTCTGTTCTCTTCTGAACTTAAAACAGCATGGTGTGTTGGCCTCATTCTTGTAAATAGTGTTTTTCTATGTGATTATTAGGTAGCTAATTTGTGAGGGCAGGGAGAATTACTTTTCTGCCTGTTTTTAAATGCATCTATCTGATACATAAATGCAGAAGTTGGAATAGAAGTTTTCCCAGACTTCTGTGTCTCATTTTTTGTGAAAAATGATCTGAGGTAGGCATTGAGAGACAGATAAGGTACTTTCTACTTAGTAGGTTAATCAGCTAAGCAGATATTTTTGCCGCTAAGCTAAAACATGAAATTTGCTTACTTTTTCTGTCACTACTCCTGAGGCGTGTTGAACATGTAAAGCAGTCAAACAAATATGTAAAATGGTTTTTCTTTTGTGTTTCCTGTAGATTCTTGTAGACACTGTTTGGGCTCTGTCATACTTGACAGATGGAGGTAATGAGCAGATACAGATGGTTATTGATTCAGGAGTTGTGCCATTTCTTGTGCCCCTTCTGAGCCATCAGGAAGTCAAAGTTCAAGTAAGTATTTTTAAATTCTTCTTATTTGTATAGAATTGTTTGCTATAACCAGTTAACTTGTACAACTAGGCTTTAATTCTATCTGTAAGTGCTTATCTTCCAGATTTCTTCTGCTAGTCCCTGAGCCTCATTTTGTTGATTTCCAAATCTTTATCTCACCCAAATTCATTGCTGAGTTCCACCCTGTATAGCCAATTGTTCTTGACCCTTTATACATACCATCTAAGAACTCCTTCAAGCTTTCCATGTTTTACTAGACAGAAATGAAACAATCATCTCCCACATACCTGCTCTTCTTCCTTGTCTGCTTTCAGTGAACAGCATGGCCTAAGCTAGAAATTTTGATTCCTCCTTGCAATTCCCATTCCATTACAAAATAATTTCAATTCTTCTTATATAGGTTCAAATCTGTCTCTCCTTATCTATCTGGAACCACAGATTTAGTTCAAGACTCTGTCTTTCCCCCAAATACTTGGAATAACCTAATTTCATTTCTACTTTCTCTCCCACTCTAATTAGGGGTAGGCACTTGCTAGATCTGTTCATCCTACTTCTACCAAAGTGACTTTCTAGGTGGAAATGTGTGCCCATTCCAGGCCTTTATTAAAATATATATGTATTTTTTTTGAGATGGAGTCTTGCTCTGTCCCCCAAGCTGGAGTATGGTAGTGGGATCTCTGCTCACTGCAGCCTCTGCCTCTTGATTCTCCTGCCTCAGCCTTCAGAGTAGCTGGGATTACAGGCATGCACCATCACACTCGCTAATTTTTGTATTTTTAGTTAGAGATGGAGTTTCACTATGTTGCCCAGGCTGGTCTTAAACTCCTGACCTCAGGTGATCCCCTACCTTGGCCTCCCAAAGTGCTGGGATTACAGGCATGAGCCACCATGCCCAGCCTTAAGAAACTGGACTTCTAGCATTTTAATTTAGATTTATTTTTTTTCATTTAATTTCCTTTTATTTTTTGAATCTTTTTCCAACCAATTTTCACACAATTTTTTTTTCATGAAGTTTCAGTTTTTCACAAGAGACTATTTAAAATTCAGAATTGCTCTCAGACTTCTTGGTGCTTTGTGAAAGGATGAAATAAGTGTTATTCACGCCTTGGCATTTTTACTTTTTCTCAGGATTATGAAAAATATAGAATCAGTCTTATAAGCAAATAAATTTATAGAAAACATTTTATCCCCACCCTAGACAGCAGCCCTCCGAGCAGTTGGCAACATAGTGACTGGCACCGATGAGCAGACCCAGGTTGTTCTCAATTGTGATGTCCTGTCACACTTCCCAAATCTCTTATCACACCCAAAAGAGAAGATAAATAAGGTAAGACATATAATGTCCTCATTATGCTATTTCTCTTTCTATGTCTCATTTTTAACTGTCTCCTTGTTTCTATTGCTGCTTGTGTGTTTTTCTTAAAAACCACTGCAGTGAAGATGAGAATTATTAAATCATCTCTGCAAATGTTTTTCTTCAACTTTTTTTTTTTTTTGAGACAGAGTCTGTCACCCAGGTTGGAGTGCAGTAGCACGATCTCGGCTCACTGCAACCTCTGCCTCCTGGGTTCAAGCAGTTCTCCTGCCTCAGCCTGCCAAGAAGCTGGGACTACAGGCGTCCGCCACCACACCTGGCTAATGTTTGTATTTTTAGTAGAGATGGGGTTTCACCACATTGTCCAGGCTGGTGTCGAACTCCTGACCTTGTGATCCGCCTGCTTCAGCCCCACAAAGTGCTGGGATTACAGGTGTAAGCCACTGCACCCAGCCTTTTTCAACTTTTAATTGCTTCTGGTAGGTGCTGCCCTGATCATCACAGAGTAAAAAACATTTTTAGACTACCTGTGTTTCTATTTAAATAGACTGAGCATAGCAACAATCATTAAATTGTAGCCACTTGAAAGTGCAGACAAAATCTGCCATTTGAATGGGCTGGTATTTTTGTTAAACAAACAGATCATAAAAATTTGATCTCCCAGCAAAATTAGATTGAATCCAAAGACGAGGTGCCTAAATTCAAGGATCATAAAAAATTACTCTTTTTAAGATTTCAAGCTTCATAGACAAGTTTATTATTAATTGTGTAATATGTACTTACTAGTAAAAAGTCTTCATGTCTGGCTTATTTCATCCAGCATGTTTTCAAGGTTCATCCATTTGGCAGCATGTGTCAGAACTTCTTTCTGTGGCTGAATAAATATTCCCTTATATGTATACACCACGTTTTGTTTTTCCATCTTTCTGTTGATGGACACTTGGGTTGTTTCCACCTTTTCACTGTTATGAATAATGCTGCAGTGAACATTGGCATACAAATACCTATTTGAGTTCCCACTTTCAATTTCTTTGGATAGTAACTGAGAGTAGAATTGCTCGATCATATGTTAATTCTGGGTTTAGCTTTTTGAGGAACCACCAAACCGTTTTCTATTGCAGCTGCTTTACATTCCCACCAGCAATGTTACTAGAATTCTAATTTCTCCACATCCTAGCCAACGCTTATTTTCTATTAAAAAAAATTATTGACATCCTAGTAGATGTGAAGTGATGTCTCATTGTGGTTTAAATTTACATTTAGTTTACTGAAGTTTTGTCTGCCTAATACACTACCATCACCCAAACCCAGCAGAACTGATCATTTCTTCTTCGTCGTCATAACTATATTTATGTAGTTGCTTGACTATAATTTGACTATTGAGTTCTTATAGAAAAGTATGGTGTCAAAAAACACATTTTAAAGATACATTTGTTCCAGTGAAGAGAAAGAAGCCAGAGACTTTCAGACTCTGAACCAGTTATTTTTACTATAGAAATTTTTAACAATATAGGTGATTTTTTTTTTTTTAGTTAAATAAATGTATTCCATAACTAGAAACAACTGAGAAGTGAGGAAGCTGAGTAGAAGTCAGCAGAGAAAGGTTTCGGCCTGTGATGCAGTATGTTCTTAAGTGAGGGTATCGAAGGGGTAGAGGAAAATTTCATAGAAATGCTGTCTTGGCTTCAGCAGGCAATTAGTTACTTCAAAAATTTTTTGCCTTGAAAATTTGTTACTTGCATCTTGAGACCATCATGGGACCCCGGAAGTAGAAGTTACCAACTTGATTTTCTTCCCTCAGCATTTTTGTTTGAAACTTTTTAAATCTAACTGTGCAAGAATAGTATAGTGAACACCCATGTACTCTGAACACAGATTCAGCAATTATTAACAACTTACCACAGTTGGATGGCAAAATAAATTCAGTTGTGGAAGAGGAAGATACACATGTGATACTGACCTATAAACAGCTCACAGACGTGTTGATGACTTCTAAATCCTTTAGTTTTAGAATATTTATGTTATGTAGACCCATGCTAGTTAGATGGTTAATTTCTATGGAATACTTGAATGACTATATCTTGTGAGTAAATGTTTTTAAAATAAAAAATTCACCTTTATTAGAAGTAGTTTTTAAGTAGTTTTAGAAATTCAGTTGTATAGTGGCTGGGCGCAGTGGCTCACGCCTGTAATCCCAGCACTTTGGGAGGCTGAGGCGGGTGGATCACGAGGTCAGGAGATTGAGACCATCCTGGGTAACACAGTGAAACCCCGTCTCTGCTAAAAATAGAAAAAAATTAGCCGGGCTTGGCGACAGGCGCCTGTAGTCCCAGCTACTCAGGAGGCTGAGGCAGGAGAATGGTGTGAACCCGGGAGGTGGAGCTTGCAGTGAGCCGAGATCATGCCACTGCACTCCAGCCTGGGCGACAGAGTGAGACTCCGTCTCAAAAAAAAAAAAAAAAAAAAAAAAGAAATTCAGTTGTATATTTATTTGTGTCTTTTAGAGGAAGCTGCTTTGTTCACTTCTGTATCACCATTTCCTAGAATAATGCCTAGCTTATAGTAGGCCTATATACTAATGAATGGATAAATGCCAGGTTATTAGAGCCCAAATATAATTAATGGAAATTTCCTTATTGTTTAAAATGGAAGATTTTGTATACCTAATCAGTTTTTAGATGCAGTCTGTTTAATGTAATTTAGGTGATTTCGTTATTGTCTATATAAAATATATTAAAATAGAAAGGCATTAAAGGTATTATTTTTCAAATAAAGGTGCCCTATATTTTGTTCAATTATAGGAAGCAGTGTGGTTCCTTTCCAACATAACAGCAGGCAACCAGCAACAAGTTCAAGCTGTAATAGATGCTGGATTAATTCCTATGATTATTCATCAGCTTGCTAAGGTTGGTCATATTATGAGTTCACTGAGTCTATTAATCTGTTAATAACCAAGACTTTTTGGATAAAGAGTCCATTTTATGATCTCTTATTTTTAACCTTCAGGGGGACTTTGGAACACAAAAAGAAGCTGCTTGGGCAATCAGCAACTTAACAATAAGTGGCAGAAAAGATCAGGTGAGTTTGAAAACCTGTAACTGTCATGATTGTTAATACTGGAAAGCATGCTACTCTCTTATGTTTAGCAGTTACTGACTGTGTTGTGTTGTTTTTGGGGAAAAGATAGCTGTGTTGCCCAGGCTAGAGTGCAGTTGCTATTCACGGGCGTGACCATAAAGCACTACATCCTCCAACTCCTGGGCTCAAGATACCCTCCTGCCTCAGCCTTCCAGGTAGCACGACACCCTGCTGGGGAATAGATAATTATATAAATAAAAATATGTCTTCTCTTTTGTTGTCTAGGTTGAGTACCTTGTACAGCAGAATGTAATACCACCGTTCTGTAATTTACTGTCAGTGAAAGATTCTCAAGTGGTTCAGGTGGTTCTAGATGGTCTAAAAAACATTCTGATAATGGCCGGTGATGAAGCAAGCACAATAGCTGAAATAATAGAGGAATGTGGAGGTAAGAGTGGATTGATTGAAGAAGAATATTTGAGCACTGGAACTCTGAAACATTAGTTCTTTAAAGTCAACTTAGTAGAAAGAAAATTACTAGGATATGTTGTTTTTAAATGATCACAGTATGTTGCTTTTCTTTATTCACTATGTTTGCATTCCAAGAGGATTTTCCAGAAGACAGTAGTCCATACTTTGCAAAAACTGGTTGTGAAGGTCACTGTGTAACCTTCTAGAGATTGACAACATAGTTTTTTTTTTTGGAGACAGAATCTTGCTCTGTCACCCAGGCTGGAGTGCAGTGGCACAAACTCAGCTCACTGCAACCTCTGCCTCCCGAGTTCAAGCGGTTCTCACACCTCAGCCTCCCAAGTAGCTGGGATTACAGGTGCATACCACCACACCCAGCTGATTCTTGTGTTTTTAGTAGAGACAGGGTTTCACCAAGTTGGTCTCGAACTCCTGACCTCAAGTGATCCACCTGCCTCGGCCTCCCAAAGTGCTGGGATTACAGGCATGGTCCACTGTGCCTGGCCTGACATTGCATTTTAGGAAACACTAATACTTCTCTTGAAGTCACAGTGCATGACAGCAAATTAAGAGCCCTTGCAACCACTACATAAATTTTAAAGCTTTATTTAATCCAGCATTTCTTAAACTCCTTAACAATGAAACACTTTTGTGTGTGTGTTATTACCATGTAATTCTGTGGACCCCACTTTAGGAAATACTATTCATATACTTGGAAAAGGTTACTGACTTCTGAGTCACCTAGATATTTTGTTTCAATCTCGTAATGGTTCTTATGATTGCCACAACTACATGCCGAAGTTATTACCGTGGCAGTTACTTTGAAATTTTAATGAGAAATAATTGTGATTTGACATACTGTATTATTCTTTAGTAATGACATGTGAAACATATGTTAAAATTCTATTTTTAAATGTACATGTTCAATATGTACTAACATGTCTAAACCTTAGTTTATCATAATGTCATGTTTTAGATTTTTCATTGACTACTTTATATGAATATTCTATTGTTTATTTATTTTTTAAGAGAAAACAAATGCAGTAGGATCATAGAATACTCAAACCAGGAGGATTTCTTTTTGTTGTTGTTGTTGTTTTTTGGTTTTTGGTTTTTTTGAGACAGAGTTTTGCTCTTGTTGCCCAGGCTGGAGCGCAATGCCTCGATCTCTGCTCACCGCAACCTCAGCCTCCCAGGTTAAAATTCTCCTACCTCAGCCTTCTGAGTAGCTGGGATTACAGGCATGCGCCACTACGCCGGCTAAGTTTTTATACTTTTAGTAGAGACAGGGTTTCTCCATGTTGGTCAGGTTGGTCTTAAACTCCCGACCTCAGGTGACCTGCCCACCTCGGCCTCCCAGAGTACTGGGATTACAGGCATGAGCCACTGCACCCGGCCGGGAGGATTTCTTGAGAAGTTATTCCAGAGATTTTAAGGAGTTTTGTCCAAGGTCACAGAAGTAGGTTGTGATAGAAGCAAAATTAAAATCCAGATCTTCTTACTATTAATTCACTGCTCATTCTGCTTTTTCAATATTTTAAGATAATTAAAAATTAGCATTGTAGTCAGGTTCATAACCCAGCAAGTTTGAGCAACTTAGAGAATTATTACTCTTCAGCTTTTTATCAATATAGTTACTTCTGTCTATAGGAGTAATAATTAGGATACATATTAATATTTTATAATTGTATAAAGCACTTTGGCAACAATTTCCCCCATTCTTCTGGTTTATTAGTATATAAGGAAAAAAATGCAACTATTTTAAAATAACCTTCAAAAAGACATTTCAAGGAAGAACATTAAAGTTTGAAATTGGTAAACTTGTGTATATGATGTGTGGAGTAAATATATTGGAAATATAAATGAAGCCATTCTATGGTATCTGTTCTGGAAATATTTTCCCCCAGGTTCAGTGTGGCTATAGGACATAAGACCTCTATTCATTTTTTAAAGAAAGTTTTTCAAAATTTAAATCTTTCTCTTTTATACCAATTATAAGGTTCTAAAAACTTATTTTGTGGTTATATAAAAGTACTAACATTTGGAAAACAAAGAGAAAGATACAAATTACTTTATGAGGCAGTAAGATTAGTAAGATTGGCCGGGCGCGGTGGCTCACACCTGTAATCCCAGCACTTTGGGAGGCTGAGGCGGGCAAATCATGAGGTCAGGAGTTCGAGACCAGCCTGGCCAACACGGTGAAACCCTGTCTCTACTAAAAATACAAAAAATTAGCTAGGCGTAGTGGCGAGAGTCTGTAATCCCAGCTACTTGGAAGGCTGAGGCAAGAGAATCACTTGAACCCAGGAGGTGGAGGTTGCAGTGAGCCGAGATCGCGCCACTGCAGTCCAGCCCTGGGGACAGAGTGAGACTCTATCTCCAAAAAAAGCGCCGGGCGCGGTGGCTCATGCCTGTCATCCCAGCACTTTGGGAGGCTGAGGCGGGGGCGGATCACGACGTCAGGAGATCGAGATCATCCTAGCTAACACAGTGAAACCCCATCTCTAAATTATCCAGGCATGGTGGCAGGTGCCTGTAGTCCCAGCTACTCGGGAGGCTGAGGCAAGAGAATGGCGTGAACCCAGGAGGCAGAGCTTGCAGTGAGCCGAGATCTCGCCACTGCACTCCAGCCTGGGTGACAGAGAGAAACTCCATCTCAAAAAGAAAAAAAGGATTAGTAAGATTATATTAAAGCAGTGTGGGGGAGTCAGTTCTAGTACTGTCACAAACTTGCCATATAACTTGAAATAAGTCTCTTTACATATTTATGCCACAGCTTCCCTCTGTCAAATGGATTGTTTGGGTGTTTTTTTAGACTGCCTGCCTCAGGGATCCGGGTACCTCACGGGCTTCTAAGAAGGAAAAAAATTAGTGGGATTCTGGTCCTCCAACTAGAACCAGCCCCGTGTTTTATCTGTATTTTAGACAAACCACCATCTTAAATGGGGGAGCAGTGTGTTCTGAGTTCCTTAGGATTTCTGCATGATCAAAATGAGCATGGTTTTGATTAGTATCTCCTTATCAATTAACCAGTTATTTTGATTATTTTATTCTTACCAGGTTTGGAGAAAATTGAAGTTTTACAGCAACATGAAAATGAAGACATATATAAATTAGCATTTGAAATCATAGATCAGTATTTCTCTGGTGATGATGTAAGTAGATATTAAAATAGGGTGTGTCTTCATGTAAATGAAAACCTATACACAATGTAAATTTACAAAGAGTTTTATTACTAGGATGACCTAAGTTTGTACTGTATTTCTATTAGACATTCCATCAGTCACTTTCTCTTACTTTGAAACTTCATTATAAGGTAAAGTTGTAAAAACAGTTCTTGTTTCATTTGTAATCTGTTAACTAAGAAGAAATAGTAATTATGTAAGTGATGTATGTTCAGATAGGTTAAATAAATCTACAGATACAGAAACTTAAGGATGCAGTTTTGAAA
Organism: Mandrillus leucophaeus; assembly: GCF_000951045.1. Classification (NCBI taxonomy): domain Eukaryota; kingdom Metazoa; phylum Chordata; class Mammalia; order Primates; family Cercopithecidae; genus Mandrillus; species Mandrillus leucophaeus. Next base: position 2,880,938 of record NW_012103565.1, read on the forward strand.
CGTGTTAAATTTTAAATTATTAAATTTGTCACTAAAATTATTGATCTATCCGAATATTTTTAGGTGATTAAAGCATTCACATAGAATTATTTGCTAAGAGGTAAAAAGTCAGTTCCACTTACATCATAATGTATGGTATCATAACCTAATAAGGATTTTCTTCTTGTTTTTTTATAGATTGATGAAGATCCCTGCCTCATTCCTGAAGCAACACAAGGAGGTACTTACAATTTTGATCCAACAGCCAACCTTCAAACAAAAGAATTTAATTTTTAAGTTCAGTTGAGTGCAGCATCTTTCCCACATTCAATATGAAGCACCACCAGATGGCTACCAAATGATAAGAACAACAGCAACAAAAGGCTCCAAAACACACATGCCTCTTTGTTTTGATGCTTCTAAAGCAAGCCATGTCTCAGTCACTTTGCAGTTGCCAAAAGTCACTATCACATGGACTGTAAATGCATATGCATGATTTCCTAAACTGTTTTAGAACTCTCCTTAACAATCTCAACTACCCTATTTTTCCCTGTTCCCTGGTGCCACAGGCTGACAACTGCAGTCTCCAATTTAGAATAAATATTCCATAGTGGTGACATGTCAGCTGCCCACTGATACTCCTTTGGAAAATGGTGCGCTGTGGATCAAGACACTTTGGTATGATGCATATACAAGTTGGAAGACTAAAGAGGTGCAGTGTGATCTGAGCCTCCATCATTGTCCTCCACAAACATATTTTCATATTCTTTATGTGGAAGAATAGATTTTAAAGTACAAGCCAAATGATTTTCATTGGTGGAACTGACACAAAAAAAGTAACTTAAAAACAAGGAACTTGGTTATTGAATAAACAGATAAGTTTAAAAAAACAAAACAAAACTGTACTTCATCTACCAGTAATTGATGTGTTTATTATCTGCCTCAGAAGCCAGGGTTGGAGGAAGAACTTTAGATATGGATATTAATGCTTTTGCCATTATACCTAATTTTTGAGAACAGCAAGCCCTATTTGACCACTCTCTTCAGCCTGTGTGTTCCTGCTGTTTTGAAGTAATCAAATGCTGTGCATGGTATTTTACCTGAGCTGCAACCTGTTATGGACTTGAACTTCTGTTTAAGTTGAAAGCAAGAGTCCCTGACTATAAAGGAAAAACAGCAAAACAAAAAACAAGACAAAAAAAAAAAAAAAAAACTACAAAAGTCTAAAATACCCATTGGTGATGTTTTTTAAAAAATCTTGCTTTCAGCTTTCAGGAGTTAATATTCTTTGTTTTAATTTGATAATTGGATATGGTTGATTTATATTGGGTTTAAACTGTGGAGCTTTCATGTTTACTGTAATTTAGTCTTAAAATATTTTTTACTTAGTAACCAGTGCTTTTGATAATGTGGTTGGCAACAAACCAGCAACTATTTAGAAGTGTCATAAGACTTCATTCTTTGAGTATTGGGAAAGTTAATTCAGATCCTACTCTAAAAGCATCTTCATATATTAAAAGATTCAGACAGGGATCTGTGTAGAGGAGTAATTTGCAGTTATTTAACATAAACCTGATTTGCAGTGATCTCTAAGTAATTCTGCAAAATCCTATTACTATGTCAAGTTATTGCTTTTGGTAAATTGTCTGGCCCAGTTATTAATGAAAGAATATGGATTTGAAAATTTTTAAACTAAATAATTTGTGCTGTCACAGAAATGGTATTGTTGCTCTTGTTTACTGGGTATAATTTCCCAATGCATTGATGTGAAGGGATAGAAAATCTAAACTAATTTAGTTATCCATAGGGGGTGTATTTACTGTGATGAAGATGAGACAGATGCCATCAGAGCTTTGTGAATCAGCTGGGGTGTTTTCACTGATAAACAACACATAGCAGGTGTGCATTCATTACAAATATATGTATCTGCCAAGGTGGAGCCACTTTAAAGAGTGAGTTTTGTCTTGTATCTAAAGTGGATACAAGCGTATGTTTAAACTGCAAGATTTTTACTTGCTAGAGAATCTGTTTTAATATAGTGGTTTGGCCTCTGATTATTTATAGGTTTTATAAATTTTAGAATCAATTTCTCTTTAAGGTGGCTCAGATTTTTCAACTCTTGTGCACATAAAATTGAGTTGAAGTTCATTGTGCCTTTTTTTCTTTATCCAAATTTTGAGTTAAAGCTTCATATGGTAACTGCATCCTGTTTGGACACTATAGTCTAAATTTTTGAAACTGCGTGGTGTTCACTAAAAGTAGGAATAACAACGTAAAAGCTAATTAAGGTCACAAACTTCGGTGAAACCCTTAAAAGTCCAAATCTTCTTGATATTGTGAACTGTACCCCTTCCAGTTTAGTTTCTTCTGGACTTTCCTTACTTAACTGACAGTTACCTTTTAAAATTTGCACACATTATGATTAAAATTGGGCCTCTACTGTGATGATTCCTATTTCCTCTCATGTTTTAAAGTGCAAACTAACATTTAAGTGAACATTAGCATCAAGTAGTGCAGACATTTGTATGCATTTCCTTGATTCAATTTGTGACCTCACCAGTTTTGAATTGGAATTGCACCATTTCGTAGATAAAGGAAACTAAGTATATTGCTGCACTTTTAAGTTTTCAAAACAGTGTTTAAAAATTGCATTGTTTTTATTTTTTTTTAAACTCAGTTTAAAAAGACTAAAACGTTCTTTCAAAAGAGGCATCTAAATGTGTTCCTAATTTTGTATATGGGCTTAGGTTTTGTAACCAATAAAAAAAGCTGCTATCAAATACGATAAAACACTGAAAACTTATTTCTGAAAATAACTTGTTTGTTTTCTGTATGGTTAAATTTAAATTTGGAATTATTTTTTAAAAATCACAATGGAGGTAAATCATGAATTACTCTTTTATTGTATTTTAATATCTCCTTCACACCATTTTACTGAACTAAACTGAAGTCTGTTCACCTGGCACAGTTAGCCAAACATTCACAGCAAGGTTTTGCAGCAGGAAAAAGGAGGGCATTTATCTGCAGGCAGGGCACCAAACAAGAAAAATGAGGCAGCTCACGCTTAAGACCTAACCTCCCTCATGGCTTTACAAGCAAGGGTTTTTAAAGGCAGGGGTGAATTTCAGGAAAGCATAAGTTACAGGCAAAATTGTACATCAATACACAATGGTTTGGCCTAAAAAGGTGGCCTGTCTTGAAGCTCGGGGTGGCAGGGGGTGACTTACAGGTCATAGGTGAATTTAAAGATTTTCTTATTTGCAATTGATTAAGGAATCAAAGCTTTGTCAAAAAACTTGGGGTCAGCAGAAAAGAATGCTAAGTCTGCCCCATGGGCGTGACTTCCTATAGGCCCCTCAGGAAGACATTGAGAACAAAGAATGGCAGTCAGAGCTCAGTCCTCAGTTCCCCCTTCCCTGGCCAGTGGATCCATTTGGTGGGGGTCCAGGTTTCTGAAGAACAACTCAGGGACATATGTTAAGATGTTATCTTTAGTTTCTATAAGGAACCAAATATCCTGTGACTTCCTTGCTTATTGTTTTAAGCTACTATTACTCTCTTGCTTATCAAGTTGCTTATTTATTCATAGGACTAGCTAGGTGCCTGGAATTTCCCTTGAAGGAACTCAAAATTTTCCTTTATTTCCATGCTTGGGGGACACCTGGCCCCTTAAGAGGGGTTCCTGCTCCATCTCAACTCTAACAAACCAGGATGATCAATAATAATGCTAGATTTGAGACTATTTTGTGACAAATAAGAATTACCAAAATCTATATTAGTTTCCTAAGCTGTCATTACAAAGTACCACAAACCAGGTGGTTTCAGACAATAGAAATATATTGTCATCCACTTCTGGAGACCGGAAGTCTGAAATCAAGGTGATGGCTGAGCGAGGCTCTCTTTGGGGGCTCTCATGGGGGTGATCCTTCCTTGCCTCTTCCTAGCTTCTGGTGGTTCTTGGCAATCCTTGGGTTTCCTTGGCTTGCAGCTGCATCACTCCAGTCTCTGCCTCCGTCATCACATGGCATTTTCCCTTTGTGTCTCAGGTTTAAATACTATAACTTAGGAAAAGCCCATTTTTTTGAGATGATGGTACGATATGACTTTCATGAAACAAAAACTCTTAAGACCTGGCTAACCCTTGAAAACATGTGACTATGGAAAATAGTAATTAGAGCCAACCTAAAAGTTTTAACCTGTTAGGTAAAGTTATGGCACTAAGTGAAATCTTGCATTAATTAAAAGAACAAACGAGCAGCCACTTTTGAGTGTAGAAATGTTTACTTTTGTATAATGCCACTTCAAATTATTTTTAAAATAAGTTGGTATATAAGTAAATGTGATAGTACTCATAGTCTTGCCATCATTTCTTTCAGAAGGGTCATCCTGAAGGGCGTGGTTGGTGGCAGACACCTGTAGCTCCAGCTACTTGGGAGGCTGAGTCAGAAGGATCACTTGAGCCCAGGAGCTTGGGAGCAGCCTGGGCAACATAGCAAGACCCCATCTTTTAAAAAATTCTATTTTTATATGAAAAGAAAATGTTTAAAGAAGGGTCATTCATCCTTTCGGGATTAGTTAATGCGGATAAACAAGTAAACAAGAGCAACTGACATTCACAAATGTCCGTTGTCTTACAGTGGTGGTTAGTTTTTTAAACGCTAGTTAAACTGGGGAAGTTTACTTAACTCTTTTGGGGGGAAAGGAAATACAATTTCTGTATATGAAGCTGTGGGTATAAATGTTGTACTTGTTTAGATAGCTGAAAAACAGTGATAGAATGATTCTCCAAAAGTGTACTATATACAATGTGTGGGAAAAGGGATGTGGGAATGCAACCTAATCCCACTGTTTGCCCATAAAATCCCTCAACTAACTTAGGCCTAAATTGTTTTTTTGTTTTTTGTTTTTTGAGATGGAGTTTCCCGCTCTTTAGCCCAGGTTGGAGTGCAATGGCATGACCCACTGCGACCTCTGCCTCCCAGGTTCAAGCGATTGTCCTACCTCAGCCTCCTGAGTAGCTGGGATTACAGGCACCTGCCACCACGCCTGGCCAATTTTTGTATTTTTAGTAGAGATGGGGTTTCACCATGTTGGCCAGGCTGGTCTCGAACTCTTGACCTCAAGTGATCTGCCCGCCTCGGCCTCTCAAAATGCTGGGATTACAGGCGTGAGCCACCACACCTGGCCTAAATTGGGATTTTTAAAACCCTGCACTATTAACATTTTCGGCGGGATAATTCTTTGTTGTGTGTCATCTGCCCTGTGCAATGTAGGATGTTTAGTAGTTATCCCTGGGCTCTACTCACTAGATAGCAGTAGCACCTCTCTCCTCTCCCCAAGTTAAGACAACCAAAAATGTCTCCAGAATTGCCAAACATCTGGGGGCCCAAAACCATCCCTGATTGTAAACCACTGTCCTAAATCAATTCCTATAGAAAACTCCACTCAAATGAGACAGCCTAAATCATGACTTTTTTGTGTGAACAGTCCCAGGCTTTCCTCAGATGCGTAAGATGAAAAAAGGAGATACAAATGTGCCTTTTCTTCATTCTGAGTTTTAGGAAAAATTGGAGGCAGGCCTAACCTAATTTCCCAAATCATATGTAGGAAACTCCAGGTAGTACTGAACACCTATTTCAAGGGACTTGGGATAACGAAGTAGAAATATGGAGCAACTAGTTACCTCTTAAATTTATCCTGTGGCTAAAATACAGGGTTGTAAAACAATCAAATGTGTTCATTGCCCAAATCTCAACAAGTGTTTTTGAAACACTTCTAGGTGAAAATTTCAAGTTATCTAGGGAAAACTGGAGTTGGACTAGAAAATCATAGCATAGTTTGAAGATCACTTCTTGAAGCATTGTTGAGAGATTGGCCCCATCAGAAAACTTAAAATCATCTATTAAATTATTAAAAACAGAAACTATGGCTGAGCCATGCTATAAAGAAAGTATTCTCTGCAGGGAATTTCTTCTATAGCATCCCCCTTCCCTACGCTAGCAAATTGCCATACACCTTCTTGAGGAATTCTCTTAAACTGTGGTACCCAAAGATGCATGGGGCCTTGTGCCAAATAATGTGAGAAGCCATGAGATAAGGAACATCTTCGTGGGACAGCAACTTTACTAGGTGGTAAGTAAAAGTTTTATTGGTAATACAAGCCAAAGTGTTATAAAGTATACATTTTACATATTTTAAACATAAAATCAGATTTTTGAGGCAGGGTATTTTATGGAAACATTCCTGCAGGAGTAAGTCAGAAGAGCTTGAGAAACAAGGTACTCATTTTGAGGGAGCTTTGTTATTTATTGCCTAGCTTTGCTTGCTACAAGATCCTTTCTTAACCTGGGTGGATCGCTTGAGCCCAGGAGTTTGACAACAGCTTGGGCAATATATAGTGAGACCTCATCTCTACAAAAAAAATTTAAAACTTAGCTGGGCCTGGTGGCACATGCCTGTAGTCCCAGCTACTTTGGAGGGTGAGGCTGCCATACACCTGAGCAGGGATTGTGCCACTGCACTCCAGCCTGGGCCACAGAGTTGTGAGACCCTGTCTCAAAAGAGAAAGAAACTTAAATATCCATCAGTACAAATTAACTGTTTTTGATTGGGAGTAGACTTTGTTATTTCCAGATAGCAGAGGAGACTTAATCCATTTTTTAAATCAGCTTTCTTCTTCTACCCGAACACACCTTGCATTTCATCCATTTCATAAAAGTCATTGCTGGACCTGGTTCCTGTCAGCTTGATGCACTCCAAGGATTCCAACGATAAGGAATGTGGTGTGACTGGTTTCTGGGTACTTTGGAATGAATGGGAACATTCCATTATCTGGACATTTGATTCTATTAATGTGGAGGGATTCTTTCAGTTATTTTACCAGCTTCATCATAATTAGATTTGTGATCAAGTCACGCCCTCTTTATCATCAGCTCTCTTTGATCCAAATCGTTAGGCATCTGCCCCTTTTCAACTAAATATAAGAATAAATTTCATATTCAGCCTAGTTTTTCTCATGAGATCACATTCTACATATGTATCCTTTTGATGTTTTGAGTCTTATATAAATAAGAATTCTGACTAAGTCTTTAGAAACATTTGAATACTAGGCTGGGCACGGTGGCTCACACCTGTAATCCCAGCACTTTGGAAGGCCAAGGCAGGCAGATCAGGAGGTCAGGAGATTGAGACCATCTTGCCTAACACGGTGAAACACCATCTCTACTAAAAATACAAAAAATTAGCCGGGCGTGGTGGCGGGGAGGTTGAGGCAGGAGAATGGCGTGAACCCAGGAGGCGGAGGTTGCAGTGAGCCAAGATCGCACCACTGCACTCCAGCCTGGGTGACAGTGTGTGAGACTCCGTCTCAAAAAAAAAAAAAAAAAAAAAAAAAACTCGAATACTGAATACTCTGTCCTGTGCCAGGTACTGTGCTATGGCACAGGATACTTGTAAAAATAACAGGAATAAACAAAAATGACAAGTTTTGACAAATGTTAGAAAAAAATGAGGTATACAATGATATACATAGTAGAGGAAATTGTCTACTGAGAAAGGTGATAACCAGGCTAATGTTGAGCCCTTAAAAGTGCCAGCCAAAATTTTCACTGATTGTGGTAAAAAGGGAGGAGTTTACTGGGCAGATTGAATGGAAAAGCTTTCCAGCAGTGGAAGAGTCTGTACAAAGCCTTGTGAGAAGCACCATGGGGCATTTGAGGAAGTGAGAGAGAGCAAGTATAGCTAGATGATGGGAAGAAGGATTAACGGGAATGGGAAAGGGCTAAAGAGACAGGGAGGGGCCAGAGCCCACAGTCTAGTAAGTCATGAAAAGGATTTTGGTATTCTATATGGAAAATCATCAAGCAAGAGGGATAACAGATTAATAAAGATCACTAGTTGGTAAGGCTAAGGACAGGAAATGTCCTTTGGATTTAGTGATGTAGAGGTTGCTGGTCCCATTAAGTGAGTGAAGCACAGAGACGAGATAGTGAATAGGTCCATGAAATGCATGGAATCAAGAAATACTTGGCTGCTGAGGAGGAGCTGGTGATGCCAAGTTTGGGGAGAGAGAAGTATTGGGGATGATTTCTAGGTTTCCAGGTTGTAGTAACTGATGAGTGGAAGTAACATGAGATAGAAAAGAGAATCAGACATTGGGGTGCAAAGTGATGAGCTCAGTTTGGGTTTTGTTGAGACGTCCAAGTGACCGTCAAGTAGGGCAGTTGGAAATAGTGGTCTGGAGTCCAGAGAATAGGACCAGGCTAGAGATTGAGTTCTCTGCTGGTTTTGCTGGTCATTAAAGCAGAGGGTAAGGATGAGACTGCCTGGATCTGGGGTCTGGAGTGAGAACAGCCTAGGACTGTGTTGTGGAGCTGCAGTAATCACTGGGCATTTGTAGTGGAAGATGCACTTGCAGAGGAAACAATGGCTAAGAAGGCCGTGTTCTTAGAAAACCAAAGGAGGCCGGGCGTGGTGGCTCACGCCTGTAATCCCACACTTTGGGAGGCTGAGATGGGTGGATCACGAGGTCAGGAGATCGAGACCATCCTGGCTAACACGGTGAAACCCCGTCTCTACTAAAATACAAAAAAAAAAATTAACCAGGCGTGGTGGCGGGTGCCTGTGGTCCCAGCTACTCGGGAGGCTGAGGCAGGAGAATGGCGTGAACCCGGGAGGCGGAGCTTGCAGTGAGCCGAGATCGCGCCACTGCACTCCAGCCTGGGCGACAGAGCGAGACTCTGTCTCAAAAAAAAAAAAAAAAGAAAGAAAAAGAAAATCAAAGGAAAAATATTTCAGTGCTGTGATGCTGCTCAGAAGTAAACTAAGAAAACGAACTGCTCTTTGGGTTCACTGATGTGGAGGCCAGTAGTCACCTTAGTGAGAGCTGTATCAGTGTGATAAGGCAGGAACTAGAGTAGAAAGGACTGAGGAGCAGGGTCAAGACATGAAGACAGGGGATCTGATCAGTTTTTTCAGTTTCTATTTTGCTCCGAAGAGGAGGTGGGCAGCATGGTCCCCAAAGGGTGATAAGTTAGTTACAGGACAGGATCCAGAGCATAGGTGGCTAGATTGGCCATACTCAGTCGCCAGTTATTTAACTGAGCAGCTAGTATATGCCAAACTCTGTAATAGGTGCCAGGGATACAGCAGTAAAAAGGTAGCCACAACCCCTGGCCTTGAAGACTTACATTGTAGTGGCAAGAGATTAGCGATAAGTGCATAAACAAGGATCATTCTATCTGGTGTTAACTGCTATAAAAAAAAATGGTATAGAAAGTGACCAGGGGAAAAAGTTCTTGTGTTCAGTGCCAGCATTTTTTTTATAATTGTAAAATACACATAAAATTTGCCATCTTAACCATTTTTAGTGTGCAGCTCAGTAAAATATGTTCACGTTGTTGTGCAACCAATCTCCAGAACATCATCTTGCAAATCTGAAACTATCCCAATAAATAACACTCCACTTTTCCCCACGCCCCCCCCTCCCCGCCCTGCCCCTGGTAACCACCATTCTGTTTCTGCAAATCGATTATTTTAGACATTTCCTGTAAGTGGAATCATAAGTATGTTTTTGTGAGTGGCTTGTTTCACTGACCTCATAGGGTTGTGAAGTTAAATAATGTAGGTTTGTTCCCGGACCAAACTGGGGGTTGGGCAGCCCAATTAACAAGGTGCAGATGAACCGCGGAAGAAGAGTTTTTATTTCTGCAACCGGTTACAGGGAGAAGGTCTGGAAATTATTGCCAGACCAACTCATAATTACAAAGTTTTTCCAGCGTGTATATACCTTCTAAGCTGTATCTCTACGTGTAAGAGTGCATTCATCTAAAGACACAAGTGATTAACAACTTCTAATCCTGAAGACCTTCCTCTGGAGCCTCAGTAAATTTACTTATCTAAATGGGTCTGGGTGCTGGGATGATTACCCTTATTTTGTCTCCTGCTAAAATCATGGAGGCTTGTGGAATTCCTTCAGACCCCCAATAAACTTGTTTGTGGAGGCCTGGGGAGTTTCTTCAGATCCCCCAATAAAACTTGTTTAATCCTAAACGGGTCCTGTTAAGAATTCCTTCGTTATCTTGTCATGCTTCAAGGCCCAAGAAAGGCCTAGGCAAAACTTCGTGGGCTTTTGTTACATTCCAGCCTTTGTATATGGACACTGACTCTTTCAGCTTTTAATATTTAACTTAACCAGTCAGTCAGTGCTGAAACAGGTGTGATGGAGGCCTGCGATAGTGAGACCTGGCCTGCCACAGGTGAAACACATCTATCGCCAAGCCAATAGGACTTACCGCTCCTCTCACCCACACTTCTACTTTTCTGGAGAAATGGAAAGATTGTCAAAGTAGGCCACAAGGGCTTTAAGCCGGCTGGTGGCTGAAAACACCCTTAACCCCCCCACCTCCTTGGTAAAGCTTGCAGGAGCCTAATTGAAACCTTTCGCCTCTAAAATTCTGCCCCGGTCTACTGGCAAAATTTCCACTACCTGGGCTTCACTTTGTGGCTTAAAGTTTGAGCCTTGTTAAAAATCAAACAACATCAAAGGGTGTGGCCCTATTACCAATCCTCCAGGCTTGGTTTGGGAACAGGTTTGGTCGAGGGAGTTGAGCAAGTTGGTGAGCACGGTCCTCCTAGGGAACCTCCATGCGCGGGACCTGACAAAACCTCCGGGCTCAGCAGGCTGGCGAGGGTGCGAGGCGGGCAGGGAATACTAGCGCTGGTCCCGACCCTGCCGAGGAGCCCCGTGCCTCCCCGGACCGCCTTGGCCATTCAGCTCCGCTCCTCTTTGGCCATCCGGCTCCGCCCCTTTCCGGCCAGCCCCGCCGCGTCGTTTCTCTCCCGGCTTTCCTCTGCCGCATGGTCTCGGGCCGCTGGCGTCGAGAGCCGGAAGCATGGGCGCTGAGTGGGAGCTGGGGGCCGAGGCTGGCGGGTCGCTGCTGCTGTGCGCCGCGCTGCTGGCGGCGGGCTGCGCTCTGGGCCTGCGCCTGGGCCGCGGGCGGGGAGTGGCCGACCGCGGGGCGCTCATCTGGCTCTGCTACGACGCGCTGGTGCACTTCGCGCTGGTAAGTGCTATCGCCTAGACCCTTCGCTCCCCATTCCAGAGAGTGGGAGTGGGGGGCGGCAAGGCGGGGTGCAGGGGGTCCGGCGGCTTTCTGCAGCAAGCTGACCGCCCCTCCCCCTGGGGCAGGAAGTCTGCGGGGAGCCGAGAGGCGCCCGGAGGCCGCGGCGCCCAGAGTTCTGATTCCCAGGTCTGTGAACAGAACGCCGCTTGCCTTGTGCTGCCGATTCCTCCACCAAACTTAAAAAAATTTCTGTACGTGCTGTGTTAGTTTAGAAGATACCCAAAGGCTAGAACCTCAGTTTCCTCGGCCTTGTAACCTGCACATAAATGTTGAACTGGAAATAATTGAGAGTAGAGTTGAGGTAATTTTTAAATGCCCCAGAGGGTAGGGTGCAAGGAGAGATGCTTGCTCCAGAGGCAGCAAGGCTATTGGCCCAAAACCCAAAGCCTTTGCCAAGACAAACGAAACACCCGCGTCTAATATGTGCCAGGCGCATTACTGAGTTTAAAATTTCAGATCTTTACAGCATCCATAAATGAGTTATTATTGTCTCCCATTTTACAGAGGTGAAGGTAGGCGCTGCAAAGTTAGGTGACTTTCCAGTGCCACACAGCTGGCTTGATTCTGAGGCGGTCTAGTCTGGCTCCCAAGTTTGCACTCTGTGTATCAGTCGAGGTTTTAGGAAATATGTGGCCTTAAAGATTCAACCCATTTTATAAAATAGTCAGGAAGGTTGTGTTTAAGGCATTTATATTGAAATGCCCCACCACACGCGCGCGCGCACACACACTTTTAAGTTTTTTAAAAACTATGCCCAAATATCTTTTTGTAAAGTTGACCTTGTTTAACTCTAGACACACCTGTGGCTAAGTGAAACTAAAGTCAGTAGTATTGAGAAAGCAAGCTGAGTTTTGGGTAATCATCGAGTTCTGTAAATGTTTGCGAGTTGGCTTTGTGCCCATGACTGATGTTGCTGGAATTTTTTTTTATTCTGGTAAGCAACATGTAGAGATAAGGGACAGTGAATGTTTCTCTCAACTCCTTTATAGAATTGATTTGTTTTTGTCTTTTTATTTTTTTATTTTTTATTTTTTATTTTTTTGTTCTTGAGACAGTCTAACTCTGTCCCCAGGCTGGAGTGTGGTGGCACTATCTCGGTGCACTGCCGCCTCCTGGCTTAAAGCGATTCTCCTGCCTCAGCCTCCGGAGTAGCTGGGATTACAGGCGCCTGTCACCACGCCCGGCTAATTTTTGTATTTTTAGTAGAGATGAGGTTTCACTATGTTGGCCAGACTGGTCTCGAACCCCTAACGTCGGATGATCTGCCCGCCTTGGCCTCCTAAAGTGCTGAGATTACAGGCGTGAGCCACCGCGACCAGCCGAGAATTGATTTTTAAGCTATCACTTGAACACGAGGTCTCCCACAGAACAGGGGAGATAAAGCAGGTTGCTAGGCCCAGTTAGAAAAAATGTATAACATAATTTGTTATGTATAACAAAATGTATAACATAAAAATGTATAACATAACAAAAATGTTGCTAGTCCTATTTGGAGAAAAATGTATAACATATTGGCTGGGTATAACTTTATAGCATATCGGAATGTATATGTATAATTATAACATATTGGACACAGTGGCTCATGCCTGTAATCTCAGCATTTTGGGAGGCTGAGGCGGGTGGATCACGAGGTCAGAAATTCAAGACCAGCCTGGCCAACATGGTGAAACCCCATCTCTACTAAAAATACAAAAATTAGCCAGATGTGGTGACAGGTGCCTGTAATCCCAGATGGTTGGGAGGCTGAGGCAGGATAATTGCTTGAACCTGGGAGGTGGAGGTTGTAGTGAGCCATGATCAAGCCACTGCACTCCAGCCTTGGACTTTTCCAAGACTCCAGCTTGGGAAAAAAAAAGAAAAGTATATAACATATCTTAGACATACAAAAAGCTGTAAAAATACTTAAACTATATGCGTGTGTTCACCCCCTAGTTTAAAACTGTTTATTTTTCAAGCACAGGTTTTTACAGGTAACACAACACACACCTCCTTTTATGCCATTACCTACCCCAGCTGCAAAGTAGTCCACTGTGTGAATACACCATACCTTAGTTCTCCAAGTCTAAGACCCACATTTTTTCACATATTAGAACAATCAACTATATCACGTAACTACTGTAGGCCATTTGATTGATATTTTAATGTCTCTGAAATTGGGATGTATCTTATACTTGATGAATGTGATCACTTAACCAGCCCATACTAGTGAACACATTTTTATTGTGTCCACCACAATAAAATGCATCCACCAACGTCTTTGTCCACATGTCTCAGAGATCAGTGGGGAGAGCACTTGAATTAAACAGTTGAGGCTGCAAGAAAATACATGCCCATGTTGTCTTTGCTTGGGAATTTATTGCAAGAACACCCAGAAATGTGGGACAAGCTAAGACTAAGATGTAGAGCTTAGGGAATAACCAAAATTACAACTCACTATTCACTAGAAGATGAGTTGCCTCTCCTTACCCCCTGACACTTCTTAAAGAGAGGAGCTCTGTAGGTTTTTTGGCTGCCATCAAATTGAGAGCTATCCTGTTGGACAGTTTCAAGCCAAGCATTCTCAGGGGCAGTTCATTTTCCAGATGTCCAACCAGAGCACAGTCACCTTGGGCCCCAGCACTGGTCATCAGTTCATCTCATTATGACTACAGCAGAGAGCAGGCTGTCTTCCCATCAGCCTACCCAGAAGGAGCCATGGCAACACACTGGAAGAAGGAAACGGTGGCAGCCTAGGCACTGGTGCTTCATGGGTAAAATTTTATCTCTTCTGCAATCTTAAGTATAGCGTTCAGGCATGTCCAGAAACATGAGGCAGTATATGAATGCCTGTGTATGGAACACATCCTGGGGTTCAGATTGACAGGAGCACAGGGTTTACATAAGGAAGAAGTGAGAGGACCAGCTGGAAAGGTGACAGGTAAGAACTGTATTCTGTAGTGGGAAGCCATTGAAGGATTTCAAGCAGGGAAATCACGTGGCCAAAGCAGATCTTCAGAAAGATAATTTGGTGGTGATGTGTTAAGTCAGAAACTCTAGGGTCCGAGATTTTACCCAACTTAGAAGTTAACAAGGTAGTCCAGTTTGATTCCCCAAGGCCCAAGCCCCACGGGGCAACATAATGAAGGCCAGATGTTACTGCCTGTACATGCAGTGGGATGCATTACAAGAAAGGGACCCCAGAACTACGCGTCCGTCTTGTTGTGAGCTGGTGGTGGCCTGCGCATACTTCTCTCTGGAGAGACCTTATCTTAGGAATGTAAACCTCTGAGGAGGAGAAGGTAAGGTCTTGATCTTTACCACCTAGAACCTCTCTGGAGGGAGCTCTCTCCCACGTTGACTACCCTGGAAAGGCTCATTATAGAAACAGTCTTAAAATCGATGTAAATGTCTTTGCTCAGAGACCCAGACAGTGCAGGATGTGAGATATTCATGGAGAATTGTCTCCCAACATGGTGCAGGTTGGACTGGAAAGGATGGAGTTAAGGGGCAAGAAGATCAACAAAAAGCAACTGCTGTAGTTTGGGGAGTCATTTTTTTAAAAAAAGAGGCCAGCCAAGGTGGTGTTGGAAGGCAAAATGGGGAGGAAAGCTAACTGTGAGAGACTTTCCAGGGGAGAATGTGGTAAGTCAAAGTGGCCACTTGTAGATTGGGGGTGGACGTGATGTTGGGCTTAGGGCCTGAGCAACATGGGTAATGGTGAGCATATTAAGTAAGACAGCAAAATCTGGCTTTAGAACTATGAGTCGGGGGTCCTAGTGTGTGGTTAAGAGAGAATAGTGCCGGGCAGTGGCTCACACCTGTAATCAGCACTTCGGGAGGCTGAGGCAGGATTGCCTGAGGCTAGGAGTTGCGAGACCAGCCTTGCTAACATAGTGAGGCCTCATCTCTGCAGAAAAATTAGCTGAGCGTGGTGCTGCATGCCCGTGATCCCAGCTACTCAGAAGGCTGAAGTGGGAGGATTGCTTGAACCCAGGAGATCGAGGCTGCAGTGAGCTATGATTACGCCACTGCACTCCAGCCTGGGTGACAGAGTGAGACCCCATCTCAAAAAGAAGAGAGAGAGAATGGCCAGAAGGCAATTGAAAATATGAACTGAGTTGGAAAGACAGAGTCAGGGCGGAAGAGAGAGTGCTGGGAATTCTTTTCTGAGTTGGGGGAGATAGCAGGAAGCCCCAGGTATGAGTGCTTTTGCTGAGCTGGAGAGGACAGAAGGGTAAAAGAGCTGAGGAATAAGAGCAGGATCTTTTAAAATATCTATCCTAGGAGAGAGTGGGCAAGACTACGAACCAGGAGGGCGCTGGGGTCCTGGGATCCACGGAATGGAATTTCAAGAACACTGATAAATTGCTGTAGCACCATTAAAAACAAAGAAAGAAAATAAAAGGTGAGGCACCTGGCAACCAGAAAGTCAGTGGTGAGAGTGGGATTGATGGGAGGGAGGCTCCAGAAGCCAAACACTTACAGGCCGGGTAGAGGAGAAGCTGGGCAGTAGATGAAAGTCCTGCAGAAGTTTGGTGGTGGGAGGAGGAAGGGCAGGAGGGTAGCTCCAGAGGCACCTCGGGGCAGGCTGGGGGATCTTGGTTCCTTTGAAGATAAAGGTCTGGGCGAGAGGATGGCCGAGGAAGGGTAAAAGTGCAGGCACGGCGGGCAGCTCTCGCTGTCTGATGTGTGCTTGGCCATGGAGGAGTTTTGAGACGAAGTCTCACTCTCTTGCCCAGGCTGGAGTGCAATAGCATGATCTTGGCTCACTGCAACCTCCGCCTCCCAGGTTCAGGTGATTCTTCTGCTTCAGCCTCCCGAGTAGTTGGTATTACAGGCACGTGCCACCATGCCCGGCTAATTTTCGTATTTTTAGTAGAGACAGGGTTTCACTGTGTTGGTCAGGCTGGTCTCGAACTCCTGACCTCGTGATCTGCCTGCCTGGGCCTCCCAAAGTGCTGAGATTACAGGCGTGAGCCACCATGCCCGGGTGCCTTCAGTTTTCTTGAAGGAGGACTGCTTTGCTGTTTTGGTGCTAGGCTTTGGGACGAGATTCTGGGGCGTAGATCTTGGGATCCTCCTTCTATAAGCCTGTTTTTCAATGGGGATGTTTGTCTTTTCCTTAATGATCTATAAGAGGTGTTCATGTATTAGTACAGTTTCACCCACACTTTATTATGCTTTTGGGGAGAAAGGGCAAGAAAGTGTTGTCAACCCCCTTTATTGACTAATCCATTCTTTCCCCACTTATTTGAAATGCCACCTTTATCATATACTGTAGTATTTTATATGCATAGATATGTTTGGGGATTTTTGAATTTAGTTCTGTTTTATGAATCTTTTGGTTCCAGTTCTAGCCACTGTTTTATCAGATATTGAAAATTTCAGCACTATAATGTAGTTCAATATCTGATAAAGCAAATTTCTCCCTACTATTCTTTTTTAAACACTTTAAAACTTATGATATATCCTTCCAAATGTACTTTTAAATTCACTTTGCTGACTGGGTGTGTACCAAAATTAGCCAGGCGTGCGGTAGCCTGCACCTGCAATCCCAGCTATTTGGGAGGCTGAGGTAGGAGAACCGCTTGAGCCTGGGAGGCAGAGGTTGCAGTGAGCCGAGATCGTGCCACTGCACTCTAGCCTGGGGAACAGAGTGAGATCCTGTCTCAAAAATAAAAAATAATTTCACTTTGCCAAGTTCTAATACTTGGTATTTTGATTGTGGTTTTCTTAGCTTTACAGATTAGTTTGAGATTAAATGATATTTTTATAATACAGTCTGCCTTCTAAGAACTGGGTAGATTGCAATTTGTTTAAATCTTCTGTTATAGTCTCTTAAAGTTTATTTCAAAACATTTTATATTTTCATTGCTACTGTATTTCTCCTTTGTATTTTGTTTTATTTAATTTAATTTAATTTTTTGAGACAGAGTCTCCCTCTGTCGCCCAGGCTGGAGTGCAGTGGCACGATCTCAGCTCATCGTAGTCCCTGCCTCCTGGGTTCAAGCAGTTCTCCTGCCTCAGCCTCCCAAGTAGCTGGGATGATAGGCATGTGCCACCATGCCCAGCTAATTTTAGTGTGTGTTTCTAGTAGAGAAGGGGTTTTGCCATGTTGCCCAGGCTGGTCTCAAACTCCTGGCCTCAAGTGATCCACCCGCCTGGGCCTCCCAGAGTGCTGGAATTACAGGCATGAGCCACTACGCCTGGCCTTTCCTTTGTGTTTAGACTGATTATTGTTACTATAGTGAAAGCTGTTGAGATATACCTGTGTTTATATAGTTACCAGCCACTTGTGTAAATTCCCCTTTTCCTCCCTCCAGCTTTATTGTTATAATTTAAGTATAATAAAACTCACCCATTCTGTGTACAGTTTGGTGAATTTGAGTGATTGTGTAGAGTTGTGTAACCACCCTTGCAATCACAGTACAGAACGTTTCCATCACGCTTCTAGTAAAAGTTTTCTCATGTCCCTTTGAAGAGGATCCCAGTCCCCATCACCAGCCCCAACAAACACCCATCTGCCTTCTGTCTTTAAAGTTTTGCTGTTCCTGTAATTTTATAAAAATGAAATCATACATACAAAGTCTTTATTTAACATAAGTTGCTGTGTAGTGTTCCAGTCTGTGGATGTATCTCAATTCATTTATCAGTTAACGAACAAATGGGTTGTTCCTAGTTTTTGACTATTACAAATAATGCTGCTAATAGATACCTGCATCCAAGTCTGTGTGGGCATATTTTCCTTTCTCCTAGGCCAAGGCCTTGGAGTGGGATTCTTTCATTTTAGTAGAAACTGCCAACCTGCTTTCTGTGGTGGCCGTACCATTGTGCGTTCCCACTAGCAGTGTGTGAGAGTTCCTGTTGCCTCACTAGCACTTAGCATTTTTGTGGTTTTTACTTTTGTTTTTAGTCATTCTGATAGACATATATGACTGAAACTTACCACTCACCCTCATACATGCCACAGGTTGCATTTTCAAATGCAGTACCAGGCCTGGTGCGGTGGCTCAGGCTTGTTTTTTGTTCTTTGTTTTTGTTTTTGAGATGGAGTCTCATTCCGTCACCCAGGCTGGAGCGCAGTGGTGTGATCTCAGCTCACTGCAAGCTCCGCTTCCCAGGTTCATGCCATTCTCCTGCCTCAGCCTCCTGAGTAGCTGGGACTACAGGTGCCTGCCACCATGCCCCGCTAATTTTTTTTTTGTATTTTTAGTAGAGACAGGGTTTCACCATGTTGGCCAGGATGGTCTCGATCTCCTGACCTCGTGATCCACCCTCCTCGGCCTCCCAAGGTGCTGGGAATCCAGGTGTGAGCTCAGGCTTGTAATCCCAGCACTTTGGGAGGCTGAGGTGGGCGGATCACCTTAGGTCGGGAGTTCAAGACCAGCCTGGCCAACATGATGAAACCCCGTCTCTACTAAAAATACAAAAACTTAGCCAGGTGTGGCAGTGCACACCTGTAATCCCAGCTACTTGGGAGGCTGAGGCATGATAATTGGTTGCACCTGGGAGGTGGAAGTTGCAGTAAGCCGAGATGATAACCACTGCACTCCAGCCTGGGTGACAGAGCAAGACTCTAGCTCAATAAATAAATGGATGAATGGATGAATGCGGGCATGCAGCACCAGTTCCTAAACACGGTTCTAGGTGGAGTCTGACCATCATTCAAGGAGCCTGGGGCGGTGGGGGAAGGTGGAAAGAGCACAGGCCTTTGGGTGCAGTAGGTGCACCCTTGAATGCCAGCTTTCCCGATAACCAACTCAGAAACTTGGGCATGCCCCTTTCCCCTGCAAATCCTTTCTGTAATGAGGAGGAAAAGAAGGAAGGAAACTTTCTGTCTTAGTTTTCTTACCTGTGAAGTATGTAAATAATGTTTTCTTCAAAGGACTGTGAGAATTAAATAAAACCTTATAACTTAGCGCGGTGCTTCTCAAGCTTGACCATGCACACAAATCATCCGGGGATCATCCGAGATTCTGCAGTGGTAACCAGCTCCCAAGTGATTGCCAGGCTGTGATTCATTGACTGTATTTGAATGGCAAGGATGTAAGGCACCTGGCACTTGCTAGAGTTCAGTAAATGTAATTCTCTCCTCCATCCTCTTAGTGATTCCTCCTTGCCATATTCCATACCTGGATTAGCTTTTGTCATCCAATCCCTGTGTACTAAAGTGATGATGTATTTGTCCAATTAAGATGAGCCTTGGAAGGTTTCCTTTCACATCTTTAATCTGAGAAGTAACAACCTTCTGGCAGAGAAGGGTATATTCTTGAAAAGAGAGAAAAGTGTTTCAAGTCCTAAATCAAACAGTATACTGCTATGTTGTAGGAACCATAGAACTCGTGTAACTCTTTGATCCTGGTAGTTCTGAAAGAGACCAGCGTGGTCTCCTGTGAATGTTAGGGGACAACTGGCTGCTGAGCAGGTTCCCTCAAGTGGAAATGGTCGTCTCATTAAGCAGGCAGCAGCTGGGCAGCATACATTTATGGAGTCATTAAAGCCTTGTCACCAAAGGACCGTAGGAGGCTGCTGCAGCTGATCCCTCCAGAAACAATGATGTATGCTGTTGCCATGACGTGCAAAAATCCAGTCTGATTAGGCTGAGGTTTTGTGAGTCCGATTTGCAAATGCTAATAAATGTTGACAGGATTTATATACTGATTCTATTCCTGCTCTACTTCATTCTCCCACTCTTGAAAGTGAATGTTGCCCTGTTTTCTCTAGGTCTTCATTCAAACATACTGACAACAAAAAACAGATACATTCAAATACATACTCAGCCTCAGTATGTGTTCTTTTTATTTCTGTAAGAACTTTTTCAGCTAAATTTTTCCTTAAGGATTAGAATGAGTAAATTGAGCATGCTCTTTAAATTGGATATTTAATTATCAATGGAAGTAGCTGGCATAACTTAATGATTTGTTTGATCTGAGCTTTGGCTTATAGCTGTCTTTAAGTCTATAAAATATGTTGTTAAAATCCTTATATGCCTGGGCCGGGCGTGGTGGCTCACCCCTGTAATCCCTGCATTTTGGGAGGCCGAGGCAGGCAGATCACCTGAGGTCAGGAGTTTGAGACCAGTCTGGCCAACATGGTGAAAACCTGTCTCTACTAAAAATATCAAAATTAGCCAGGCGTGGTGGCGTGTGCCTATAATCCCAGCTACTTGGGAGGCTGAGGCAGAAGAATTGCTTGAACCCAGGAGGCAGAGGTTGTAGTGAGCCGAGATCACGCCACTGCACTCCAGCCTGGGCAACAGAACGAGACCATCTTAAAAAAAAAAAAAAAATTACATGCCTGGACATCTTAAGAGAAAAATGAGACTGGCCTTTCTTTATTTGCTGTAATACATTTTAATTTTTAAGCTGATTTTGTTAGCTCAACTAAGTATAGTTCAGTTATGTTATATAACATATGTCCAGTAGGAACTTTCCTGTATTTTTTAAACCACATTTTTTGATATGTGGAACTTAAATAAGTATTATGAAATTTTCCTCATCACCCTCTGGGTTAATAGTGGGAAAATTCATAGCAGGGAGAAAATATTTTAAATATTTATAAGTGCTTATTAATATAAACCTGAAATATGTCTTGAAGGCTACCATGGAATTTAACAGTGGTCATCTCTGGGAAATGTGATTGGGAGTCAGGAGGGAGAGAGGCTTTTATTCTTTGCTTTGTACCTTTTTATAGTTTTTTGGGTTTTTTTAAACATGTATCATAGATATTTTTACTTGTTTGTCTTGTGGGATTGTTTTGTTTTGTTTTGTTTTGTGTTTTGAGATGGAGTCTCGCTCTGTTGCCAGGCTGGAGTGTGGTGGCGCGATCTCGGCTCACTGCAACCTCCGCCTCCCGGATTCAAGCAATTCTCCTGCCTCAGCCTCCCGAGTAGCTGGGACTACAGGTGCATGCTACCATGCCTGGCTAATTTTTGTATTTTTAGTAGAGACAGGGTTTCACCATGTTGGCCAGGATGGTCTCCATCTCCTGACATTGTGATCTACCCACCTGGGCCTCCCAAAGTGCTGGGGTTACAGGCATGAGCCACTGCACCCAGTCATATGTTGTTGTTGTTGTTGTTTTTTTAACAGGGTCTTGCTTTGTTGCCCAGGCTGGAGTTCGGTGGCACAGTCTCATCTCACTGCAGCCTCGACCTCCTGGGCTCAAGTGGTCCTTCCACCTTACCCACCTGGGACTACAGGCGCACGCCACCACACCCAGCTAATTTTGTATTTTTTGTAGAGATGGGGTTTCACATGTTGCCCAGGCCCATCTTGAATTCCTGGGCTTATATAATTTTTTTTTTAAGGTAAAATTTTAAAAGGTATACCACCAGAAGAAATATCAGAAGAGTAAAGAAAAATCCACTGAAATATCTTCGTGCCATAGGCGTTGTGGGCACTGCAGACATTGGTTTAGGGAGGAGAAAAGGCCTCTGATCAGAGGGAGCAAAAGCCTGATTCTGGGCAGCTCCTCTGCAGTCCTAAATGGACAAGAAAGAATTTGCTCAGCATGTATCATCCAGAGCTGGCATTTTGATGCCTGGTCCTTTACCAAGAGGGCACAAGAAAATATGTGAATAGTGGGAGTTTTTTCCTTTCTATTCTGGTCACGGCCATCAACTCTCCTCACTCTTCATCCTTTTTGTGCTACTGTTTATTTTAACCCTCAACACGGCGCCAAACTTATATGAACATTCCCATTGGTTCCTGTGAGGAGGTACATTGAGTTTCAGCACCTCTCACCAGGTTGAAGTCCACCTCCCCTGGTTAGCGTGCGTGCATGCATGTGTGTGTGCGCGCGCCTGTGCACGGGCGTGTGTGTCCGTGCACGTGTGTGTGGGGGGTGGGGAGGGAGGGCATTCTGAGTCTCCTGTGGCTGGGAACCGAGGTGCAGTGTTATTCAAGTATCTTTTGCCTGCAGGAGAGCAGAAGATGGAGAGAGAAGTAAGCAGGTTTGCACTGTGGTTTATTGAGACCTGAATAATCAGGCAACTCAAGTACTGTTGAGTGCTGAAACACCAGTGTGTCTGATACAAATGCGCATCTGCGGGGAAGGAGGTGGCAAACTGCTTGCTTTTGAGGTGTGCCCTGCCTGACACATGCTGCAGATCTCTGTTGCTTTTTGCCTGTGCTCATTTAGGCTGATCCAGACCAGGACACCCAGGACGCTTTGGGTCTGGAGAGGGTCCTGGAGGAGCTAAGCCTCAGGCTGTCTGGAACCTCAGGTGCTGTGTTTCTTGTAACCACTGTGGTCTGAGTCCTCTGCTCGCCTGTTTCTAGCATGAAGGCAGGGAGCCCCTGCAACTGCAGGATCCTGAGTCTGGAGTCCAGAAATGCAAGGAGTGCCCTTCTCTGATCCCTTACAGGTGTAGCACCAAGCGCTGAGACTGGCTTTCTCTAGTGGTACCATATTGGAATTTGACAAGTTGCTATGTATCCCCCCAACCATTTTTTTTTTAAGAAGCAGGGTCTCTCTCTGTCCTCCAGGCCCGAGTACAGTGGTGCAATCATGGTTCACTGCAGCCTTGAACTGCTGGGCCCAACTGATCCTCCCACCTCAGTCTCCTGAGTAGCTGGGACTACAGGTACACACCACTGCACCCAACTAATGTTTTTGATGTTGTTTTGTTTGTTTGTTTGTTTTTGTGACAGAGTCTCGCTCTGTCACCCAGCCTGGAGTGCAGTGGCACCATCTCTACTCACTGTAACCTCTGTCTCCTGGGTTCAAGCGATTTTCCTGCCTCAGCCTCCCAAGTAACTGGGATTACAGGTGCGTGCCACCACGCCCAGCTAGTTTTTGTATTTTTAGTAGAGATGGGGTTTCACCATGTTGGTCAGGCTAGTCTTGAACTCTTGACCTTGTGAGCCACCTGCCTCAGTCTCCCAAAGTGCTGGGATTACAGGTGTAAACCTATGTATCTTTTTAAAATTAAGTTTTACTGTGAACAGTTTCAAGCTTTCACAGATGTAGAGAGACTAGTACAGTATCAGTGAGCAGATTCTACATTTTCAAGTTTTGCTGCACTTGCCCATCTGTCACTTTTTCTTCTCTTTTTCTCCTTCCCTCCCTCCCTTTTTCATTGTTATTGCTGAAGTACTGGAAAGTGATCTGGACCTCATGTCACTTTACCTTTATGTAGTAAGTCTGTCTCTAAATAAAGTCAGGTCTTCTTCAGGGACAGGTGCCTGCCGTTCGTGTTATCATAGAAATGACAGAAAAAGAAAAAAAGAAAGAAATAGTCTGTTGTACTTTTTGCTCAAGCTTAACCATATCTCGCCTAACACCTAGTGGAGCCCTGCCTTCCCAATTACAGCAACATCCTGCATGTGGTCCTTTGCTGTTGACTAGGCACCTTTCATCTGATCCTTAGATCCTCAGTGCTTATGGAGCTCAAACGTGAATCTTAGTTCCAGATGGCTGGATCTCGATCATACATTGTGGTTAAAGACTTTGAAGCTGATAACTTTCCATGTTTATTTGGTTATTTAACATAAAAACAATTTTAAGGGAGAAGAAAAAAGCACTGTACAGTTCATTTAATATAAAGCATGAATTCACAGGAGGAACTATATCTGTCTCCATTCTCTACAATTCTACAGATAATTTTGGTGCCTGGCAAATAGTAGTGTTTTCAGTGGCTTTGATCTTAGGTCTTTGTGTGGTTAGAGCAGATTTCATTCAAAAGCCCCTGAATGGTCTTTTTTTTTTTTTTTTAAGACGGAGTCTCACTCTGTCACCCAGGCACAGGCACACACGATCTTGGCTCACTGCAACCTCCACCTCCCGGGTTCAGGCGATTCTTGTGCCTCAGCCTCCTGAGTAGCTGGGACTACAGGCATGTGCCACCATGCCTGACTAATTTTTTTGTATTTTTTAATATTTGTATTTTGTATTTTTAGTAGAGACGGAGTTTCACTATGTTGGCCAGGCTGATCTTGAACTCCTGACCTCAGGTGATCTGACCGCCTCAGCCTCCCAAAGTGCTGGGATTACAGGTGTGAGCCACCATGCCCGGCCTTTATAATCTTTAACACCATAATAGCAGGTCTCATTCTGAAGCTGGGGCCTCTGCCTCCCACACCTAGTTTGTTTGTTTTTGCATGGAATCTGTTATTGATGAGAGTCAGCTGTGGATGGTACAGCCTAAAGTGGTGAGCCTGTGTTTGCTGATTTATATTTGTGAGTTCTGTTAGGGTAAGAGCCAGCCAGTCTCAGAATCACGGAACCTTCAGAGATGTCACCTGGAACTCTGATATGGACACGCTCACCCCTTTTCACCATGTGCTTTTTCTGACTTTCATCTGATTGACCTTCCTGGGGTGGGATGCAGCAGGATTGGCATGGGCTGCAGTGGGAGCGGACAGTGTGATGATATAGGGAAGGGATACCACCTCCTAGAGTTGTTTGAGGGAAGAATCAGAGAGTTGCTACTGGTGTATGACCTACTTCATGAAGAAAAGCCAAGTGTTTGTTGGTCTGTTTGGCTCCCTTTTTACCTAAAACACAAGGGCAATGTCCTCGTGTAGAACCACTGCCCCTTCCCGGCAAAGCATGACCTGCTATTTAGACAGTGCCAGTGCACACTGACCCACCAGACCTGCCCATGTCTGCAGTGGGTCCTATTTTTTAAATCACATGAGAGCATTTTCTTTATATACTGAATGTTTCAGCCAAGGACTTTTGCAAGTCACACCTCTGGACCCATGTCATCTCTGCTATCACTGAAAAATAAGAAGAACTAAGGAATTAGGTGGCCCAGCTAATACTACATGATTCAGGGATAGCTGTGGAAAGTCTGGAGAATCAGCCTGGGATTGTATGTGTATTTGGTGTGTATTGCATGTAATCAACCTTGGCCCACCCTTAAGGAGCTTTACTAGTGGGGAAAGTAGAGAGGGAAACAAGTCATTGTCATGCAGTCTGGTGAGTGATAAGACTCTGTCCAGGCCTAGAGGGGGCACCGAGGAGGGAACTGGGGTTTCACTGGGTTTTTAAAGACCGAAGAGGAGGTTACCAGGCAGCAGGGGAGGGGGGACTTAAGATTCACTTCAGACCCTTTGCCCTCATGATGGGTGCGCAGATCTTCTTCTCAGATTCTTATGAAAATGGCCCCTCCTCTGCTTTACCAAATGCTTTGACTTAAGCAGAATTATTGGTTAATCTTGCCCATGGGGCAGTCTAGCCCACTGGTTTCAAATTCCAAGTGATGATATCTCCATTTTAAAACTTACATTCTTAACAATGAAAAAAACCTCAAAGGCAGACAAAGGATTTGAATAGAAATTCCTCCAAAGAGGTCAATATGTACATGAAAATATGTTTAGCATCACTAGGCAGTCATTGGGGGAAATGCAAATCAAAACCACGGTGAGATACTCCTTCACACCCATTAGGATGACTACTGTTAAAAACAATAACAACAAAGGAAAATAACAAGTGTTGGCCAAGAATGTGGAGAATTGTTGGTGGGAATGCAAAACGGTGCCAGCGCTGCAGAAAGCTGTGTGGGAGCTCCTCAGAAAGCTAAACATTTACCTTAAGTTCCAGCAATTCTACTTCTACATATACACCCAAAGGAATTGAAACCAGGCACTCGAACAGATACTTGCAAACCAGTGTTCATAGCAGCAGACTTATGAGCCACAATAACTCCAAAATGGAAACAACCTAAAGGTCCATCAGCAAATGAATAAACACAATGCAGTGCCTACATACAGTGGAATATGATTCAGTCTTAAAAAGGAACAAAATTCTGACACATGCTACAACATGGGTGAACCTAGAAGACGCTATGCTAAGTAAAATAAGCCAGACATGAAAGGACAAATACAGTCATCACTGCGTAAAGACGTTTCAGTCAATAAGGGACGGAATATACCACGGTTGTCCCTTAAGATTATGATGGAGCTGAAAAATTCCTAATGCCTAGAGACGTCATAGCTGTCATAATGTTGTAGTGCAATGCATTACCTTTTCTATGTTTAGATGCACAAATACTTACCATTGTGTTATAATTTGCTACAGTATTCAGTACAGTAATGCTGTACAGGTTTGTAACCCAGGAGCAAAAGGCTATCCATATAGCCTACATGTGAGGTAAGCGTTACACAACCTAGGTTTGTGTGAATACACTCTATGATGTCCACACAATGACAAAACTGTCTAATGATGCTTTTCTCAGAGCATATCACCGTTGTAAGGCTAAGCATGAATGTTTGGTCTCATTTCATTTATACGAGTTATCTAAAATAGTCAGAGTCATAGATGCACAAAGTACAGTGCTGGGTGTTGGGCTGAGAGAGGGAAGAAATGGAGAATTCGTGTTTAGTGGGCACATTGTTTTAGTTTTGGAAGATGAAGAGTCCTAGAAATGGTGGCGATGGCTGCACACATTGTTAATGTACACAGTACCCCTGAGCACCACTGTTTGTGCCACAGGGCTGAGCAGGGCAAAAGCTGGACCCACGGGCCTCATACCGTCCTCTGGGCTCCATCCCTGTGCTTCACCTCTCAGCCTGCCCACCCAGGCCCAGCTCTAGGCCTGCCTCCCTCTGGAATCTTTCCTCACTGTCCCAACTACAGCTCCCTCACCTTCCTCCAACCTTTATTGAATTGGAAGTCATTGTTAATCCAACTAGACAATAAGCCCTCTGAGGCCAAAACCTGGCCTATTATAAATTTTTTTTTTAAGTCCTAACAGTTGCCAAAAAAAAAAGCCCATTCACTTAGTCATGGTACTCTTTATCCCATGTCTTTCTCTGTTTCTTTAATTAACTTTTTTTGAGGTATTGTAGATTCACATGCAGTTGTAAGAAATAATACAGAGGTCCCTTGTTTACTTTTCCCAGGTTTCCACGATGGTAACATTTTGGTGGGTTTTTAAAAAATTATCTTTGGCCGGGTGCAGTGGCTCACACCTGTAATCCCAGCACTTTGGGAGGCCAAGGCAGGTGGATCACCTGAGGTCAGGAGTTCGAGACCAGCCTGGCCAACATGGCGAAACTCCGTCTCTACTAAAAATACAAAAAATTAGCCAGGCATGGTGGTGGGCACCTGTAATCTCAGCTACTTAGGAGGCTAAGGCAGGAGAATTGCTTGAACCCAGAAGGCGGAGGTTGCAGTGAGCCAAGGTCATACCACTGCACTCCTGCCTAGGGAGCAAGACTCTGTCTAAAAAAAGAAAAAGTTATTTTCTATTTTGATAATTTTGGTACCAAACATTTTGTAAAACTATAGTATAATATAACCATCGTATGGACATTGATAGAGTCCACTGATCTTTTTCAGACTTCTCAGTTTTTTTGTGTGTGGAGGTGTGTGTGTGTGTATTAAGTTCTATATAATTTTATCAACTGGGTAGATTCGCATATCAACCACAACAGTCCAGGTACTGAATAGTTCCAGCACTACAAGGATCCCTAGTGTTTTCCTTTTATAACTACACATCCCCCCACCCCACACCTCCATCCCCTAACCCCTGGCAACCACTAATAATGTCCTCCATTTCTAAAATCTATCATTTCAGAAAATTGTTACATAAATGTAACCACAGAGCCGGGCATGGTGGCTCAAGCCTGTAATCCCAGCACTTGGGGAGGCTGAGGCAGGTGGATCACTTGAGGTCAAGAGTTCGAGATCAGCCTGGCCAACATGCTGAAACCCCATCTCTACTAAAAATACAAAAATTAAGGAGGGCGTGGTGGTGCATGCCTGTAATCCCAGCTACTCAGGAGGCTAAGGCACGAGAATCCCTTAACATGGGAGGTGGAGGTTGCAGTGAGCCAAGATCAAGCCACTGCACTCTTGCCTGAGCAACAGAGCGAAACTGTGTCTCATAAAATAAATACAGAAATAAAAATGAATGTAATCACTATGTAATCTTTTGGGATCGGCTTTTTGAAGAACATCAGTTTTTAGTTACCACAAATAAAGCTGCTATGAACATTCGTGTACCTGTTTTTGTATAAACATAAGTTTTTATTTTTCTGGGAGAAATACCCAAATGTGGAATTGCTGGGTCATATGGTCATTGCATATTTAGTTTTAGAAGAAACTGCCAAACTCTAGTTTTTTTTAGTGACTGTACCGCTTCTATCTCTTCAGAAATGTGTGTTTGTTTCCGTTTTTCTACATCCTTACCACTATTTGATGTTGCCACTATTTTTTATTTTTGCCTTCCTTCCTTCCCTTCCTTCCTTTTCTCCCTTCCTTTTCTCCCTTCCTTTCCTTTCCTTCCTTTCCTTCCTTCCCTTCCTTCCTTCCTCCCTCCTTCCCTCCCTCCCTTCTTTCCTCCCTTCCTCCCTTTCCCTTTCCTTTTCCCTTTCCCTTTCCTTTTCCCTTTCCCTTTCTTTTTTTGACACAGTTTTACTCTGTCGCAAAGGCTGGAGTGCATTGGCACAATCACAGCTCACTGCAACCTCCGCCTCCCAGTTCAAGCAGTTCTCCTGCCTCAGCCTCCTAAGTAGCTGGGACTACAGGCACACACCACCACACCCAGCTAATTTTTTTGTATTATTAGCAGAGGTGGGGTTTCACCGTGTTGGCCAGGCTGGTCTCGAACTCCTGACCTCATGATTCGCCCGCCTAGGCCTCCGAAAGTGCTGGGATTACAGGTGTGGACCACCGCACCCAGCCTTATTTTCGCCATTCTGATAGTTTATGCAGTGATACCTCCCTGTGGTTTGAAGGTGTGTTTCCTTGGTGGCTAACGAGGTTGAACATCTTTCCATGTGCTTATTTGCCATCTTTATGTACTTTCCAGTGAGATATCTATTCATTTCTTTTACCCATTTTCTAATCAGATTACCATTTTTAACTGTCTTGTTTTCTATTCTCCTTTTTATTTCTTTTAGGAAATGATTATTAGCATGTACTGTGTGTTAGCCGTTTGGAATATAGAGATACAAGACAAAGAATTGGCACTCAGAGAACTGGCAGTTTTGGGAAGAGACAAGTGAGCAGGTTTCTGTGTAGGAGGGCACCGACCTCCCAGCAGGAGAATAGTACAATCTTGCTTCCTGGAGGAGGTGACATCTGATCAGCATTTGAAGGCATGAATATTCGTTACACTTGATTTGTATTATGCTATCTTTACATTTAGGACATTAATACAGTAAAAAATAGGGTATTCTAAAAGCCTCATCAGGGCATCCTTTATAAGTAATTTGTTGTATGAACTTAATTCAAGGTTAGCAAACACTGAACACAAATGCCATGTTTCTTGGGGATTCTGAGATAGAAATGACAGTACTCCAGATCCCAATGATGTGTGATCCAATGGGAGCTGGGGATTCATAGCGAGCAGATAGCTGCTGGTTACAGAAACAAACTTAGTCACATGGGAGTTTCAGGAGAGTGAGACATTAATTCTCACTAGGAGGTCAAAGAAGGTTTCTTGAAGCAGGGAGTTGGGGCTGGGATTTGAAAAATGAGTAGAACTTCAACAGGTAGATGTAAAAGGAAACGAACTTGTTATAGACTCATAGGTTCCTGCATGTTACCGATTTCCAGTTCCCCATCTTGCTCTTACCCAGAGTTGCTTCTGGGGAAAGGTCTGCAATCTAGTGTCAGACTCCACGTCTTACTAATGGGTCCAGTAGAAGAGGTCGCCAGTGGAGGTTGCATTTAGTTTTAGGATGAGATTCACAATCTATAGGAAGGAGTCCTTCATCTTACAGATAGATGGCCTGAGGCCTAGAGAGGGTCAAATTCAGCCCAGCCCCATTGCCCCACTGGCCAGCCCAGTGGATGTGCTTTGTCTAGAAAATTCTCAAGCCAAAGCAAGGAAGTGGTATGGATTTCACCCTATGGTTCTGCTAAAAATAAAAAAATTGGATGGTAAGAATAAAGTGTTGCAAAGTAAGTGGACTGGGGAGTACTTATTTGTTTATAAACACAGCTATTTGTCTCATATGATTTTTTAAAATGTCCTTTAAAGGATATGATTTTTGGAGCCTGGCACAGTGACTCACACCGTAATCCCAGCACTTTGGGAGGCCGAGGCAGGCAAATCACTTGAGGCCATGAGTTTGAAACCAGCCTGGCTAACATGGTGAAATCCCATCTGTACCAAAAATGACAAAAATTAGCTGAGTGTAGTGTCACATGCCTGTGGTCCCAGCTACTTGAGAGGCTGAGGCACTGGAATCGCTTGAACCCAGGAGGCGGAGGTTGCAGTGAACCAAGTCCAAGATCACACCACTGCACTCTACCCTGGGCGACAGAGCGAGATTCTGTCTCAAAAAGAAAAAAAAAACCGACTTTTACATATACTCAGATAAACCACATTTACCAATTAAGCGACTTGCAAAGAGTGCCAAAACAAGACAAAATAAACCAACCTCAAAGCCTCTGTTCAGAGATTAAAATCAGTAAAAAGCTGGAAGATTTCATGAGATGGGGAGAAAGGTCTCTTCTGAATCAGAAAAAAAAAGGTAATTATAAACTGTAGAATAAACATAAGAAAGTCATGGCCCAAATATGAAGCAAACTAAAATGTAGCATGATTTTGAGAAATTCATGAAGAAAGGATATTTTGGGCTAGGCGCGGTGGCCAACGCCTGTAATCCCAGCAATTTGGGAGACCGAGGAGGGCAGATCACCTGAGGTCAGGAGTTCGAGACCAGCCTGGCCAACATGGGGAAACCGCATCCTTACTAAAAACACAAAAATTAGCCAGGCATGATTGCGGGCACTTGTAATCTCAGCTACTCAGGAGGCTGAGGTAGGAGAGTTGCTTGAACTCAGGACGTGGAGGTTGCAGTGAGCAGAGATCGCACCACCGCACTCCAGCCTATGCTTCAGAATGAGACTATCTCAGGAAAAAAAAAAAAAAAAAAAGGATTTTTCATTTGTAGCATTATCCTTAAATGACACAGGAGTCAGGATGTGGGATCCCTAAGGAAAGAAATTGTGGCCTATTACAGTGAACGCTGTTTCCATAATCACAACATTGTACTGTTAATTGGCTTTTCAGCTTGTAGAATCCAGTTACAGATAAAACAGGGAAGACAAATATGTTTAGAGAACAAGAAAGGACATGTAATCAGTCTTAACAATGCACAAGCAAACTGGACAGAAATTGAGAGTTGGAAACAGGGTGCGGGGAACCTGGTAGAGGCTGTCATACTCTTACGTGGTTAAGAAGCCCAGAGACTGCACAACATTGATGAGTGAGTGAGCTGAGGTTTTCAGGTTTTAAGTTACAAATTTGGGTAAGTAATAAAATAATACATCAGGAACTCGAAGGACTGGAAACGGGAGGGGAAGGAGTATCTATGAAACAATAGCTTTTCCCACTAGCAGTCGAAGGAAATAGTGTAAGTATATTATGAAATCACTGCGGGAACTGCAAAGAGACGTGATTGAGAGTGGTGACCTCTGGGGAGGCAGGACCCAGTTTTAATGTCATACAAATGATTGTTTTGTTTAAAAGGAATGAGGAAAAAGTTCTATTGACCAGCAGCAAAATGTGTTCAAAGGAGCAACATGACCATTAGATATCCCAGTGGCTTCTAGCTGTTTTGTTTTAGAAATCTTAGGCAAAGAAGCACTTCAGTGATGGGAAAATACTAAGTGTAATTGCAGATATTTTATTACCTGAATGTTAAATGTAGACTGTAACTGTTTTAAATCTTCCTAAACTTGCCCATATATAGGAGAGGGGGGAGGATTGCTCAATGCTGGTATAAACTCGATTGCCTTTCTCTTTAAGATCTTAGATTTTTTTGAGGTAAAAAAAAAAGTGAACTTCTGTGAGGTTCTACTCAAAGACTTAAGATCCCTGGAATAATCTAGAGCTTACTCTATTTAATACAATAAACTCCTATGCAAAAATTTCACTTTTTCCGCAAAAGAACACATCTCTGCTTTTACAATGCCAGTCACTGAAAAGCAACATTAATTGTACATTAGGGTGAGACATACCCATTTCCAAGGTCCGGGTAACCAGGCCCCAGGATCGCATCCCACAAGGTTGTGTGGATGTTTCCAGGCTCTGGCCAGGATGTGAGCCATGGAGAAGGGTGGGGGATGGAGCCAGGCAATGCCATGTGTCTACGGTGCCATCCTGTGGTTGTGATGCTGTATTAGAGCATGTCTTCATTTTCTCCTCTCTAGGAAGGCCCTTTTGTCTACTTGTCTTTAGTAGGAAACGTTGCAAATTCCGATGGCTTGATTGCTTCTTTATGTAAGTAATTAAAAATGTTTGCATTTGAAATGTTGGAGGAGGTTTATTGCAAGTGTGACTGTCAAATAAATGCCTCTATCACATATTGTATGATTTCATTTATATGAAATGTCCAGAAGAGGTGAATCTGTAGAGACATTGTAGATTACTGGTTGCCTGGGAATGAGGGTAGGGGTGGGAGTGTTGGGGGGAAATGAGGAGTGACTGCTAATGGGCACAGGTTTCTTTTTGGGGTAATGAAATGTTCTAAAATTAGATTGTGGTGATTCAAACCTGTGATTATACTAAAACCAATTCTGTAAATAGGTAGATTGTGTGGCATGTGAATTACATCTTAATAAAGCTGTATGTTAAACTATTTGAGCCTGGGCAACACAGCAAGACCCTATCTTTAAAAAAAGATTTTTAAATGAGCCAGGTGTGGTGGTGCATACCTGTAGTCCTAGCTACTCAGGAGGCTGAGGCGGGAGAATCTTTTGAGTCCAGGAGTTCAAGGTTGCATTGAGCCACAGTTGCACCACTGCACTCCAGCCCAGGTGACAGAGGAAGAGTCCATCTCTAAAAAACAATACATAAAATAAAAAATGTTACTAGTGAGTGGCTGGGTGCGGTGGCTCACGCCTGTAAACCCAGCACTTTGGGAGGCCGAGGCAGGCAGATCACAAGGTCAGGAGATGGAGACCATCCTGGCTAACACAGTGAAACCCCATCTTTACTAAAAATACAAAAAATTAGCCAGGCATGGTGGCAGGCACCTGTAGTCCCAGCTACTCGGGAGGCTAAGGCAGGAGAATGGTGTGAACCTGGGAGGCGGAACTTGCAGTGAGCCAAGATCGCACCTCTGCACTCCAGCCTGGGCAATAGAGCAAGACTCCCTTTCAAAAAAAAAAAAATGTTGGTAGTGAGTGCAGATGGAAGAACTCGTAGCATTTAAACTGGGTGCTTTTCCCATACTTTTAATATCAACTTTCTTTTTATTGTACATACTTTTTTGTGGTCTTATAGATCCTTTCCAAAAGTCTTCTTGCTCATTGTCAATTAGCATCGATGTCCTACCATGTACTGTGTCAGTACCGACAGTTATTTTTTTTTTTGCCACTTTATAACACTGCCTTTCTCAGGATAACTGCTTTCAGGTTTTGCTTCTGAAACTTTGCATCATTTCTTTTTTTTTTTTTTTTGAAATGGAGTCTCGCTCTGTCGCCCAGGCTGAAGTGCAGTGGCACGATCTTGGCTCACTGCAAGCTCCACCTCCCGGGTTCATGCCATCATTCTCCTGTCTCAGCCTCCCGAGTAGCTGGGACTACAGGTGCCCGCCACCACGCCCGGCTAATTTTTTGTGTTTTCAGTAGAGACAGGGTTTCACCATGTTAGCCAGGACGGTCTCAATCTCCTGACCTTGTGATCTGCCCGCCTCGGCCTCCCAAAGTGCTGGGATTACAGGTGTGAGACACCGCACCCATCCTGTTTATCTCATTTCTTTTCGTGACTCAGAAATCATTTCCAGCTAGGATCTGTGTGGGGGACTCCTGTTTACCACTAGTGTTAGGAAACATCTAGAGAATTGAGTAGGCTCATTAGTACTTCCCAAAGGAAAAGGTGTCATCTTTGATGCCTCAAGTCCTAGCCAAGGAGTCTGAGTCCCCTTGACCAGAGTTGAGCCATTTCAGATCCAGGGGCCCAGCTGAATGCAGCTATGCACTTTTGATCGGCTGCATTAAACTTTGCTGGAGGATTGCTAGTGAAGCCCAGAGGCTGACAACGCCAGCCTGAGTCATGGCTCCTCCTGCTGAGCATCCTCTTCTCTTTGCCAGATGCTGTGCTGACATCTCCTCCTCTGGCTGTCCTGCCTGACATGAGAGAAAGCAAACAGCCCAGATTTGGCTCAATCCCATGAAATGCGAATGTCTAACACAGGCTTTCTCCATCATCTTCACGTTTACATTACGCACCTTAAAGAAGTGAAAACTAGCTGGGTGCAGTGGCTCGAGCCTGGAGCCCTAGCTACTTGGGAGGCTGAGGCAGGAGGATTATTTGAGCCCAGGAGTTTGAGTTTAGCCAGGGCAACACGGTGATACCCTATTTCTAAAAACCAAACGCAGTAAAAACTCATTTAATGAAGGTGTCCTTTATTTTCATGAAAGTAAAAATCCAGTAGAAAATGTAAAGCAAGTAGTAGTTCCCAGACTCCAAAGTGCCCCAAATCACCTGGGCATCTTACTCAAATGCAGATTCTGATACTGTGTGTCTAGAGCAGGACCTTCTGAGGATGACCTGTGTTCTGACCTTGGCTTCACTGGAATGCAGGGCCGGCCATAAACGTCATGAATACTCGGTGTGTCCTGGTCTCCACTCTCTGGTTGAGGACACAACAATGGCTCTGGTTGAGGAAATCTACCCTGATCCTTAGTTTGCATCTTTTCCCTGTAAACCTCACCTAAGCCCCGTTATCAGTCACAGAATCAATGGAAATGATCACATCATCAGGCTCTCTAATGCTCCTGTTTGCCTTTTAATTGTTTCAGTGTTTAATAAGCAAAGAGATGGTCAAAGTTTAGCAGCAGAGGAGATACCAGGGGGACTGCCACAGGGAGATGCACAGGGACTGGTGGATTCCAGGGCCCCTTACTGTCTGTCCCCTACCTTCCTCTCAGGCATTAACCTTCCCCACCGGCAGCTCTGCTAAACTGTCTGTAGATTCAGACACATTATATTCTCAGCTCAAGGCCTTTTTACATGCTCCTCCCTGAAACACCCTTATTTTTCACTCAGATTTGGAGTCACCTCTTGTGGTATAAGGCCTGAAATTAGGATTCAGTATTATGTCTGCTTTTTTCTTCTTCTTCTTCTTCTTCTCCTTCTTATTTTAAACAGAGTCTCGCTCTGTCTCCCAGGCTGGGGTACAGTGGCTCAATGTCGGCTCACTGCAACCTCTGCCTCCCAGTTCAAGTGATTCTCCTGCCTCAGCCTCCCTAGTAGCTAGAACTACACGTGTGCACCACCATGCCCGGCTAGTTTTTGTATTTTAATAGAGACAGGGTTTCACCTTGTTAGCCAAGCCAGTCTCAACTCCTGACCTCAAGTGATCCACCCACCTCGGCCTCTCAGAATGCCGGGAGTACAGGTGTGAGCCATCCTGCCTGGCCAGGATTCAGTATTATGTCTGTTTTGATATCTGGTGAGATCCAGGGGGGGCCTCAAATGACCAAACTGCAAGTCTCCCTCCCCACTCTGCTTCCACATATAAGGTTCCCTAACCAGATAGCTCCCCCTGTCAAGGGGAGCAGGCGCAGTGCCTGCTTGTCCCCTCAGTAGCAGGCTTCAGTTCCCACCAGTCTGCCCGTAGAATTATCCAAACAAGCCAATCACATCCTTTCTCGGGAACCAGGGCTCAACCCACCCCCTCCTCTTGTTACTGCAAAGCCTGCCTCTGTGGCCCCTGCCCGATCACTGTTCCCAGGTACGACCCCTATGTGGCCCTGCATGGCGAGATGTCCTCCTTCCCTAGGCCATGAGTGTATGTGACTAATAAACCTCCTCCATCTCATCTGCCCAGTGTCGGGTGTTGTGTGTTCGGCCATCACCATGGCCCTCAGGCAGAAGTCCATCCCTCACCAACAGGGAAGAGAGGCAGTGACCAAAACACCTCCTCCAGGAAGTCTTCCCTGATGTTCGTAGTCTGGCTTCAGTGCTACTTCCCTGCCATCGTATTCTCTAGCCACCACTGCCTGGTTTTCAGCCTCACTAAAATGTGGGCCACTAAGGGCCGACATTTGGTCCTACTTGCAGCTGCATTCTTGGGGCCTACCACAGCACTTCCAAATGCTAAAACAAAGACTTGTTGAAGGCTGGGCACGGTGGCCCACGCTTGTAATCCCAGCATTTTGGGAGGCCGAGACAGATGGATCACTTGAGGTTAGGAGTTTGAGACCAGCCTGGCCAACATTGTGAAACCCTGTCTCTACTAAAAATACAAAAATTAGGCCAGGTGCAGTGGCTCAAGCCTGTAATCCCAGCATTTTGGTAGGTAGATCACTTGAGGTCGGGAGTTTGAGACCAGCCTGACCAACATGGTGAAACCCCATCTCTATTGAAAATACAAAATTAGCCAGGCATGGTGGCACGTGCCTGTAATCCTAGCTACTGGGAGGCTGAGGCAGGAGAATCACTTGAACGCAGGAGGTGGAGGTTGCAGCGAGCTGAGATCTGACCATTGCACTCTAGCCTGGGCGACAGAGTGAGACTCCG
Source organism: Mandrillus leucophaeus (assembly GCF_000951045.1). Classification (NCBI taxonomy): domain Eukaryota; kingdom Metazoa; phylum Chordata; class Mammalia; order Primates; family Cercopithecidae; genus Mandrillus; species Mandrillus leucophaeus. The sequence goes on from NW_012103565.1 coordinate 2,917,457, forward strand.
TCTCGGTCAATCAATATTAGCTGGGTGTGGTGGTGGGTTCCTGTAGTCCCAGCTACTTGGGAGGCTGAGGCTGGAGGATCACTTGAACCTGGGAGGCGGAGGTTGCAGCGAGCCGAGATCGTGCCATTGCACTCCTGGCTAGGCAACAGTGAGACTCCTTTTCAAAAAAAAAAAAAGACTTGGTCAATATCTCTTTTTATTCCTGAAGAACTGACATTTTACTTAAGTGATATTTTATTAGATTTTAAGTGCACTAACTGGTGTATTTCACCTTTTGTATGTATATTTAAATTTAGGGGAGAAACGTTTCAATATGACAGTGCTTTCCAGTTAGTTATTGAAGGGCACAGGAGACTGCAGACGGTTGGCTAAGGACAGGTTGCTGACTCTCGGTGGCCTCTCACAGAACATCCCCTCAGCACGTGCCTTGTGTGTTACTCCATTAAATAGCTAATCCTCTTACTGTCCTTTGTCTTAGGACAGCCTTTCGTTAGAAACCTTTGTCCCAGGCCCCGAGGGATCCTTCCTCTGACCTTTATGAGACAAGAGCTGTGTGCTGCTCAGTAGCAGATCAAGGGCTCCTCTGTGGCCATCACACCTCTTCTGGATAATGCGAGATAGTATTAAAGGGGGAGACAAGGTCATCACTTCCATTTTTTTCACTGTAGTCATTTGAGGTCTTAGGACCAGCATGTATTACTTTTACACATTAAGAAAATAATTAAATAATTTTTAATGGCCTCTACAATACCTGGCCATCATTCCAGCCCTAAAAAGACTCTGAGTCATGGTGTTCCCGAGAAGAAACCATTCTGATAATGGGTCTGGATGGATCTCTAAGAGCACACTGGCTCCCCAAGCAGCACAGCTGAGACTGTGTGAGGGCCATTGTGAGTCCCCTATCCCTGTGGGCGGAGACCCTCTCTGCCCACTCTGATTCATTCTGCAGTCCGGGCTCTCTCCTCCCCCCGCTGCCCGCTGTCCCTTCAGCACCTAGTTTCTCTTCTGTTATTAATAAACGTGTTGTTGTTTTGAGACAGGGTCTAGCTCTTGTTGCCCAGGCTGGAGTGCAGTGGTGCAATCTCAGCTCACTGCAACCTTCGCCTCCCAGGTTCTAGTGATTCTCTTGCCTCAGCCTCCCAAGTAACTGAGACTACTGGCATGTGCCAGCACGCCCAGCTAAATTTTGTATTTTTAGTGGAGACAGGGTTTTACCACATTGGCTGGGCTGGTCCCAAACTCCTGACCTCAAGTGATCCACCCACCTTGGCCTCCCAAAGTGCTGGGATTACAGGTGTGAGCCACTGTGCCTGGCCAACAAACATGGTTTTTTTTGTTTTGTTTTGTTTTGAGACGGAGTCTCGCTCTGTTGCCCAGGCTGGAGTGCAGTGGCGCGATCTTGGCTCACTGCAAGCTCCGCCTCCTTGTTTTACGCCATTCTCCTGTCTCAGCCTCTGGAGTAGCTGGGACTACAGGCGCCCGCCACCACGCCCGGCTAATTTTTTGTATTTTTAGTAGAGACGGTGTTTCACTGTGTTAGTCAGGGTAGTCTTGATCTCCTGACCTCGTGATCTGCCCGCCTCGGCTTCCCAAAGTGCTGGGATTACAGGCATGAGCCACCATACCTGGCCATAAACGTGTCATTTATAAACATGTCCTTCATAGCAAATTTCCCACATCTCCATTATACTTACAGAATTTATATGGAAATTTTGAAGTAAGGAATTACAATGTATTTACCAAGATCATGACTGGAGATTGTCTTTGCAAAATCTGACCATGTTGAATTCTTTTAAAATTCTGCTACTTACATTGAAGAGGGTGGGGCTGAGGAGGGCGCGTATGTGAAAGCATGCTGGAAACTGAATGATTGGACACCTGTAACCGGCTGCTGTTCTTAGTGCTTGTGTCAGGTGGTGAATGCATTTTGGTCCCAGGGCTTCTCCTGCCTTCCGCTAAGGCATCGTGAAGAACGCAGAGAGAGTGGCGATAACTCATTTTATCTCCACCTTAAAGCAAAAAAGGTCATTTCCATGGACTGTCATAAAAACTGTTGCCATTTGAGTAACAACGTGGATTTTGTCTTTAGGGAAAGAATATGGCAAAGCTGATGCAAGATGGGTTTATTTCGATCCAACCATTGTGTCTGTGGAAATTCTGACAGTCGCGCTGGATGGGTCTCTGGCATTGTTCCTCATTTATGCCATAGTCAAAGAAAAACATTACCGGTAGGTGCCCTTCTTCCGTCCTGATGGAAGGAGGGGAAGCATTATGTGTCCCAACACTTAGGTGACCTTTGGAGTAGGTTGTGACCACATGTATTTGTTAGATAAAAGATAGAAGAATAGAGGCCTGGCACGGTGGCTTACACCTGTAATCGCAGCACTTTGAGAGGCTGAGGTGGGAGGATCACCTGATCTCAGGAGTTTGAGACCAGCCTAGGCAACACAGTGAGACCCTGTCTCTACAGGGAATAAAAAATTTAAAAATTAGGCATGGTGGCACGTGCCTGTAGTCCCAGATACTTAGGAAGCAGAGGTAGGAGGATCACCTGAACCTGGGAGGTCAAGGCTGCAGGAAGCCATGATCACGCCACTGCACTCCAACCTGGTTGACATAGTAAGACCCTGTCTCCAAAAAAAAACCAGAATAGAAATGAAAATTATTTGATGTGAGATAAGTGTGATGGTGCTACTAGGATCATTTCAGACTTTTCCGAATCAAAAATATGATAAATATTATTCTAATAACAACCTAGACTCTGTAGAGACAAAAATGGTGCTAACACTCTTGGATGATTTGCCACCAATACTTTAGAGAATAAATTGGTAATACGTCCATCCTTTTTCCCCCCAAATCATTTAAGAAAACTCCTGTCCCACTTGACAAAAAGTAAATTATCTTACATAATTCGGAGTCAGACTTGCAAGATAAATAAGAAATCTTCTCAGAAGCAGATTGTGAAGGGTATGGGGTGGGCAGAGTGCAGAGAGGCCAGGTGCAGTGGCTCATGCCTATAATCCCAGCACTTTGGGAGGCCGAGGCAGACAGATCACGAGATCAGAAGTTCGAGACCAGCCTGGCCAACATGGTGAAACTCCATCTCTACTCAAAATACAAAAATTAGCTAGCCAGGCATGGATGGTGGTGGGCGCCTGTAGCCCTAGCTACTCAGGAGGCTGAGGCAGGAGAATTGCTTGAACCTGGGAGGTGGAGGTTGCAGTGAGCCGTATTGGTTCCACCGCACCCAACCTGGGTGACAGAGTGAGACTCTGTGTCAAAAAAAAAAAAAAAGAAAAGAAAAAAAGATTAAAAAGGTATCCATCCTATCAGACTCTGAGAGACTATAAACTCTCCTCCCTTCCTTTTCTTTCCTTAGGGACAAAGTGGCCTGGGGTGAATAGATTGCTATCCTGAGATGTCAAGTAGGCACAGCTGCATTCAATTTTCCACCATCTTGTAATGAAGAAGTCTTATTTAAAGCTTCCTTCCCCACCCAGTTTTAGAGAGATAGTTGGCAATAAAAATTAAATTTTTCCTTGGTACCTTGACATATTTTTCACTCCATGACTATGGTTGCAAACTTACTACATGTACCCATGTGTTTATTATTTCAAACATTTGTACTATTTGCATTATTGAGCATTTACTTGCCCAGTGCTGGGCTCTTTATCCTCATATCTCATCTAGTCTGCGCTACACTGTTTGAGGAAGGGGTTATTACTCACTCTTCCCTTTTATAATGGCTCTTGGTGAGATTCACAGTCAGGCCTCTGTGCTAAGTCAGGTGTGATCTCACTAAATTTCCCTAAGAATGGGTCAGGATCCCTGAGGGTCCTTACTTAACTCTGAGAATAATCTAGAAAGGGCAGTGTTGCTCCCCTAAGGAAAGAATGAGCGCACTTCATTAATTAGATTGACTTGCCCTCATCAAAATAGCACCACCCAACACCTGAGGCCCAACTTAGGGAGGTTTTCATAGCGAAGACTGTTGATGCTGCCATTACAGACAAGATATCATGACTCTGATGCCAAACTGTGCCAAGCTGGTGGTTCATCCGGGCTTCTTTCTCTCCAACAGGCATTTCCTGCAGATCACCCTGTGCGTGTGCGAGTTGTATGGCTGCTGGATGACCTTCCTCCCAGAGTGGCTCACCAGAAGCCCCAACCTCAACACCAGCAACTGGCTCTACTGTTGGGTTTACCTGGTTTTTTTTAACGGTGTGTGGGTTCTGATCCCAGGACTGCTACTGTGGCAGTCGTGGGTAGAACTCAAGAAAATGCATCAGAAAGAAACCAGTTCAGTGAAAAAGTTTCAGTGAACTTTCAAAACCATAAACACCATTATCTAACTTGATGAGCCAAAATGAATCAAATCTTTTTGTTTGGCCAAAATGTGACACATTCCAGTCTACACTTCGATTTTGTATTGGTGCTCCTGAGCAACCTTTTTCAAATTGGTTTTAAGGTGACCAGTTTTCGTTGTGTTGTTGTTCAATTAAATGGTGATATAGGGAAAAGAGAACAGATTTGAATTTGTAATAATAAAATGTTTAATTATGCATTTTATGGCTCGTATTAATTGTTCCACATTAGTAAAACCAATTATTGTAGAATACTATAGTGTTATATTAATTTTTTATTCCACAGGACATGTTCTTGCATCATCTTTTAATCTTCTCACTAGTCTTTTTTGATTACCAATGTGAAACCAGAAATGAATTGAAAGCTTCTGTTTTTTTATTTATACTATTTAAAATTTGTGAACCCAACAAAACATGAAGATAGGAGCTGGTGAGTGAGCTGACTCCTCCTGAGTAAATGGGTAAGCACTGGGGGCCCACGCAGATAGAGGATTGATTTATGTCTGTCCTTTTTCAAGGAGGAAGATTGAAGATGCCTTGCAGAAATACGTAATACATTATAATGAAAAGTAATCAGGAAATAGGAACACAGGGAAAGTGAGAGTGAGAAATAATAAGATGAACATGACATAAATATGCAAAATGCATGCCCTAACCTTCTACAGAATTGAGAGAAGGAAAGCACCAATTTGGCACTTACCCTCAGCACCAAGAGGGATGTGTGATTACATTGTGTTTCAGAAAACATTTGTCTGGGAGATGAATTAGCAGTTCTGTGGTGGCTGGGGAGCAGGTACTTACATTAACTTGTTCAGCGCTTGCCTTTCTTACTGGACTCTTAAGCTCACAGATCTGATCTCTGCCTTGCCCAGCACATAGACCAGGCCCTTGGTATGTTGTGGCGGATGCTGTACCTCTGATAGCTCAGTCTATGTTCCACTCTCCTTCTAGGTTGGCTTCCTACCCTGCAGAGGCTGCAGGCCCTGGTCCCAGATGCCAGATTGGTTTTACCTTTCAGAAGTACTTGAGAGATTTGGAGGGTGAAAATACAGAGGCCACTTTCTACTGTTTCCTTTCTCTCTCTCTCTTTCTCTGTCTCTCTCTCTCCTGTCTTCTTCCCTCCCTCTCTCTCCCCACCACCCCCACTGTCTCTCCCTCTTTTCTGTTTTGTGCAGACAAGTAAGGTCATGGAAATGTGAGAGTTTGGCATTAGTATACAAAGTGTCCAACTCCCTGGGTGTCAAGAGGCAGTCAAGGCTGGAGCAGCAGGAATAAAGGGTCTGTGGGCTGAGTAGCCCCAGTGGTGGCCTCATTGGTAGTGCTGCCCTTGGGGGTGGTCCATTCTGTGGTCATCCCGTAGTCATCCCCAGAGCTTAGCCAACCATCTATATCCTATAACCCAGCAATTTGACTCCTAGGTATGTACCTCACAGAAATGCTTAATATATACACCAAAATGGCAGCATTATTCGTAATAATCCCAAACTGGAAACAATCTAAATGAGTAAGTTATATATACATAAATGGATTACTGTACAGCACGCTCAACAACCAGCTGGGCATGATGGTTCATGCCTATAATCCCAGTGCTTTGGGAGGCCAAGGCGGGAGGATCACTTGAGCCCAGGAGTTCAAGACTAACCTTGAGCAACATAGTGAGACCCTCACTCCACAAATGAAAAAAATTAGCTAGGTTTGGTGGCTACTCAGGCGGTTGTCCCAGCTACTCAGGAGGTTGAGTGGGGAGGATTGCCTGAACCTGGGAAGTCAAGGCTGCAGTGAGCCGTGATTACTCCACTGCACTCCAGCTGGGGCGACTGAGCAAGACCCTGTCTCGAAGAACAACCTTCTGCTACTCATAATAACCTGGAGAAATTTTGCAGACATAATGAGGAGCAAAAGGAGCCACCAAAAGAATACATATTCTGTGATTCTATTGATGTAAAATTTAAAAACACATAAAACGAATCGATGATGTTAGAAATGAGGATGGCCAGGCACAATGGCTCACACTTGTAATCCCAGCACTTTGGGAGGGTGAAGAGGGAGGATTGTTTGAGTCCAGGAATTCGAGGCCAGCCTGGGCAATATAGTGAGACCTTGTCTCTATAAAACCAAAAATAAAAAAAATGAAAAATCAAGAAATCAGGATGGAAATTGCCTTTGGGGACAAAATGGGTACAGTGCTGGGAGAAGTCATAGGGGCTTCTGGTAATGTCCTGTTTTTTTTCATTTGGGGTAGTTATAATTTGTGATAATTCATTTGGCTCTACATTTATAAATTGTGTACTTTTCTGTATATATGTTATACTTTTTTATTTATATTGAGACAGGGTCTTGCTCTATCACTGGAGTGCAGTGGTGACATCATGGCTCACTGCAGTCTCAACCTCTCAGGCTCAAGCGAACCTCCCACCTCAACCTCTCAAGCAGCTGGAACTATAGGCATGTGCCACCAAGCCCAGCTAATTTAAATTTTTGATAGAAACAAGGTCTCACTATGTTGCTCAGGGTGTACTTTATTTTTGTTCATAATATCATTTTATTTGGTAATTTATTCAGTCAGATTTTCTGGTTCATTATCAGTAGTTATTTTTTCCTTCCCCATGGGCTGAACTCAGGCTGATGTGTTTTAACCATAGTCAGAAACCTTTATGAGGAAGTGAATTTTACATCACCTGACACGGTTGTGTGTCACCACCCAGATCCCATGTTGAATTGTAATTCCCAGTGTTGGAGGAGGGGCCTGGTGGGAGGCGATTAGATCAGGAGGGTGGTTTCTCATGGTTTAGCACCATCCCCCAGTGCTGTCCCATGATAGAGCTCTCACGAGATATGTTGTAAAGTGTGTAGCACCGTCCCCTTCACACTCTCTTTTGCTCAGGCCACGTAGGAAGCACCGGCTTCACCTTGCCTTCCGCCATGATTGTAAGTTTCCTGAGGCTTCCCCCAGCCATGCCTCCTATACAGCCTGCAGAACCCTAAGCCAATTAAAACAAACCTCTTTTCTTATAAATTACCCAGTCTCGGGTAGTTATTTGTTTATAAATTACCCAGTCACAGGTAGTCATTTGTAGCAATGTGACAGTGAACTAATACATCATCCATGCACAACTTTTTATGATTATAACAACTGCATTAAGAAAAACACCTTCATAGTTATTTAATTTGTTCACATTTATGGGATACATGAGAAAATTTGCTGCCTGTATGTAACGCGGAGTGATCATATCCTCCATTTCTTAAAGTTTATTTTTTTTAATTTCTGGTATGAAGACGTGAAAAATGTCTCCAGCGGTCCTCATGAAGACCCACTGCTGTGCCCTTGACAGCAAATTCAGGACACCTCGGGCTGCTTCTAACGGCCTCCCTGGCGTGGGCGGACAGCGCACCAGCAGGAGCGTCTGCGCGGGCCTTCCCATGAGGGATTACCCAGCATGGTTCCAGGGCTTTGCTCTCTGCTGATCTGGCTCAATCCAAGGGTAAACAGAGTAGAGCAAAATGGATGGGCTGCCAATCCTGCCGGCAGTACTGCAAGCATGATTTCTCTCCATTGAGTTTTTGCTGAGTATCGAATGGGAGAGAAATGGGGATTATACTCTGACAGGAACTTGGAGTACAGATCCACTCTACTGCCAAGTAAGGACATCTAAATGACTTCACAATGAAGTGAGCTGGGAGGAGGGTTGGTGTCCCCGTGTAGCAGTTAAGGAGCCACAGGCACTGTGAGTAGAATCCCGTCAAGCCCTGACACAGGCAGGTGGGAGCAAGCAGACTGAGGGAATGCTGTAGTTCATTGATCCAAGATGGTACTTTCCCCACATTTTAACATCCTCACATTTTCCCCACATCATAATTTTAAAAATTAGGATGCATTTTACAGTTTATGTGTCATAGTTTAGTTGGCAGTGGTTTTTGTTTTGTTTTGTTTTTTCTTTTGAGACAGGGTCTTGCTCTGTTGCCCAGGCTGGAGTGCAGTGGCCTGATCTTGGCTTACTGCAACCTCTGCCTCCCAGGCTCAAGTGATCCTCCCTCCTCAGCCTCCAGAGTTGCTGGGACCACAGGTGTGCACCACCACGCCCAGCTAATTTTTGTAATTTTGGGTTTTTGTTTGTTTTGAAGAGACGGGGTTTTGCCATGTTGCCCAGGCTGGTCTTGAACTTCTGGGCTCAAGCAATCTGCTTGCCTCAGCCTCCCAAAGTGTGGGATTACAGGTGTGAGCCACCACACCCTGCCAGTTTTTTCTTTCCAAAGTACAGTACATCTTACGCTTGACAGCATCTTAGATTCAATGAACAAGGCACTGCCTCAATATTGCTTCCCTCTTCAAGCCTCAATATCTCTAACTACTTGATAAACAGTTGGAATGTATTTTCTTTCCTTTTTTTTTCTTTTGAGACAGAGACAGCCTCTCTCTGTCACCCCAGGCTGGAGTGCAGTGGCACAATCACAACTCACTGCAGCTTTGACTTCCCAGGCTCAAGCAATCCTCCCACTTCAGCTTCCCAGGTACCTGGAACCACAGGCACAGCCACCATGCCTGGCTTTTTTTTTTTTTTTGGTGGCAATGGGGTCTCATTATGTTTCCCAGGCTGGTCTCAAACTTGTGGGCTCTGGCAGTCCTCCCGCCTTGGCCTCCCAAAGTGCTGGAATTACAAGGCATGAGCCACTGCACCTGGCAGAATTTATTTGAAAAGTCTACATTTTGCTTGCGACCTTTAGAGATCTGTTACTCTGGTACCTTCCATCCTCTCCCCATCACATTGGTTGCCTGGGAGCCAGCCATAGAAGGCATGCTTTAATGAATATATAAAATGATTCACAATGGGTTATGAATAGCTTATATTGTAGGGAGTGATTTGTGCAAAGAATCCATCCCTCCTGCTGTGGTTTGGATGTGTCTCCCAAAAAGGATGTATCGGACACTTAATCCCTAGTGCAACAATGTTGAGAGGTAGGACCTTTAAGAGGTGAGGGCTGTGCTCTCATGAATGGATTAATGCCATTATTGCTGAGTGGGTTAGTTATCACAGCAGAGCCTGATGAAAGGATGAGTTTGGCACCCTCTTTCTGTCTCTCTTTCAGTCTGTCTCTCTGTCTCTCTGTCTCACGTGCTTGTGCCCTTTTGCCTTTGCACCCTTCTGCCATGAGATGACACAAGTTTTCTGTTACAGCAGCACAAAATGGACTAAGATACCTTCCCAGTGTTGTTTATACTGTGAATTTCCTTTGCAAACTCTTTCTTTCTAGATAATACTGGGGCAAAAGTCGGCATAACCTATTTAAAAGTGTTTAAATGATGATGTTTGCTTGTATTTAATTATGTGAGCTCTATAACTCCTGAAGTATTTATACTGGAGCTTCAAGAAAAGTCTATAGGTTCCAGTATGGAAACTGTAAAAGAAAACCTCAAAGAAAGTTTTGATGGAAATCAAAATGAAAAAGTTTGGAGAAGAATCCTTTGTTCTTCATTATTTTAAAATTATTAAAATCCATGTGCTCTTTTTCTTGTTTGTTATGAATTCTTGAGTTTGACTCTAAAGAGAAGTTATTTATAAAGAGAATAATTGAGCAAAGCCTTGCATGAGAAAAGGTTAACTGTTGCTATCCTTAATTTTTATTAAATGCCTTCTGGCCAGGAGCAGTGGTTCACACCTATTATCCCAGCACTTTGGGAGGCCAAGGCAGGAGGATCACATGAGGCTGGAAGTTCAAGACCAGCCTGGGCAACACAGTGGGACCCCATTGCTACAAAAACTAAAAACAAATACTTTTTAAAATAAAAATAAATAAATGCCCTCAAGGTTATAGACAGCAGCTGGCCGGCCTAAGGTGTGAGCCAACCTTCTCCACCCACTTCCCTTTTGAGGGCTCTCCACCTTCTCTCTTCCCTTTCTACTGCCTCAAGTACCACCTTGAGATCTACAGACCCCAGACCTAACAAAATCCACTTCTTATCACTGTAGGAAACAAATCACACCCATTCACTAACATCAAGGAGTTAGTAACTGATAATGATTTGATGTATTACCCTTCCTGCATGTATTTGCATTAAAAAAAAATTATTACGCAAATTGACATGTTCATTGCTGAAAAATGAAAAATTCAGATAAGCAAAAAATAAAAATGATTACCTCCAGTACCATCGGAGAGAAGCACAGTTACCTGTTACAAAATTAGTTTCTTTTTTTTTTCTTTTTCTTTTTTTTTTTTCTTTTTTTGAGACAGGGTCTCACTCTGTCACCCAGGTTGGAGTACAGTGGCGTGGTATCAGCTCACTGCCGCCTCTACCTCCTGGGCTCAAACGACCCTCCCACCTCAGCCTCCCAAGTGCCTGGGACGACAGGCAAGCACCACCAAACCGGGCTAATTTTTGTATTTTTTTATATAGACAGGGCTTCATTATGTTGCCTAACCTGGTCTCAAACCCTGGGTTCATGCAATAGGCCTCCCAAAGTGCTGGGATGACAGGTGTGAGCCGCTGCTCCTGGCCACTTCTTCTATTTTTCAAACCTTTTTCTGTGCGTATATTAACATCCTGGTGAGACTCCTGAAGAAAGATTTTAACTCCCCCTTCCTTCTTCCCCTCTCTCTTCCTTGCCCTAAACTTACCGTTCAGGAAGCAGCAGTTCTACGTGTACACACAAAACCAGCTGTGAAAAGTATGACGGAAAAGGCCCCATTCTTGAGAATTTCATGTGCTTACAGAGACTGATAGATAGCAGTGATCATTTGTTTTTGGAAACAAAATGTTTCCTTAGATGCTGATAATGATACAGATCAAGTTGACATCTTAAAATATCTGCCTGGCCACCTCCCAGCTCTTAAAAAGAGATCAAGTATTTTGATCATGCTACAGCCTTAGGTCGTAGGGGTGTAATCCCTTGTCTTCCAGAAGCCTTCCCTGGGTCCCCGAGGAGTTAGGAGGAAGGCATTCTGAATTCTCAGTCTTTGTCTATGTTACTAAAGTGGCCCTGGGTGGCATTCCATTGGAATTTTTGTACATTCACCTTCCCAACTCCACAGGAACGTCTCAAAGTCACACTTAGAATCCTAGAATCTTACATTACTTAAAGGTGCTTTGGCGAGGTCCAGTTTATAGACAAAGAAACTGAGGCACATGGGTCAGATTACCTCCCCAAGGCCACAGAGCTTTTATTATTTTTTTTTTTTTTTTGAGACAGGATCTCACTATATTGCCCAGGCTGAAGGGCAGTAGTGCAATCACAGCTCACTGCAGCCTCAATCCTAGGCTCAAGGGATCCTCCCACCACAGCCTCCTGAGTAGTTAAGACATATGCCACCATACCTGGCTAATTTTTAAATTTTTTGTAGAGATGGGGTCTCACTCTGTTGTGTCAGCTGGTCTCAAACTCCTAGGCTCAAGCAATCCATCCACCTTGGCCTCCCAAATTTTGTGGATTTTTTAATGCTCTAAAAAAATCAGCATAAACACATTTCTGATCACTTGGGTCTATTCATTATACTTGAGTAACCACTGAATTTTATTCTTTGCTTTTTTGTCTATGAATGGTCCTGTTTGTATTTTTCACTGCTTGGACCAAGTCACTCACAATGCAGTGCTTTTTCTAGAGAGAGAGGTAACAAAACAAAGGAGACTCTCAGGGGTCCCTGCTTTTCCACATTTGAGCAACACTACACTACAACACATTGCTTCATGTTCCCCGCTATGGTGTGTTTGTCGATGATGCATTTTAATAAGTAAGTTAGAAATTCTGCCTTTGCCTCTCATTTCTGATACATGGTGTTGTGCTGCGAGTGAAGGTGAACAGATCTTTGGCATTTCGTGGTTACCTTTTTGGAGTCAGACTGATTTCAGTCCCCGGGGGTAGGATATAATTTGTAAGAACTGGAAGCAGGAAATGGATTTCATGGGTTTGCCCCTGAGCACCCCTGGTTTGAACAGTTTCTCCATAAATTCAGTCCCTGTCCTGACATCTGACCACCAATATCCATGCGCCCTGTAACACTGACATCTGGTGGCCCTGGAGTAGTAGGACAGAAGTTGGGCGGCTGAGCTGTGGTTTTGATGAGATGATCTTATTCTATATAATAAAACAGATGGCTGTCGCTGCACAGGGGCCACCGCCCTTTCCCCAGGACCCCCTCCAGTGACTCACTCCCCTCCGCTCACCCCCCATCCACTTAGCACTTCTGACCCCAGAAGCCTCTGAGCAGGTCCTGTGTCCTCTGAACACACTCCCTCACCCCCTCCCCCACCCTCCCCCACTCCCAGCAGCAGGCAGGCTCTTGATGGTGGCCTGGGTGGAAGGGAACTGATCCCTTGGGTCTGTGTCCGCTGCCATGTTGGCCCGGATTCTGGTGCTGGATGGCCAATGATTTATTGCCTCCCAGGGCAGCAGGTGGCTGGGGTATTTTTAGTGTCTAAAGCATTTAGGGGAAGGGTTGGGAGGGGGTGGGGGCCGCCGTGAGGTCTGAGGGAGTTCACTCTTCCAAGGTTTCTGTTCAAAGCCTCTAGGCGGTGGGTCTCCACCCTTACCTCCTTCATGCCTTCCAGCTCTGGGTAAAGGGGTACCCACGTTCAAAATCACACTTCTGTCTTCCTGCGTCTATGTGCCTTTTTCTTTTTTCTAGTCAGTTCAGAAACACACGCTAGAGACGGTGATCCCTTTGGGATGCCAAATTGTTGGGTATCTAGGAAAAGGACTGGCTGTGACTGGCACCCTGTGTACATAGTCACTCCACTCCAAAGCACTTTTCTGCTCATTGCATTATCTGATCCTCACTATAATCTCATGAATCCTATGGACAGGGATTATCGAAGAACCTGCAGCAACAAAAGGTGAGCAGCCTGCCCAGTGCCATGGGGAACAGTGGCAGCCAGGCCGCCTGCGAAGGGTGGGGCGGGCCCCAGAGCCCAGGCTGGGCCACCAGGCAGTGCTGAGTTACAACTGCCCCTTGCCAGGGGGAGACTTGACAAGATGTGTAACTGCCCTCATCCTCAGGCTCCGCACCCTAAAAACTGCGACTCCTAGTGCTTAGCACATAACGTTGTGAGGACAAGCACGTAGTAAACACTCAATAAACTGTTCTTGTCTATTCCAGCTCACATATTTAGTGGCTTTGCATCTGTCCATGGTATAGGCCCTGAATATAGGACAGTCTCAGAACTGTAAAACATGCCAGGGTGCTCAGGGCTAGAGCAGAACAACTGGCCGAAAGCTGCAGCTCCTAAGCCAGGCACATCACAGAGAATAAAATGTAAAAATGTACAAGCCGTGCATCCAGAAGCTTCGTCAATCAGACAGCCTGAGACTGGATTTGCGTTCCATTCACTCTGGAATGACTTGGTGGTGTTAAGTCTGTGATGCCTTGGCCTTGGCAACCCTGTGTTTTCTTTCTTTCCTTCCTTCCTTCTTTCCTCCCTCCCTTCCTTCCTTCCTTTCTTTCTTCTTTCTTTTGTTTTTTTTTTTTTTTTTGGAATCTCCCTGTGTCCCCCAGGCTGGAGTGCAGTGGCACAATCTTGGCTCACTGCAACGCCCGCCTCCCGGGTTCAAGCGATTCTCCTGCCTCAGCCTCCCGAGTAGCTGGGATTATAGGCGCATGCCATGATGGCCGGCTAATTTTTGTATTTTTGGTAGAGATGGGGTTTCACCATGTTGGCCAGGCTGGTCTCGGCCTCCTGATCTCAGGTGATCCACCCATCTCAACCTTCCAAAGTGCTGGGATTACAGGTGTGAGCCACCATGCCTGGCCCCCGGCTTCCGTTCTAAGGACACATTCTGCCTGTGCTTCAGAGAAGAGGGGTTTTCATCAGCTCCTGGATGGAATGGTGTCGGCACCAGGGAACCCCCACTAGAGACCTAGAGAAATCGGGGAAATGAAATGACCAAGCCTACTGTAGCAGGTGAGTGGGGACGGGCTGTGATTGTAAACTGTCAGCTCCTGCATTTGCCCCAAACCAGCTGGGCCAGAACCCCTGGGGTTCACCTTCCCACAGCAGCTGCCTCTACCATTTCCAGAGCCTGACCAAGGAATGCAACCCAGGGTGCTGGGCTGATGGAGAAGGGCTGCTGTAGGTTGGATCTTGGCTTTGCGTGGGCCTGTCAGCACACTACAGGTCTGGGGGCCACTGAGTCCTGCCCCCTGTTGGGTGCCTCTGTATCTTAAAACTGGGCCTCTGCCTACATTTCTGTCTTGTTAACACTTCAGTTTTTCATGAGAGCAGAGCCTGTCTCAAACCTCAGTTCATTTGCCTGTTGGCCCTGACACTCTAACTAGACCTAGCCAGTGGAAAGGGGTTGGCAGTGGTGGGAAAGATGTGAAGATACAAGGAACCTGGTGCTTTTCCTGTTAGTGCCAGCCCTGACTGACGCCGACCCCTACTCTGGAAAGGGTTGTCAGTAGGTCTCTAGTCCATTGTTAAGTTCTGTGTGGAAAGGGTTCCATGATCATGATCAAACACTCTGTCACCATCTCCCCTACATGCCATGCCTTAGAGATTGGACATTCCCATAATCATATTAAGGTTTTGAGATGAGATGTCCTGAAGTGGAGAAACTTGTTTAGTGTCATTGAATCCAGCATTTCTCAAGCATGTTGGACCAAGGAACCCTCTTTTCAGATCAGTTCTTTACATCCTTCAGAACTAGTGTTTCACAGAACCTACCTTGAAAACAAGGCCTAAACCAGGCCACAGCCACCTCGTGACAGCTATCAGCTGCTTTGACTTGTGGCTGCACTCCACCCCACATGGCAGGCATCTCCTTGGATGCTGAACCCTGCTGAAATAGAACCTGAGGTCATCTCATCACAAGCCAGCACAGCCTGACCCGTCTTCCTAGCCCTAATCCCACTCAGCTTTGGCTTCCTTCCATTAGCCACCAGTTTGCCTAGGACAGCAGAAGAGAGGATTCCCCTGTGTGTTCACATCTGCCACACCACCCTCACTATTCCCACCCAGATAATGACACCTAAAAGGTGCAGCTTGCCTGGGGGCTGGGAGCCCATTGGACAGAGATTTTCTTGCTTCTCACCTTTGAAAATGAGAATTTAATTCTTATTCCCCAAACGCCACTCACACACATATTTCCCTTTTTCCCTCCTCCCAATATATTTAGTTAAATGAGTATTTAGTATTTACATTATCGTGACTATGGAAAAAGTATTCACAAGTGAGTCATTTAGGATACTGTGATTACATTTCTTTTCAGGGCAACATTTTGTTTTCCCGAGAGCTGATCATTGCCTTTTTTTCTTTTTTTTCTGTTTGCTTAGTTTTCTACATACTTATCAATAATTCAATCCCATCCTCTGTCAAAATGGAAAACTTCCCCGATATAATCAACTAGATAGGTAAACTGTTGGTGGTGATTGGTTGGTTGGCTGGTTGATTTGCAACATCCTTCCTCTAGGAACAGTTAGTCCCCTGGCTCCCATCTATTCTGGTTGCTCTGGAAGCCTCTGCATAGCCATGGTTCTGGAAATTCCTTTGCTTCCCTCTAGTGCTGAATTCCACATTGCCTAGATGTCATGTCTGCATCTTGGTTCATTCTTTTAAGGGAGCAAAACTACAGTCGCTTCCTAACAGAAAGTCAATGAGCCCTTGCGTGTCCGAGAAATGTCATTATGCTAAGATCACAATTATAGTTTAGGTATAAAATTCTAGGTTGGAAATCATTCTTTCTCTGAATTTTGTTTTCCTTTCTATTTTTAAATAATTTTAGACTTACAGAAAAGCTGCAAAGACACTGCAGAGTTCTACGTAATGTCTTTATGCAGGTCACATAGCCATAGTACAATGATCAAAACTAGGAAAACAACTTTGGTACACTACTACTTACTAAACTCAGACTTCACATATAACCAGTGTTTCCAATAATGTCGTTTTATTTTTCCATGATCCAATCTGGGATTCCACTTTGCTTTGGTTGCTAAGTCTTCTCAGTCCCTTCAAATCTGGGGCAGTCTTTCTTTGTCTTTCACGACTTTAACAGTTTTGAAAAAGACTGGTCAGCTATTTTTTTGGAATGTCCCTCAATTTGGATTTGTTTGATGTTTTCCTGATGATTAGACAGTTATGGGTTTGGGGCAAGAATACCACAGAGGTAATGTGCCCTTCTCAGTACATCGTGTTGGGTGCTTGATGTTGGTCAGATTTATTACCGGTGATGCTAACCTTGATTATGTGGTGAAAGTGGTTTCTGCTAGTTTCTCCATCATAAAGTTTTTTCCTTTTGCAGGTAATAAATACATTAGTGGATATACTTTGAGACTATGTAAATATCCTGTTAATCCTCAAACTTTTACCAACTAATTATAGCATTCATTGATGAATCCTGCCTGCAACAATTATTACCGTAATGTTCTAATAGTGATTTTCTTTTTTCCTCATTTCTTTTACATTTATTAATTGGAATTCTCTTGTAGGGTAGAGCTATTTCTTTTCCACTTATTTAGTCATTCAATTATTTATTTTTATTAGCACTGACTCATAGATATTTATTTTATCCTATGGGTCACTGGACAATTTTGTGGTTCAAATTGCCCTCGGAAATTAGAAGGCTTTGCTCCATTATCCTTTATTTATTTATTTATTTATTGAGAAAGAGCCTCGCTGTTGCCCAGGCTGGAGTGCAGTGGCCGGATCTCAGCTCACTGCAAGCTCCGCCTCCCAGGTTCACGCCATTCTCCTGCCTCAGCCTCCCGAGTAGCTGGGACTACAGGCGCCCTCCACCATGTCCAGCTAGTTTTTTGTATTTTTAGTAGAGATGGAGTTTCACCATGTTAGCCAGGATGGTCTCGATCTCCTGACCTTGTGATCCGCCTGCCTCGGCCTCCCAAAGTGCTGGGATTACAGCCGTAAGCCACCGCACCCAGCCCTATTTATTTATTATCTCACTCTGTCACCCAGTTTGGAGTGCAGTGGCACTGTCATAGCTCACTGCAGCCTCGAACTCCTGAGCTCAAGCCATCCTCCTGCCTCAGCCTCCCAAGTAGCTGGGACTACATAGGTGCATGACACCAGGCCTGGCTAATTATTTTATATTTTATAGAGACAAGGTCTCGCTTTGTTGCCCAAGCTGGTCTCAAACTCCTGGCCTCAAGTGTTCCTTCTGCTTCAGCCTCCCAAAGTGCTGTGATTACCGGTGTGAGCCACGGCACCTGGCTCCATTACCCATTTTGTTTTGTTTTGAGACAGAGTCTTGTTCTGTTGCCCAGGCTGGAGTGCAATGGCGCGATCTTCGCTCACTGCAACCTCCGCCTCTCGGGTTCAAGCTGATTCTCCTGCCTCAGCCTCCCGAGTAGCTGGGATTACAAGCGTGTGCCACCACACCCAGCTGATTTTTGTATTTTGGGTAAAAACGGGGTTTTACCATGTTGACCTGGCTGGTCTCGAACTCCTGACCTCAGGTGATCCACTTACCTCGGCCTCCCAAAGTGCTGGAATTACAGGTGTGAGCCACTGCGCCTGGCCCTGGCACCATTATCCTTTAGATTTTAGTGTTGCTATTAAAAAGTTTAATGCCATTCTGATTCCTGATCTTTTGTATGTGACCTGCTTTTCTCTTTTATGATGTTCAGAAAGTTCACAATATTGTGCTTTTGTGTTTGTTTTTTGAAAGGTATTTTTTAAATTGTATGTAATTTTATATTTATACTGTATATTCAAGGTACACAAAATAATATTTTGCTATACTTATCTTGATGTACATAGTGAAGTGATTACTAGAGTCACGCAAATTAAGATACCCATCATCTCACATACTATAGTTTCTTTCTTTCTTATATTTCTTTCTCTTTTTTTTTTTTTTTTTTTTTTTTTTTCTTTTTTAAGTCTCTTTCCTTTTTTTTTTTTTTGAGACAGTTTCACTGTCATCAGAAACGCAAATGTTGAGTCGGCTCCTCG
>NW_012103565.1:2936582-2945369 GCF_000951045.1 Mandrillus leucophaeus
AAAAAAAAAAAAAAAATTGTTTTTTAATTAGCTAGGTGTGGTGGTGGTGCACACCTGTAGTCCCAGCTACTTGGGAGGCTGGGGCAGGAGGATTGCTTGAGCCCAGGCATTTGAGGCTGCAGTGAGCCATGATCGTGCCACCGCACTCCAGCCTGGGTGACAGAGCAAGACCTTGTCTCAAAATAAATAAATAAATTTTTTTTCATAGCAATCTTGTTAATCATGAATGTAATATATTTTCTCACTTTTAAGGCTATTTATTGTTTAGGGGAAGTTTCTTTTGCTTCCTGCGATGGTCTCTCTTTCCTCTGAGTCAGCTTTTTCCTGTTTGTCTCTGTCTCCCTCTTTCATGTTGAAAGCTTTTTCTCAGTTTCCTGTTATCCTTTATTGTCCATTTCTGAGTAAGGCATTGAGCAGGATATTCACACTGTGCCCAGGTGTGTTAACCTGAAGGTCATTTGTGAAGGGAAATGTGTCCCTCTACAGTGGAAACATCCAGCAGTCACTGCCTCCACCAAGTGATCAAACTTCGCTTCACTGCTAGTGACCTAAGCAGACGCTGTCTCCAGATACAATGTGACACGAAGGATAGAAACTTCAGCTCTGTCAGCCGGGTGCAGTGGCTCCCAGCACTTTGGGAGGCCGAGGCGGGCAGATCATGAGGTCAGGAGATCGAGACCATCCTTGCTAACACGGTGAAACCCCGTCTCTACTGAAAATACAAAAAATTAGCCAGGTGTGGTGGCACACACCTGTAGTCCCAGCAACTTGGGAGGCCGAGGCAGGAGAATTGCTTGAACCCAGGGAGGCGGAGGTTGCAGTGAGCGGAGGTTGCAGTGAGCAGAGATAGCGCCACTGTACTCTAGCCTAGGTGACAGAGCAAGACTCTGTCTCAAAAAAAAAAAAAAAAAAAAAAAAGAACTTCAGCTCTGTGTCTTGCCAAAAGTGTTTGATCCGAATCTAGTCGAGCATTTAGAGCTCAATTCCAGTTTATGGGATTTACAAGAGATAGAGGGACAAGTTAAATGACAGTACAAGGAAACAATCGGACAAATCAGATGTTAGATGCTCCTTCCACTAAATGGCCTGGTCTACTCAAAAAGTCAGCATTGTGGGGAAAACAAGAGGTGGGGGATATTCTAGTAAGGAGAATAAAGAGACATGAGAGCCAAATGCAATGTGTGCACATGGAAAAGACATTCTAGGGACAATGCGGGAGGCAAGAATATGGATTCAGTATGAGACAACATTAGAAACTTGTGTTAAATTTTCTTAGGTGTGTCATGGATTTAGTTATGTATGATATTGTCCTTATTCCGTGAAGATAGATACAGGAAAATATTATTATGGCTGCAGTTGATTTTCAAATGGTTCAGAAAAACAATATACATGGCTACGCGTGGTGGCTCACGCCTATAATTCTAGCACTTTGGGAGACCAAGTCGGGTGGATCACCTGAGGTCAGGAGTTCGAGACCAGCCTGGCTAACATGGCGAAACCCTATCTCTACTAAAAACACAAAAATTAGCCGGGCATGGTAGCACATGCCTATAATCCCAGCTACTAGGGAGGCTGAGGCAGGAGAATCACTTGAACCCGGGAGGTGCAGGTTGTGGTGACAAGAGATTGTGCTACTGCACTCCAGCCTGGGTGACAAAGTGAGACTATGTCTCAAAAAAAAAAAAAGAAAAAAAGAGAACGGAAAACAACACACACAACACACATGTATCTAAAGATAAATATGGTAAGGTGCTAACAACTGCAGAACAGAGGGAGTGGACACATTGTACTCTTTGTATGGTTTTTCTGTATGTTTACATTTTTCCATAATAAAAATGTAGGGAAAAAGGGGAAGGTAACAAAAAGCGGATAGAAAGTTGTGTGAGCCCCGTCTGTGTGGCCAGGACTCGTCAGTTGGTGAACCAGAAATCTCAGCAGGGACCTTCGGAGGCTGGTGCCACCAGTCTTCTCCCCAGCTGCCATCAGTACTCCTGGAGAGGGGCTCCCAGCCCCTGCCTGGGTTGTGTGGGGCTCACTGCCAACACATGGGAGCTGAATTCAGACTTTCACTGAATTCTCGTTTTCTTTTTTTTTTTTTTTAGACAGTATCTGGCTGTCACCTAGGCTGGAGTGCAGTAGCGTGATCTCGGCTCACTGCAGCCTCCCTCCCTCCTGGGCTCAAGTGATCCTCCCCACCAAAGCCCCAGCCCCAAGTAGCTGGGACCACCCCCTCCCCACCCCCGGCCACCACACTCAGCTAACTTTGTTTATTTTTTTGTAGAGACGGGGTCTCACTATGTTGCCAGGCTGGTCACAAACTCCTGGGCTCAAATGATTCTCCCGTCTCAGCCTCCCAAAGTGCTGGGATTACAGGCGTGAGCCACCACGCCCGGCCTAAATTCTCTTGTTTTCATAGGTGTCTCACCCCTTCCTCAACTGGGGGAAGCTTCCTGAAGAAACCCACAGCCGTCCGCCCAGGAGCAGAGGGCAGCTGCCTGCCTAAGAAAATGCGGAAGGATTCCGAGGGTCTCTTTTCCCCCGGACTTTCTCCCAGTCCTGTTCCCAGGCCCACTTTGGCGCTGCTGACGCTGCCAGCCTGAGGTCTCCTGGGGCTTGGGGCCTAAGGGCTTGCTCATGACGGTGAGGCTGTGTCAAGCGTGGTCTCTGGAGCTGAACCTTGGAGAGATTCAGATTCTGCTGTGTAACCTGGGGCAAATTAAGCCTTTCTGTGCCTAGTCTCCAATATTAGGGTACAAATCATGCTAGCATTTTGGGGGGATTGTGAAAGTTAATATACTTTCAACCCTTAGACCAGTGACTGGCACAGAGTAAATACCTGAGGCTACACACACACGGGCACACACACACACCAACCCCCAGCAGATGCAGGTTTCTGATTTCTCTGGTCTGTGAGGTCACTTCCCATTTTCTATAATTGTATTGCTATCTCCAGTCTGGTACTCTTTCTTCCGCTTTGTTTGCCTTTGTGGGTTTTGGCTTTTTTTTTTTTTAAATCCCTTTACTCTCTCTCTGGTGAGACATACATATACCATATACATACAGTTATATATACAGTTAAACATACATATACATTCACATTAAGCCACAAGTCTCAATGACTCTTTTTCCTTTCTTTTTTTTTCCTTTCTTCTTTTTCCTCTTTCTCTCTCCTTTCTTTCTTTCTTTTTTTGTTTTTTGTTTTTTGTTTTTTGAGACGGAGTCTCGCCCTGTCTCCAAGGATGGTATGCAGTGGCACAGTCTCGGCTCACCACAACCTCCGCCTCCCAGGTTCAGGCCATTCTCCTGCCTCAGCTTCCTGAATACTGGGATTACAGGCATTTGCCATTACACCCAGCTAATTTTTTAATTTTTTTAGTAGACACAGGGTTTTGCCATGTAGACCAGGCTGGTCTCGAACTCCTGACCTCAGGTGATCCACCTGCCTCAGCCTCCCAAAGTGCTGAGATTGCAGATATGAGCCACGGTGTTCAGCCAGCTCCCTTTCTTTCTTCCTTCCTTCCTCCCTCCCTCTCTCTTTCTCTTTTTCTTTCTTTCCTTCTCTCTCCTTCCTTCCTTACTCTCTTTCCCTCTCTCTCTTTGCCTCCCTCCCTTCCTTCCTTTCCTTCCTTCCTTCCTGCCTTCCCTCCTCTCGTCTCCTCTCTTCTCCTTCTCCTTCCTAAAGATCTCCTTTAGGTAGTGTATTCCTGAACTCACAGGGCACTGAAGACCAAGCCTGGGGAGTGAATGTCCATAGTTCTGAGTCCTGTCTGGAACCAGCTCCTAATGTTATCTAGAAAATGCATCAGAAGTGCCCTAAGCTGAGCCTGCTGCTTGAGCGTTCCCTGAGCTCCTTCCCAAAACCTCTGGAGTCATCACTGACCGAGGGGAGCGAAGGGCGTGGGGTGGGGCCACGCCAAAGCTTGGGTAAGAACCTTATGACCTACAGCTGTGGGGGAACAAAACCACCCTCAGGCTTCTGCCCCAACTGCACAGGGTTCTTGGTTCCCAGGGCTCATCCAGTTGTCCTAGGGAACATAATCCCATCTCTAAGTGGTAGAAGGGGTACATTGCAGACAACTTGCTTGAAGATTTTTAAATCCTGGTTTAAAAGAATGGATTCCCTCCTCCACTACGGTTAGGCCCACGGAATTTGCAATCATACTTTCTCGGCCTGGGTCGTGATGCTGTCCTGCATTGGGAGAAACCTCACTCGAAGTGCAGGATACAACTGAGGAAAACGTGGCTTTTCCAATGAAAGGGTGAAGCTACCTTCCGGCTGGTTGTGCCTTGGACCTCAGCATTCTTTGAATGGCAATAAAGAGTTTGTGCTGCTTTATTTCCATTTGCCATTCCCTACCCCACCCCAGATCCATTCTCCAAACTTGCCCACCCTGTTTCACACCCTAGGAGGCCAATCTCTAATGGAGAGACTTGGCCGAAATCTGAGGGTCAGAGGAAGGAGAAGCTGGATTATTATTCCTCCCCTAGCCTAAAGGGGTGCTCCTGGGCCAGCTATAATATTTAGTTCTGTGGCTCCACAGCTGGAGGCCACCCTTCCAAGTGCCTGGAAAAGGTGGCAGCCCCCTAGCCAGGAGGTCCTGCCTGTGTGGATGATAACACCTATTTGGTCCAAATTCATAATGGCCTTAGGCAAAGCTGTGAAGTTCTCGCCCTTTCTCTTTTTGGCAGCATCAGTCCATCATTCTTTCAGGCTCTTCTCAACATTTAGCTTTGCTGCCTTACAAATGCTGTCCCGAAAAGGGCTGGATAATTCATTCTCATTAAAAGGTAAATGACTATCTCTGCTGTCCTTCTTCTAGGGATGTTTTCTTGGAAAAGCTGAAGTCCAAGGAATGAAGCACTCATTGTAGAGTTTCAAAGAGGAGCTGAGTGTGGGATTCAATGTCCAGTCTGCTGAAATCCTTCCTGTCTTTTCAACTTACCAGCCTTCGCTGGAGGGGGGTGTATTTGAAGTGCGTGGAGAGGCTCATGCTGGGCTTTCCAATACTCAGACCGCAAGAGCTTTGGTCTAAGGAGAGGGAGAGAAGTCCTGGGATAGAAGTGTTCATTGCGGTAGAAAGGAGGCTGGGAGCTAAATGTCCAGCAGGCTCTAGAATGCTCAAGAACAGTCTTAGGCCCTGCACTTCCTTCGGCCCCCACCCCCACACTTTCCATCAGCCAAGGGACCCTCCTTCCCCCAAAACAAGTCTGGTTCTGGAGAGTTCCAAGGATGGTGGAAGGGAATGTCAAGAAGAGCCTAAGCCCTAAGAACTCTATGCTTCATTTACATTTTAACATCCATCAGTGGGACTTAATATTAATAGCTCTCCCTTATTGAAAGCTAGGCTGTAAGTTAAGGGCAGGGACTGGGTTTGTGTCTCCTTCATCTGTGTATCTTTTAAACATAGCCCAGTGATTTGCACATAGTAGGTACTCAAGAAACACAGGTCAAGGCCTGGCACAGTGGCTCAAGCCTGTAATCCTAGCACTTTGGGAGGCCAATGCAGGAGGATCACTTGAGCCCAGGAGGTGGAGACCAACCTGGGCAAGATGGTAAGACCCCCATTTCTATTTTTTAAAAATCTTCATTAGTCAGGCATGGTGGCCCATACCTGTAGTTCCAGCTACTCAGGAGGCTGAGGAGGCCAGAGGATCCCTTGAGCCCAGGAGTTTGAGAATGCAGTGAACCATGATCACACCACTGCACTCCAACCAGGACAACAGAACAAGACCCCCAGCTCTAAAAATATAAAATACAATTAAAAATAAAGAAATACAAGTTGACTAGATGAACACCGTATCTCACTTAATTCTCACAAGAACCTTGTCAGGTACTTCCAATCATCATTTCCATTCTGCAGATGAGGTAGTTATGGCTTAGAAGGGTTAAATAATTGGCCCAAGGGTACCCTACTGGTGAGGGATTGGGCTGGTGTTCTAGTCAGTTCTGACTGACTTCAAGCCCAGACTCTAAGGTAACACACTCACCTGCATTTAGACAGTGCCAGTTTGGACAAAGTGTGGTCTTGCATCTCCCTCTTTGTAGCAATTCTCTCACAGAAGTATTTTTATAACTCTGAGAAATCTTTACATACATTTCTTTATACCCATTGTATTTTCCTTCCAGGTTAAGCCAGCATGTAACACCACATGAAATTGAAGTTCATGGAATTCAAAGACGAGGTAAAATAAAAATTTGCAAGAGATGTAGTGTGATGTTATAATCCAGAGATTATTTATAATTAGGCTGCCTCCTTTTATTTGAAGAATTGGAAGTGCTTTTATGAGAACCAGTTTGTTTAGGTTTGCAATTTCATGCTTGGAAGAACCTGCAAAAGTATCACTGTGCCCCAGAGCGAGGGGCAAGCAGGAGGACTCGCTGTCAGCTTCTAGCTCGAGATCTAAGGCAGAATAATGCCATTTCTCAAGGAGAATTTAAAAATACTTATCATCTATAGCTACATAGCCAAGTTTCCTTGGGGGTGAATGTCTCAGAGGAGTGGAAATCAAGACAATGAAGTGAAAATAAAAGGCTTTTTTCTTTTCTAAAATTGTTTTGTGGCCAGGCATGGTGGCTTACCCCTGTAATCCCAGCACTTTGGGAGGCCAAGGCAGGAGGATCACTTGAGCCCAGCAGTTCAAAAGCAGCCTGGGCAACAAAGCAAGAACTCGTCTCTAATAAAAAAACAATTTTTTTCTAAGATGGAGTTTTGTTCTTGTTGCCCAGGCTGGAGTGCAATGGTGCTATCTCAGCTTACCACAACCTCCACCTCCCAGGTTCAAGCAATTTTTCTACCTCAGCCTCCTGAGTAGCTGGGATTACAGGCATGCACCACCATGCCCAGCTAATTTTTTTTTTTTTTTTAGTAGAGATGGGGTGTCTGCATGTTGGTCAGGCTGGTCTCGAACTCCTGACCTCAGGTGATCCTCCCACCTAGGCCTCCCAAAGTGCGGGGATTACATGCGTGAGCCACCATGCCTGGGCTTCTAATAAAAATTTTTTTAAAAATAGCCAGACATGGGGGATGTGCCTGTAGTCCCAGCCAGTCAGAAGGCTGACATGGGAGGATCACTGGTGCCCAGGAAGTTGAGGCTGCAATGAGCCATGATTGTGCCACTGCACTCCAGCCTGGGTGACAGAGTGAGAACCTGTCTCTAAAAGTAAATAAATACATAGATAAATAAATAATTGTTTTGTTTTTCCTGAGCCGCTGCTATTATGACTCATGCGGGAAAGAAACTCCGGGTCACGCTTCACACACTGTGGAGGACTTTCCTTAGTGAGTTCAGGAACAGTCACGGTGCTCATACTCTTGCCCATGGGGAGGGCCGCAAGTCATGTGGAACTGTGCTCATCATTCCTAACTAAGCGCCCTCCAAAAACCACCTTGAGATTTCCCTTGCTCACTAGGATGCCTTCGAGCTGAGCACCCGTCCTTCACCCATGCCATCTGACTGATCCTAGGTGGGACTGAAAACTCAGAGTCAGGACGATGGGCCTGTGGAGAGAATATTATTAAAAGTAAACCTCTGCCAACCCAGGAAATCTCCCCACAAAGGGAGCAGAGAAAGAGAATTGTTTTGTTAGTGACTAAGCATTCAACTAAAATGCAATGCACATCCCACACAATCCCCTAAGAGACTACAAAGACAGAAAGAGACCTCGCCCTTTTATAGAGTCACCCAGAGGTGGCCTATTCCACACAGTTTCTCAAGGTAGACAATAGCTAGTCAGTCCTCAAGTAAGAGGACTTGACAGCCCCATTTGTTGCACAGAGTTCACCACGGGTTCACCTTGTAATTGAGGTCACCATCTATGTTAGGTAATTGGCCTTATCCAAAGGAAAAACAAACTTCTTATAGCTTTAGGACAGCAGGTAGTTTTGCAACTTAGAGCGAGGCACCTGCCAGGTCAGGCTCCTACCCTCCTATTGAAACTCTTGATTACATTTCAAAGGGTAGGCTCCTTGGTCCTTGAAAAAGGTATTTCTAAGTCCTAAAGCTGCCAAGAGGCTTATTTAGCTTCTTAAATTTATTATTTATTATTGTTTTAAAGCACAAGGCCTCTGTTGCTGCCCAGGCTGGAGTGCAGTGATATAATCATGGCTCACTGTAACTTTGAACTCCTGGTCTCAAGCAATCCTCCCACCTCAGCCTCCAAAAGTACTGGGGATAACAAGCGTGAACCACCTCATGTGGTCCTTATTTACCTTTTTAAAAGATTTACATACATCTCAAAGAGACAGAGGAAAGAACTTAAAATTTGAAGTTTCCTAAAGTAAAATCTCTAAGAAATGGGAGGGAGGTGAAGTCTCTTCCCTTATTTTCCACAAGGAGAATTAAAACTCTTATTTTTTTAGTTGATACATAATAGATGTACATATTTTTGAAGTACATGTAATAATTTGGTAACATTAATATAATCGAATCAGGGCAACTGGAATATCCATCACCTTAAACACTTATCTTTCTTTATGCTAGGAACGTTCAAATTACTCTCGTCTAGCTTTTTTGAAATGCATATTAGATTAACGTTAATTATAGTCATGCTACTGATCCATCAAACAGGCCTCTCTCAATATGTATTTGCAGATCAGGCACAGTGGATCAGGCGCAGTGCATCAGGCACAGTGCATCAGGTGCAGTGACTCAGGCGCAGTGTATCAGGCGCAGTGGCTCAGGCACAGTGTATCAGGCACAATGACTCAGGCGCAGTGACTCAGGCGCAGTGGATCAGGTGCAGTGGCTCAGGTGCAGTGGATCAGGCGCAGTGACTCAGGTGCAGTG
>NW_012103565.1:2945449-2954547 GCF_000951045.1 Mandrillus leucophaeus
CTCAGGCGCAGTGACTCAGGCGCAGTGGATCAGGTGCAGTGGCTCAGGTGCAGTGGATCAGGCGCAGTGACTCAGGTGCAGTGGATCAGGCGCAGTGACTCAGGTGCAGTGGATCAGGCGCAGTGGCTTATGCCTGTTATCCCCACACTTTGGGAGTCCAGGGCGGGTGGATCTGTTGAGGCCAAGAGTCTGAGACTAGCCTGGTCAACATGGCAAAACCCTGTCTCTACAAAAAATTAAAAATGAGCCGAGTGGGGTGGCTACTCCACATAGTCTCAGCTACTCCAGAGGCTGAGGTGGGAGGATCGTTTGAGTCCAGGAGGTGAACACTGCAGTGAGCCGAGATCGCACCACTGCACTCCAGCCTGAGTGACAGAGAGAGACCCTGTCTCAAAAAAAATTAAAAATTTAAAATTAAAAAAAAAAATTGTATTTGTTCTTATACGCCCAAGAGGCAGCAGCAAAAGTCAGCATCTCCACCACTCTATCTATCAGGTCTTGCCCGTGTTGACCCAGGTGCTGGGACAGGAGGCACACACTGAACTTACTGCTCCCGTTTGACTTCTCATCTGGTTCCAGGTCTCCACTTTCCACCCCTTTTCCTCCATAGACTAAAAGCTAGGTTGTTCTGGGTGTAACATGTATCTAGAAAGAGCGTGTCTGGCTTCTTCTTGTTTTTACCACAAGGTATGCCTGAGATATAGGTCTGTGCCGCCATTTTGGCTCTCAAGCCAGGGAACCTCTTGGTGTTCTCATTTTGGAATTTTATTCTGGACAGTTCAGAGGAGCCAAGGACTCCTCGCTGTGATACCCAATTCCCTGGCTCTAATCAATTATTCATTATTCACCCAGGTACTTAATGAGAAACTCTCAATACCTAATTTTGTTGCAGGCTTTGAAGAGGGTCAGAAGGATGGAAGACTTGGCCCCTCCTCTCTAGGAGTGTACACCATGCCTGGGGAGACCACATATCAATGTAGAACAGTCCCGGTTAGGGCACAAGAGTGCTGAGGCCTGGACAGTCATGCCATGGGAGCTCAGTGGGAGGCTGGATTCAGGCTGAGGTGTGTGGGGAGAGCTTCCTAGACAGCTGGGATCTAAGGATCCTTAAATCATGCACAGGAAAGTAGGAAAGTAGCTGCAGCCTAATGAAGAGCAGGGGTGTTAGGAGGCTTCCCTAAAGTTCTGTGACCCTGTAGAACTATTGCCACTGCTATGGTCACTACTGCAACTACAAGTACTGCACCTGGCATGGGAGTTTGACGGGCCACAGCACATGCAAAGAGGGCACTGAAAATCACAGAAATGTTGGGTAAAGTATAACAATTTTTTTTTTTTTGAGACAGAATCTCACTCTGTGTGTCCCCCAGACTGGAGTGCAGTGGCGTGATCTCGGCTCACTGTAAGCTCTGCCTCCTGGGTTCATGCCATTCTCCTGCCTCAGCCTCCCGAGTAGCTGGGACTACAGACACCCACCACCACGTCCAGCTAATTTTTTTTTTTTTCTCTTATTTTCAGTAGAGACGTGGTTTCATCATGTTAGCCAGGATAGTCTCAATTTCCTGACCTCGTGATCTGCCCGCCTCGGCCTCCCAAAGTTCTGAGATTACAAGCATGAGCCACCGTGCCTGGCCAAAAAAATTTTTTTTAATGCATGCTGTCTTTAAACAAAATAAAAGGAAATCCTCAAGTGGTAGAAACAGAAGAGAGAAACCACAGCCAAAGTAGTATAAGCTGGAAACCCAGAGCCCATGGAAATTGTAGAGGAGACAAATTTAGGCTCTAGAGACTGGGCTGAAATTAAAACACCTGTGTGAGAACAGGACATGTGGCCTTAGGCTTGCTTGGAGGAGAGAAAATGGTTTTTTCGTTTGTTTGTTTCGAGACGGAGTCTCGCACTCTTGCCCAGGCTGGAGTGCAGAGGTACAATGTTGGCTCACTGCAACCTCCGCCTCGCAGGTTCAAGCCATTCTCCTGCTTCAGCCTCCCGAGTAGCTGAGATTACAGGCGCCCGCCACCACGCCCGGCTAATTTTTTTGTATTTTTAGTAGAGACGGGGTTTCACTATGCTGGTCAGGCTGGTCTCAATCTCCTGACCTCGTGATCCTCCTGCCTCAGTCTCCCAAAGTGCTGGGATCACAGGTGTGAGCCACCACACCCAGCTAGAAAATGTTAATCTGAGCTCAGCAAAAAAGAAGAGCATCAGAGAGATGACCCCTCCTTAAAAGAGGGTTAAAAACATGCCGCCCACCGGCCGGGCGCAGTAGCTCATGCCTGTAATCCCAGCACTTTGGGAAGCCAAGATGGGCGGATCATGAGGTCAGGAGATCTAGAGGATCCTGGCTAACACAGTGAAACCCTGTCTCTACTAGAAATACAAAAAAAAAAAAAAATTAGCTGTGCGTCTCGGCGGGCACCTGCAGTCCCAGCTACTCGGGAGGCTGAGGCAGAACGGTGTGAGTCCTGGAGGCGGAGCTTGCAGGGAGCCAAGATCACACTACTGCACTCCAGCCTGGGCTACAGACGGAGACTCCGCCTCAAAATAAAATAAAAATAAAAATAAAATAAATAAATAAAATGCTGCCCACCAGCTCAGGGAAGTTTGAGGAGGCAAGTTGTCTGTCTTAGAACATAAAGGCAAGGAAAAAAAAGTCACCTGTCACATATGGAATCCCTAGGGCCCGTGCATTGAATGGTTGCACAGTTCAGATATATACTACCTCTGAGGTCCAGGAGCCCCAGGTAGAGAAACTGACATAATATTTGGTCTAAAATAATTGAAATCCCCAGGATCCTAGTAGATACCACTCTGTGGAAATGTTGTTACAGACCAGGGCACATGGGAGTAACACAGGAAAAACAACTCCTACTGAAGATGAGCTCACAATCAAAAATGACAAATCATGCGAAGAAATGAGCCTCCATGAGTGACAGCCAACAAATACATCTGGCAGGGTAGTTGGGAGTGCAGATAATGGAACAATCTGAAAGCAGCTATAACCAAATGTGTACCCACCCTTCAAAAGCTGAACCCAGCAGTTCCAGCCCGACCCATCCTGGTTCTTCAGCACTCACCTTCTCAAGTTCATGGCATTCCAGTCCTTCCGTCATGCAGACTCAAAGTCTTGAGCCCTCTTCAAATTCTTCCTCTTTCAACTGTTTTTCTTAATAATAGCTCTCAGTTTTCTCATCTCTCTTCCACTCCCTCCTTTGCTGTGATGGTCATCCAGCTGATTTCCTGCCTTCCCAGCTCCAGGGTTCCCTTTTCTCTGTTTCACCCCCACACTGCCACAAAATTATCCTCCTAAATGGCAAGTCCCATGATTTTTCTTCCTTGACCCAAACCCCTGATTATTGAAAATCAAACAACCCTGCCCAAATTGGACCCATTCCATGTTTTGTTTTCTATCATGATGTCACCCTTACCCACCCCTCAACCCAAGTCTCTGTTGCAAGTACACTTGCTTACTTATCTTTCTTACACCCCCGTTCATGCTTCCAAGCAGTCTCTTCCCTCTTATTAGAAGGCTCTCCCCATCATGTCTGCTGGCTGAAAGCCTACCTAGCTTCAACCTTCTAGAAGCATGATGTTGTAGAAAAATACAGCATTAGCATGAAACAGGTCTGATTTCAAATTCCAGATGTTACTTTATAATTCTGTGCCTCAAGCAACAAGAGGTCACAACCTGTCTGAGCCTCAGTTTGTAGTTTTATAAAATGGGAATAATATTTTGCAGAGTTGTGAGAATTAGAGACAGTCTATGTAAAACGCCAAGACCACAGAGCTTGGTCCAAGTAAGTGCTCGAAAAACAGTTGCTGAACTGAGTCTCTCTCCTCACATTTTTATGGGAGTTATGTCTTTACTGTCTCACCTTCCATGAGGCCTGAGGCCTTATCTCATTCATCTTTGCATCCCTACTGTCTAACACAGTGTCTTCAAACATGTCAATTGACAAGTACTGGAAATAACAGGCATGCCTAACCTGGTGTTAGAAGAGGGTCCTGATGGATCTCAGACTTTAGAAGGGTACTGATGGCCAATTTATACTGCATGACTCGAGAGAGAGAGAGAACCCATCCAGGATAAGGAGGAATATCTAACATTCAGAGTTGTTTAACATGAGAACAGGTGCTAAATATAAGCCACTTGCCATTAAAAAAACTCAGATTACAGAAAGTGTTCTGGGGTTGGATGAGGGATACAACCACCACATCAGTGATTAACTTTTGGGAGTCACAGATGTCTTTGAAAATCTGGTAAAAAGTTGTGGATCTCCTTCCCCAGAAAAATGGCCCAAAATGCAACATTTTACAAATAATTTCAGGAGCTTCATGGATGCTAGGTAGTGATCACCTGATGAACCTTCTAGGATGCTATGGTCAACCTCCCTTTTCTCTATCAATCATGAGACAGAAGGCATTCATCACTGTCATCTGTATCTTCAGAATTCACAACTCCCACCTAAAGCACATGATTCATATTGGAAAGCTCAGTACTTTTACCACAAACTAAATGCTCTAAAAAAATTTTTTTTGGTTAAATGAATGAATAAAATATTTTATTGATCTGATCTTTAAGGAAAGATATGTGCTACAAGAAGGAGAAAAGAGAAGGAAAAGAAAAAGAAACTGAGTTTTTGAAAAAGATCAACACAAGATGCCATAAAATCGGGAGAGACTAATTAGCATAAGAAAAAAAAAAGAGGATAAATTTTGGATGGCATGAACTTCCAGCCTCTTGCCCAGGGCTGAGCGTCCCAGGGCAGGGAATGTCTAACCTGCAGACCCCTGCTGTTGTGTGGCCCCTGCCTAGCTTGCCTTCCGAGTGACAATGGCACATCCCCAGGGGCCACTGGGAAAAATCACTCATAAGGATCCGTGATCCATTGTGACATGTCCAGATGATATTTGAATTTGACTTTTTTTTTTTTTTCGTTTTGGAGACACAGCCTCTCTTTGTCACCCACGCTGGAGTGCAGTGGCACAATCTCACCTCACTGCAACCTTCACTTCCTGGGTTCAAGCAATTCTTCTGCCTCAACCTCCTGAGTAGCTGGGACTGCAGGCATGCACCACCATGTCTGTCTAATTTTTGTATTTTCAGTAGAGATGGGGTTTCACCATGTTGGCCAGGCTGGTCTTGAACTCTTGGCCTCAAGTGATCTGCCTGCCTCAGCCACCCAAAGTGCTGGGATTACAGGCATGAGCCACTGCATCTGGCCTCAAATTTGATTTTAAAACCTCTTTCCCTATTTGATAATTTAGGTTTCTATTATTATGCAACCAGTGACTACTCTATCATGATATATTGCTTCAATCATACTTGGTAACGAGCTATTAAATGAAGTAGGTTGAGATTTTTTTTCTTAGAGTATTATTATTATTATTATTATTATTATTGAGACAGGGTCTCACTCTGTTGCCCAGACTGAAGTGCAGTGGCGCAATCTCAGCTCACTGCAACCTCTACCCGCCGGGCTTAAGCAATTCTCCTGCCTCAGCCTCCCAAGTAGGTGGGACTACAGGCACACGCCACCATGCCCGGCCAATTTTTTGATTATTAGTAGAAATGGGGTCTTGTGATGTTGCTCTCCAACTCCTGGGCTCAAGGGATTCTCCCACTGTGGTCTCCCAAAGTGCTGGGATTACAGGCGTGAGCCACCGGGCCAAGCCAGCATTTCTTGTTTGATAGACTGAGCGTAAGTTTCTCAAGGATCAGCTGGTTCTTCTAGTTTGTATGAGCAAAGATATGCTGCTCTGTCTGGATCAAGATCTCTTGCTGTCTCCACGCTCAGCCCCACCGGCTCTCTCCTGGAGACACAGGCATCTGCGAGATTTCAGGAGGCTCCGCAGGCTCTGCAGGGCCTCGGGCAGCCCCTCCCCAGTGAGGGCACTGCAGCCCCGGAGCTCCCAACAGCGGTCCTGGAATCTCTCTAGACTCAGCCTGTTTCTGATCTTAAGCAGCGGAAGTGCATCAGGTGCCTCCTGCTTGTTGGCCAGCACCAAGAAGGGGACGCCAGCCATGTTGGGGTCACTCAGGACTTCCGTGAGCTCAGCCGCTGACTCGGGTAAGCGGGCTTCATCTGTGCTGTCCAGGACGTACACGAGGGTATCTGTGCCTTCCAGATAGTCCTTCCAGCTGGCCCTGAGCGGGGCCTGCCCCCCAACGTCCCAGAGAGTCAGTGACACGTGCCCAGGAGCTTCCAGAGGCTCCACGTTGAAACCAACAGTGGGCAGGGTCTCCACCAGCTGGTGGCCCTTCAGCTTGTAAAGGAGCGTGGTCTTGCCCGCCGAGTCCAGGCCCATCATCACCACCTGGGCTTCTGCCTTGTGACCTCTGGAATTCACAGAACCCATAGTGACCACTGCTGAATCCTAGGGGAGAAAGGCCAGGGGCAACATCAGTTACTGTCTTCTGAAGGAAGACAAATCCATCGTGGTACGGTGGCTCACACCTGTAATCCCAGCACTGTGGGAGGCCAAAACAGGAGGATCACTTGAGCCCAGGAGTTTGAGACTAGCCGAGGCAGCAAAGCAAGAACCCGCCTTCTCTACAAAAATTGAAATTAAAAATGGAGCACAAATCTGTGCAGGCAAACAACAGAAGAGCTTTTCCAAAATAGGAAAAGTCTTTACAGGGTCAGATTTTAAACAGACGCCTGGGCATCGAAGGAAGTGAGGGTGTGTGAGTCACAATCAGCTAACCCGTCTCTGGGTCAGATAAGAGTGGTCCCTGGGCAGAGAAGATCAGGAGCCTCCTGGAAGACATGGAATGTTGACTCACATTCCTGAGGAGTTAAAACAAAGAGGCAAAATGAAGTTCCAGTCAGACAGACCTGGTTCAGTAGAAATTACAGGACGATGTCTTCAATTCTTGCTGGTCTGTGGCTTCTAACCTGTTCTCCTCCTATAAGCCTAAATGCTGAAATGGAAGCTAAGTTGGGTTCCATGCACAGAGTGAAGAGGATGGTTCAGCTCACAGTGACCTCTCTTTAGAGCTTCCCAAGGACCAGTACTATGTCTTGGAAACACAGTGAGGTGTCACTTAATGACAGGGACACATTCTGATAAATGCTTCATTAGGCAATTTCATCATTTTACAAAATCATAGATTATAATGACACAAACGTGGATGGCCTAGTCTACTCCACGCCTAGGCTATATGGTATGGCCCGTAGCACTGTGTTACAATAGCCTACAGTACCCATTACAGGAATGCTGTACCAGGTACATTACCAGGTACACCGGTACAGCATTCCTGTAATGGGTACTGTAGGCTATTGTAACGCAGTGCTAAGTATTCCTGTATCTAAATATAGAAAAGGTAGTGGTTGTGCCACGACGCTAAGCTGAAAAATTCTTATTTATAAGAATTATAATCTTACGGGACCACCGTTGTACACATGGTCTGTCGTTGACTGAAATGTCTTCATGCAGTGCCTGACTGGGGCTATTTATAAATACTGTTTACTGGGGGCAAATTTATGAGTCAGAGCAAAGTAGTTTCCTCCACTGTCTTACCAAGGTCAATGACTTCTAGAACGCACCACATGTGCTTTATTGTTTGTTTTTGGTTTTTTTTTTGAGACAGGGTCTCACTCTGTCGCCCAGGCTGGATTGCAGTGGCATGATCACAGTTCACTGCAGCCTCGACTTCTCAGGCTCAAACCATCCTCCCACCTCAGCCTCCCCAGTAGCTGGGACTATAGGCATACACCATCACACATTTGTGTTGTTGTTATTGTTTTGAGACAGGGTATCACTCTGTCACCCAGACTGGGGTGCAGTGGCGCAATCATGGCTCATCACAACCTCTGCCTCCCCACAACATCTGCCTCCTAGGTTTGAGGGATTCTCCTGCCTCAGCCTCCCGAGTACCTGGGATTACAGCTACTACTACCACCCGGCTAATTTTTGTATTTATATTAGAGATGAAGTTTCACCATGTTGGCCAGGCTGGTATTGAACTCCTGACCTCAAATTATCCACCCGCCTCGGCCTCCCAAAGTCCTGGGATTACCCGTGTGAGCCACCGCGCCTGGTCACATATGTTTTTAAAGAATCCCAAATTTTAAGACATATGACCTGTTCCCAACTTAGGCGATGCCTGGGTGGAACAGAGAAGGGACATCTCAACTTCCGGGGTGGGGGTGGAGGGATATCAGCTGCCCCTGGAGGAGTAGAAAAGTAAAAAGTTAAAATTACCTCTGCGATACTATTAGACTGCGGCTGTGAGATCCTCCGTGGCTCTCCTCCCCTATGGAGTTGCTTTCTGCTGGCCGGGCATGTCCCAAGAGCGACATGGGAAGGAAGCAGAGCAGCCGTTGCTGCTTCTCCTTTTTCTGCTTCCTTTTCCCAGGTGGCTTCGGGGCGGGGCCCCTCCCTCAGCCCTAGGGCGCCTCAGAGCACTCAAACTGCTGGGCTCGCCACAGAGAGGTCCCCAGCTCTACAGGTCCTGGCAGAGCAAGGCCCAGTGACAGCTCCATTTTCTAGCAACTCAAGACTTGGTGCCTGAAGGAGGGAGCACGAGCTCAGAGCTGTGTCCAGGCGCAGCCGCCTTGTCTCTTCCCTCAGAATCCTCTGAGCACCTCGCGGAGAATTCTGACCTCTTCCTTTCAGCGCATGCCTCGAGGTTTTTCTGGTGCCTAGAGATTCTCTGCTTTGCTTGGAATCACACATGGTTTGTTGTTGTTGTTGTTGTTGTTGTTGTTTTGTTTTGTTTTCTATTCGAGACAGAGTCTTGTTTTGTCGCCCAGGCTGGACGGCAGCCTCCGCTTCCAGGGCTCAAGCGATCCTCCCTCCTCAGCCTCCTAAGCAAGTGGGATTATAGGCAGGTGCCACCACGCTCAGCTAACTTGTGTATTTTTCGTAAAGACGGGTTTCACCATGATGGCCAGGCTGCACATGTGTTCTTTTAAAAGCTGCCTATGACCGGGCGCGGTGGCTCATGCCTGTAATTCCAACACTTTAGGAGGCCGAGGCAGGTGGATCATGAGGTCAGAAGTGCGAGACCAGCCTGACCAACATGGTGAAACCCCTTCTGTACTAAAAATACAAAAATTAGCTGGGCGTGGTGGCACACACCTGTAGTCCCAGC
>NW_012103565.1:2955624-2956744 GCF_000951045.1 Mandrillus leucophaeus
TTTTTTTTTTTTTTTTTGAGATGGAGTGTCGGCTCACTGCAACCTCCGCCTCCTAGGTTCAAGCAATTCTTCCACCTCAGCCTCCCGAGTACTTGGAATTACAGGCACATGCTACCACGCCCAGCTAATTTTTTTTACTTTCACCAAGGACGGGGTTTTGCCATGTTGGCCAGGCTGGTCTCTAGCTCCTAACCTCGAGTGATCTGCCCGCTTCGGCCTCTCAAAGAGCTGGGATTACAGGTGTGAGCCACTGCACCCAGCCGAGACTCTGTCTCAAAAAAAAAAAAAAAAAAGAAAAAGAAAAAAAAAATTGACTAGTTAGAAACCACTGATTCAGTAGGTGTTGAATTTGGATCTGGAGTCACAGTGATTTAGCTCTTATAACCAGTAATCTTTGTGCTGTTTTCTGCTTTCCCATGCATTATTTCATTAAAATGTCAAGACTCAAGTTGGTTGTTATGACTCTTCCATTTTACAAGCAAAGAAGCAGGCTCGGTTGGGTGGCCGAGGCAGGTGGATCACGAGGTCAAGAGATCGAGACCATCCCGGCCAACATGGTGAAACTCCGTCTCTACTAAAAATACAAAAATTAGCTGGGCATCGTGGCGTGCGCTTGTAGTCCCAGCTACTCGGGTGGCTGAGGCAGGAGAATTGCTTGAACACGGAAGGCGGAGGTTGCAGTGAGCTGAGACTGTGCCACTGTACTCCAGCCTGGCGACAGAGCAAGACTTTGTCTTCAGAAAAAAAAGAAGCAGGTTCAGACAGGGTGAATCATTGACTCGTGATCTTGCTGCGTTTTATAATTCTTCTCTTCCTCTTTTACCATGTCATGCTACTCACAGAGAAAGTGCCTTGTAAATAGCAAACACTAGATTCTTGTTGTCATTGTTTTTGTTAAGCTACTATATTTTAGCAGGAAGAAGCGATTAGGAAAAATAAGAAACTGAAAGAGTGTTATGTGCACCACTGTGTGATGGTATTGATGCTGCTCTTGGTTTGCTCTTTTCAGTGCCTGTGGTCGGTGATCATCCTTTTTTAAGGCCAGGGGGTGTGTGGGGAGGAGACGGAAGCAGATAGAGGGCTCCTGGGGTGGAATTATCCCAGGGAAGTCTCAGAGCAA
>NW_012103565.1:2960359-2962875 GCF_000951045.1 Mandrillus leucophaeus
GTCTGTGACTGCAGCTTCCAGACCTGGAACAAGGAAAAGGGGCTACACTGACACCAGGAGAGACAAAGGTCTTGGGCCCTACCTCTACTGCCCTAAGAGTGTGAGTTGAGAAATGTACTCCTGCCAACTCTTATACAGGTGGTCAGGCCTGGAGGAGCACGGCATGCCCATTGCACTCACCAAAAAACAACTTATAAGCCAGGATGCTGCTTCTGACGTTTGTTATGGGATCTGTTTAACCCAAGAGCTGGGCCGGTTTTCTGTGCAACACAGCTAAGGGAGGGCAGGGGGCCAGGGGCACTCGGAGGATGCACATAGGGACTGAAGGAGTCAACCGCGGAGATGACGTCCAAATGGGTTGCTGGAAGACCATGGAAAGTTGGTGGTTTTTAAGGGGTCATCATGCAACAGAGCCTCGTGGTCCCTTTTCTGCTCTCTATAGATAGGTCCAAAGGAGGAGAGTGCTAGAATAAGAGCTTTATTCTCCTGGAAAGTGCTAGAGAAACATGGACGGAGTCTCTTGTCCAGCCCTCCTTTCCCGGGGCTCCATAACGGCCCCCACCTTTTTATCTTGTTGTGACCTCCTCTTGCTCTGGTCTCTCACTTTCTCAACTTGCTGTATGCAAATTAGTAACTTTTTCCCAAGGACTGCCTCTTTTAAAAATCAAATGTTATTTCTTTCTATTTTCAAGCCATCCATACAAAATTCCAAAGGTACAAAAGAGTAGAGCATCAAGGATGTTCTCCTTTCACCCCAGTGCTCCAGCCATGCTGGACCTTTCCTGGGAAACAGCCCACACCATTGGCTTCTTATATATTTTTCCAGAGATATTCTATGCACATATAAGCAAGTAGGGTGCATCGGGGTTTTTTTCATGGTTTTCCTTTTTTTTTTTTTTTTACCCCTCAGTGATCACTTACTTTGAGGAATGCAACCTCTTGTATAAATCTCTCAGTCAGAAGTTCTCAGTCATGAGCTGTGTTGAGATCAGTGGGAAACAAAGGGGAGGAGAGACAGCCAGGAGCCCTAGGAACCACCCACCTTTCCTACCCACCACCAAGCCCCCAGTGAGTGATGTCCGGGATGGGGCTGGGCGGGGTACAAGTTACCTTTGTGGGTATTGTGGTGAGAACCAATGCTCCAATCATGCTGAAGGTTTAATGAAATTCTCCCAGAAATTTCCTCCCTCTATGACCATCATGTGTTAGGCAACCCATGGGGCCTTAAGCTGTATATCTGAATTTGGGGTTTTTGCTACAGGTGCAACATGTGTATCGGTGACTGTTTACAGGTACTTATGCCTGTGATTCAGCTTTCCCCAGATGTGGAGAAAAGTGGACAGAGAGTACAAGTTCTACTCATACAGGAAAGGGTGGTTCTCAATGGGCACTCTTGGAGAGTTTGATTAGAGCATGTGCCTGACATTCAGTGAGTGGAGACTAGAGATGCTAGACATCCTATAACACTCAAGACCATTTTGTGCAAGAAAAAAAATGTTTCTTAAATTTGAATTTCACTTTTGAATGTCCCAAACATTTATGTAGTAGTTTAAAAAAAACCCACCATTTAAAATGATCCTAGAACCTAATTTTGTTTTACATGTAAATGCAGATTATTTTTGCATGGTTTTCATATACACTACATTTTCCAGAAACGCAACTACTGTGTGCATTGAGGAAAGTTTGCACTTTGTTTTGTTTGGAGCTTTTCCAAGAGCTGCTCATTATTTTGGAAAATCACATCACGGACAGCAGCGCTTTGAAGAACAGCATGGCATTTAAGTTGCAGATAAGATGCACCAAAACAGCGATCCGCAGCCATGGTGCTCATGTGGATTCTATATTTAGATGCAAGAATGTGACAACTTCATTAATGTGATTGTCCTGAGCACTTATGTATGGGAACATATATTATTTTATTAGAAATCACTTTCCGTTGGGCAGAGTGGCTCACATCTGTAATTTAAGCACTTTGGGAGGCTGAGGCAAGAGGATCACTTGCCCCACCCAGCCCCATCCCGGACATCACTCACTGGGGACTTGCTGGTGGGTAGGAAAGGTGGGTAGTTCCAAGGGCTCCTCACTGTTTCTCCTCCTTTTCGTCCCCCACTGATCCTCAACAAGGAGTTCAAGACCAGCCTGGGCAACATAGCAAGACCCAGTCTCTACAAAAAAATTAAAAATTAGCTGGGCATAGTGGTGCACACCTGTAGTCCCAGCTCCTCAGAAGGCTGAGGCAGGAGGATCATTTGAGGCCAGGAGTTCGAGGCTGCACCACTTGCACCACTGCACTCCAGCCTGGTCTATAGAGCAAGACTCCATCTCTAAAAAGAAAGAAATAAACAAATACCTTCCTTTATTTCTTACATTATAGTTACAGCATTATACTGATGGTTTTTCAAGATTGTGTGGCTAGGTAGATTCCATTGTGTATTATTTTCATTTCCAGACTTTACAAATGAATATTGTAAAATATTTGTTACATTAAAAAAGAGTCAACTTGCTCTGTTTCTGGG
>NW_012103565.1:2964675-2966481 GCF_000951045.1 Mandrillus leucophaeus
GGCTCCTGGGGGTGGGGGAGCTAGGCTGCTGCTCTGACCCGGTTCCCCGAGCAGCATCAGGGCTAGGTCTGGGCCCCATGGAGGCAGGGAGGGAGCAGAAGCTGTAGAAGCCTTAGCACAGTGGCTTGGAGGCATCATGCCAGGCTGCCTGGGTGACCTATGCCCTGGGTGACACAGAGAGGGAAGGGACACTCCCCTTGGCCTCTAGCCCGGAGCTTGGGGCCACATGGCTAGGCTGCAGGGCCTCTGGAGGTAGCTGCGTGGCACTGACCGCAGAGTCTTAGACAGGCACCGCCATCCAGGGGCTGGCTGGCAGTCAGGGGTGGATCTGTGAGCACTGCTGGGGAGCACAGGCTCCACCAGACATCGAGGAGTCTTGCCTGAGGGCCAAAGTCTTGTGTTCACCGGGAAACCATGATTGCTTTGTGACCCCAGTCCTGCCCAAAGGCCCTGTGGCCTGAGTTTCTCTGTACACCCCCGACCCTGACCCCTTCAGCTCAACCAGCAGGGAAGCTTTTCATTAGACACCCTGACATGGGGAGGCTCACAAGGGCTACTGCCCCGGGA
Organism: Mandrillus leucophaeus; assembly: GCF_000951045.1. Taxonomy (NCBI): domain Eukaryota; kingdom Metazoa; phylum Chordata; class Mammalia; order Primates; family Cercopithecidae; genus Mandrillus; species Mandrillus leucophaeus. The sequence goes on from NW_012103565.1 coordinate 2,965,243, forward strand.
GGCAGCGCAGAGCAGAAGGTAACAGTGTGGCTTTGATTTGGGTCTACCTGGGGGCACATTTGGCCTCCACTGCTTATTTGCTGTGAACCTCAACCAGAATTTTTCTGCACCTCAGTTTCCTTCTCTATAAAATGGGGGTTGATGATGATAATAATGGTACCTAACTTAAAGGGTTATTGGAAGGATTAAATAAGTGAAGACACATCAAGTAGTTAGCCCAAAGCCTGGCGTCTAGTCCCAGACTAGTTCTGTTAGAGAAGGACAGGAGAGCCCTCAAACGTAGCGGTGTGGCTGGAGAAAGTGACGCTGGTGCATGTGCAAGCCCCAGCACCTTTGTGTGTCTGTGACTGCAGCTTCCAGACCTGGAACAAGGAAAAGGGGCTACACTGACACCAGGAGAGACAAAGGTCTTGGGCCCTACCTCTACTGCCCTAAGAGTGTGAGTTGGGAAATGTACTCCTGCCAACTCTTATACAGGTGGTCAGGCCTGGAGGAGCACGGCATGCCCATTGCACTCACCAAAAAACAACTTATAAGCCAGGATGCTGCTTCTGACGTTTGTTATGGGATCTGTTTAACCCAAGAGCTGGGCCGGTTTTCTGTGCAACACAGCTAAGGGAGGGCAGGGGGCCAGGGGCACTCGGAGGATGCACATAGGGACTGAAGGAGTCAACCGCGGAGATGACGTCCAAATGGGTTGCTGGAAGACCATGGAAAGTTGGTGGTTTTTAAGGGGTCATCATGCAACAGAGCCTCGTGGTCCCTTTTCTGCTCTCTATAGATAGGTCCAAAGGAGGAGAGTGCTAGAATAAGAGCTTTATTCTCCTGGAAAGTGCTAGAGAAACATGGACGGAGTCTCTTGTCCAGCCCTCCTTTCCCGGGGCTCCATAACGGCCCCCACCTTTTTATCTTGTTGTGACCTCCTCTTGCTCTGGTCTCTCACTTTCTCAACTTGCTGTATGCAAATTAGTAACTTTTTCCCAAGGACTGCCTCTTTTAAAAATCAAATGTTATTTCTTTCTATTTTCAAGCCATCCATACAAAATTCCAAAGGTACAAAAGAGTAGAGCATCAAGGATGTTCTCCTTTCACCCCAGTGCTCCAGCCATGCTGGACCTTTCCTGGGAAACAGCCCACACCATTGGCTTCTTATATATTTTTCCAGAGATATTCTATGCACATATAAGCAAGTAGGGTGCATCGGGGTTTTTTTCATGGTTTTCCTTTTTTTTTTTTTTT
>NW_012103565.1:2967811-2994545 GCF_000951045.1 Mandrillus leucophaeus
AGTCTCTACAAAAAAATTAAAAATTAGCTGGGCATAGTGGTGCACACCTGTAGTCCCAGCTCCTCAGAAGGCTGAGGCAGGAGGATCATTTGAGGCCAGGAGTTCGAGGCTGCACCACTTGCACCACTGCACTCCAGCCTGGTCTATAGAGCAAGACTCCATCTCTAAAAAGAAAGAAATAAACAAATACCTTCCTTTATTTCTTACATTATAGTTACAGCATTATACTGATGGTTTTTCAAGATTGTGTGGCTAGGTAGATTCCATTGTGTATTATTTTCATTTCCAGACTTTACAAATGAATATTGTAAAATATTTGTTACATTAAAAAAGAGTCAACTTGCTCTGTTTCTGGGCTTATCAGTAAAGGAGGACATAGCTGGGTAGAGGAAACTGAGAAGGGACCAGAAGTGGTGGAGACTTTAAATCAGCAGTCATCCATGGTGACAGCCAGAGAGGCCAGCATCTTGTCTCTGAACCAGTGAGCTCTGTTGCTTCATGGTACATGTAGTCTCATTCCTACATGGCACCTGCTTCCGCTTGTGAACTATGGTCTGCTCTGGAGCACAACCCTGCCTTGCCAATGTGGGCAATGGTTACATAGGGGGCAAAGGAGCTTGCATGAAAAAGTGTGAGTCCACCACCAGAAAGAACTCCGAATCCATAATGGGGTTGGGATTTTTATGGATGAAAATCTTAATTAGTTATAGGACACAGTAGATGTTGATTGCAAAGATATTTTATTTATATCTGTAACATATGGATATATTTATTAACTCTATTTTTATATGTTTTAAAAAGTACACATTTGTGGCCAGGCATGGTGGGTCACACCTGTAATCCCAGCACTTTGGGAGGCCGGGGCAAGAGGATTGCTTGAGCCCAGGAGTTCAGGATCAGCTTGGGCAACATAGGGAGAACCCATGTCTACAACTATATAATTTAAAAATTAGCCGGGTGTGGTGGCATTATAATTTAAAAATTAGCCGGCTGTAGTCCCAGCTGCTCAGGAGGCTAGGGCAGGAGGATTACCTGCACCTGGGAGGTTGAGGCTGCAGTGAGCCATGATTGCCACTGCGCTCCAGCCTAGATGATGGAGCAAGACCCTGTCTCAAAAAATAAATACATTAAATTAAATTTGTGATTTCTGTGTGTCCTCCCATGCTTCTCCTAGGTATTTGGTTTCAGTGGAATATTGCTGATCTGTTACCCTCCACAGAACTCCCGAGAAGAACAGAAATCTGTCTGCCTCTGCTTTCCAAGGACGCTGACCACAAATAAGGCTTTCATGATAGAAAATGAATCCATAGGAAACATCCTACAAGAAATATTTATCCAGCAAATGGCATGTGGAAGCTGTTTCCCTGTGTTCCTAAGTCCCAGGCTGCGAGCACCACTCGCCTCCCTCTCGGTGTCTGGAGAGCGGGATGTCTTCCAGGTTCGTCTCCTCACTGCTGGCGCCCCGTCCTGGGTGTGGGGCTCCTGCCACGGACGACTCCTCCGGGTGCAGCCACAGTGCGGATGCTCTGCATCTTTGCCGCCTCCATCGCCTCTGCACTTGGCTGCCTGGACTATTTTGGCTCCACCCAGCAGCCTTAGTGGAGAGAAAACAACGCCCCACCGTAAGCACCGTCAGCTTCTCTCCTCTTTGTTCCGTTTTCTGGCCAGTTTCTTCAACAACCCGCAGCCCGCTTGTTTCCTGTGGTCTGCTGCACTTGTTTAACAATCGGTGTGCCAAGTATAGCCCGGTTTCATTACAGGTGTGCTCCACGTGGTTGTAAGCAGAGCACACATACACTTTTGTATTCTGATTTTGTTTTCATTTTATTTATATCAAGAATTACATTGCCTTACTCCTACATAGATTCTAATAAACATCACTGTGTTGGCTTCATAATTATATCAAGGGGAAATATTATTATCTACTTCTAAAGGCTGCAAAAAAAAAAAAATCTGAATTAAAGATTTGGTGAGTGAAGTTTCTCTCTTCATTTGGATTATTTCCATGGGCTAGATTGCCAGAGTTGGGACTTCTGGGACATAAGAAATAACACTTGGCTGGGCGCGGTGGCTCATGCTTGTAATCCCAGCACTTTGGGAGGCCAAGGTGGGCGGGTCACGAGGTCAGGAGTTTAAGACCAGCCTGGTCAACATGGTGAAACTCCGTCTCTACTAAAAATACAAAAAATTAGCTGAGCGCCATGGCAGGTGCCTGTAATCCCAGCTACGCAGGAGGCTGAGGCAGGAGAATCGCTTGAACCCGGGATGTGGAGGTTTCAGTGAGCTGAGATCAGGCCACTGCACTCCAGCCTGGGCAACAGAGTGCGACTGCGTCTTAAAAAAAAACAAAAAACAAACAAACAAAACTTTGTAGCTTGTTAAGATTATTCAGTGTGTCGTCATGATTTTACATGGTTGCTTTTCACTTTTATTGTGTTCCTTCACAGACTGAACTCCCTACCTCCCAGGCCCAAAGCTCCCAGGCCCAAAGTTCCCATGCCTGAGCTCCTCAGCACTTGGAGAAGAGGTGGCAGCTGGGCAAACTGTCTCCAGACCACCATTGTAGGGAGAAGGGACCCGATGCCATGACACTGACGGAGTGGAGAAAACATTCCCACCACTGAGGAGTTTGCTACGAGGGTTATCATGATAATGATATGACTAGCTACCGTTTACTGAGTTCCTTTATGTTAGGCATTGTATTATACCATTTCCCCCTACAACCTGCTGGGTAAGTAGTGTGATCGCCATTTTCTAAAGGAAAAAACGGAGGCTCAGAGAGGTAACTAGCTTTCAGCTGCAAGTTACAAAACACCCTCTGCAAGTGGCTGAAACAGTGAGATTGTCTTATTCTCTCCTATGACCAGCCTGGCCAACATGGCGAAACCCAGTCTCTAGTGAAAATACAAAAAATCAACTGGCCATGGTGGTGTACACCTGTAATCCCAGCTACTCAAGAGACTTAGGCAGGAGAATCACTTGAACCCAGGAGGCAGAGGTTGCAGTGAGCCAAGATTGTGCCACTGCACTCCAGCCTGGGCAACAAAAGCAAAACTCAAAAAAAAAAAAAGAAAAAAAAGGCAGAAAGAAAGGGAAAGGTGGAAGGGTTTTTGTCTGCTTGTGTGCATGTGTGTGCATTTATTTAATAAAAAAAGGAAATGTTTTCCTAAAGCCTACCAGCCAGTTTCTCCATACATCTTACTGACCAGGAGAATAAAATTACTTGGCTTGGCCAGGCTGGGTCTATCTTCTCTGAGCACATCGCCCCCACCCCCTCTGCCCCCACTGCATGGTATCTGAATAAAATTATGCTACTTGTACCAAGAAGAAAGTGGGAAAGGTGTTGGGTAAGGGAAAACGTCTGTTACACTTCCTTCCCAGACATTCCATGGCAGAAGATTCTCTTTTCAGAAGACAATGCTGTCTTCCAAGATCTTCGTCTCAGTATGTGTTAACAGTATGTGTGTGCGTCTGTGCGCATGCACACGCGTGTGGTTGTGTCTCGGGTGCTCATAGTTTTGTTACTGGTGTAGCATATTCAAGTCAGAAATTAGGCAATCAGAAGGAATGCGGCAGTAGTCATTCTCGGCTGCTATCTCGCACATGGGACAGGGCAAGACAGTGTGAGGCTCCACATACATTAGGAAGAACGCAGGTTGAAGATTTAGATCTGGATTCTAGCCCCCAGCTGTGCTACTTTCCATCTGTGTTGCCTGGGTTAAGTTATTTAATCTTTTTGTTATTATTAATTAGATATAGGGTCTGGCTCTGTTGCCCAGGCTGGAGTACAGTGATGCGATCATAGCTCACTGCAGGCTCAAATTCCTGGGCTCTAAGAGTCCTCCTGCCTCAGCCTCCCAAGTAGCTAGGGCTAAGGTTACAGGCACATGCCACCACGCCTGGCTAATTTTTAAATTTTTTTTTTAGAGATAGGGGCTCTATTTTGCTCAGACTGGTCTTGAACTCCTGGCTTCAAGCAATCCTCCTGCCTTGGCGTCCCAGGGTGCTGGGATTACAGACATGAGCCACAGTGCCTGGCCATTACTTAATCTTTCTAAGCCTCAATTTTCTAATCTGTAAAGCAAGAAGTTTACACTAGGTAATGTCTAAAGTTCTAATATTCTGTAATGTATTTTTTTTTTTTTTTTGAGATGGAGTCTCACTCTGTCACCCAGGCTGGAGTGCAGTGGCACAGTCTTGGCTCACTGCAGCCTCTGCTTCCCAAGCTTAGCCTCCTGCTTCCCAAGCTCAGCCTCCTGCCTCCCAAGCTCAGCCTCCTGCCTTAGTCTCCCAGGTAGCTGGGACTACAGGCATGTGCCAACACGCCCAGCTAATTTTTGTATTTTTAGTAGAGATGGTGTTTCACCACATTGGTCAGGTCGGTCTTGAACTCCTGGCCTCAAGTGATCTGCCTGCCTCGGCCTCTCAAAGGGTTGGGATTATAGGCATGAGCGCCCAGCCAGTCTACCACATTATTAAACCAAAAAAAAAACCCCTGCTCAAATGCATCTGCATGCCATATGAATGAGGGAGGTCAACATTTTTTCTTGTATAAGAAGAATAAAACATAACAGAATTAGATATAGCATGTAATGTAAGCAGATTATGGGCTCTTTTGAAATGTCTTTATTTTCATTACAAACTGCTTTGAATGATTATGTGTTAAGTGACTGTGTTTTACATTTACAGCACAGCTCATCTTTCAGAATTTTCCTGCTATTTCTGTTTTCTGTTTTATTGGCAATGCGTTTCTTTATAACTGAGTGAAGAATGTGGCAAGGCTGGGGAAAATGTTTGTGCCTGTCTCTTTTTGCTCTCTCTCCCCCTCTGAACAGAAATAGTATCATGGCAGTGCATCTCTTTGTCTCTTAGGAAAATAAAAAGCCAGGAAAAGGAAATAACATTGGGTGATCTACTTTTGGAACAGCGTGAGAAAGATCCAGAGAATGTTAGTTTTGCATTGAAGCCGCTTCAACTTCTACTTTTTCAATATTACAGGAAGTTTCCTAGCATTGAGGGGAAAGAGAAACAGTGACCAGAGACTTTCTCCTAATATGCAGGAAGGACAATGTGGAGACCAAGACTAATGTGGGTGATGAGCTCCAGGCCTGCCTCAGAACAGGAGCTGATGGGAGTGAGTCTCTGATCTTCTTCCAACGTTGTTTCAATATCCAAAGTAGGTCCTCCATGGCAGCTGCTATTCAGTCAGCCACATTTCCTGAACTGGATATTTTTAGTTGGCAGGAAAAAGGAAAACAAACCAAAAAAACCTAACTTGATTAGGAAGGACGTTGGAAGGTCACTTCATAGTTAGAAACTAAGATTAGTGCTTGCGACTTGGCTGTATTTCCCAGATGACTTACTATTTAACCTGTGCATCAATGGGCAAAGTGTTTTATTTTGCATGGAGGGGAAGGGAGAAACTTCATCAGCACAGGATCCAGGCCGTACAGCCACGACCAGCTGAGGATTCTCCCTTAAACCCTCAAGAAGTATTCTGATTTGCTCACTCATGAGACTGGAGCTGTGCCTTGAAGTAGAGCGTGCACAGTAGTTCATTCCCATGGCCATATTCCTGCCGGATGATAGAGCTTGGCCTGCACTAAAGGTCTATCAACATTGCCCCCAGTATGCTAAGGCCTATCCTTCCTAAGATATGGCTGTGTCCACGGTCCTCCCCAGAAGGGGCTCTTGTAAGGCTCCCAAGGGAGCGAAATTCAGACTCTGACCCAGAGACTCTCTTCACCTCATCTTCTCCTGGGAGTCTTCATCCAATACTGGCAATATCACTCTTTCCTTCTAGAAAGAGTTGTGCTGGCTGGGTGCGAGGGTTCACGTCTGTAATCCGAGCACTTTAGGGGGCCAAGGTGGGTGAATCACTTGAGGTCAGGTGTTCGAGACCAGCCTGGGCAACATGGTGAAACCCTGTCTCTACTAAAAATACAAAAATTAGCCAGGTGTGGTGGCAGGTGCCTGTAATCCCAGCTACTCAGGAGGCTGAGGCAGGTGAATCACTTGAACCCAAGAGGCAGAGGTTGCAGTGACCTGAGATCGCGCCACTGCACTCCAGCCTGGGCGACAGAGCAAGACTCCATCTCTAAATAAATAAATAAAAAAAAATAGAGTTGTGCTTGCTTGTTTGTCAGCTTTTGTATTGATCCCTTTTCACATATATTTATATAAAAATAGTTGTTGACAAAATGATGTAATATTTAGAAGTAAAAAGAAAAAAACTAGGCTGGTTGGTGTGGTGGCTTATGTCTATAATCTCAGCACTTTGGGAGCCTGAGGCAGGAGGATCGCTTAAGGCCAGAAGTTTGAGACTAACCCTGGTGACTTAGCAAGACTCCGTCTCTATTATTAAAAAAACAAAAACAACAAAACTAGTCTGAGGCAAGGTACTTAATCTTATGTAGCCTCAGTTTCCACATCTATAAATGGGGACAAAAAAATTACCTCTCAGAGGTTGCAGTGAGCCGAGATTCAGGGTCTCCTATGGCCATTCTACCTGGTTATGTGAATCCTCAGAGAGATGGTATAAAATAAGGACACTATTTTTAAAAATACGGAGAACAAAAATGAGCCCTTGGGCATTTAAAATATAACAGCAGAAGTAAATATCTTGATGGAAGGATTGGAAGATAATGTTGAAGAAATCCAGAAAGTAGAGTGAAAAGGCAAAGGTGTAAGAAAGGAAAGAAAATATTTTTTAAATTAGAGACTAAGCAGAGTGCAACAATCAAATAATAGGAGTTCCAGAAAAAGAGAACTTTAAAAATGGAGTGGAGGCTAGGCGCGATGGCTCACGTCTGTAATCCCAGTACTTAGGGAGGCCGAGGATGGTGGATCACCTGAGGTCAGGAGTTCAAGACCAGTCTGGGCAACATGGTGAAACCCCCGACTCTACTAAAAATACAAAAATTAGCCCCACGTGGTGGAGCACACCGGTAGTCCCAGCTACTCAGGAGGATGGGGCAGGAGAATTGCTTGAAACCAGGAGGCAGAGGTTGCAGTGAGCTTGATTATGCCACTGTACTCCAGCCTGGGTGACAGAGCAAAAAAGCTATTACTGATTAAGCTCTAATCTGTATCATATGTTATATCTATATTAATTTATTTACTCCTCCCAACACCTCTGAGAGGTAATTTTTTTTGCTATTTTCTAGCGTGGAGCCTGCCAGCCTATTTCTCTCTGGGTCCTATATGCACCTTGGAACAGAACACTGTCTTGTCAATGTGTGCAGTGATGACATAGGAGGCAGATGAAGGAGCACAGAATGTTTACCAGCATAGACCATGTGCTAGGCTGTAAAACAAGCTCAACAATTATTAAAGAATTGAAATTACGTGGAATATATTCTCACTTGACCACAGCAAAATTAAGGTAGAAATAAATAACAGAAAGATATCTACAAAATCTCCAGATTTTGAATTGAATGATAGTAAAAATAGAGCATATCAAAATGTGCGAGTTGCAGCTTATTGACTCAAATCCTTACATTAGAAAAGTAGAGGCTGAGTGTGGTGGCTCACACCTATAATCCTAGCACTTTGGGAGGCTAAGGCAGGCAGATAGCTTCAGCTCAGGAATTCGAGACCAGCCTGGGCAACATGGCAAAACTCCATCTCTACAAAAAACATCTCTACAAAAATTATGCTGGGCGTGGTGGCTCACACCTGTAATGCCAGCACTTTGGGAGGCCTAGGCAGGTGGATCATTTGAGGTCAGGAGATCAAGATGAGGTTGGCAAACATGGTGAGACCCCGTCTCTGCTAAAAATACAAAAATTAGCCAGGCGTGGTAAGAGGCATCTGTAATCCCTGCTACTCAGGAGGCTGAGGTACGAGAATCACTTGAACCTGGGAGATGGAGGTTGCAGTGAGCTGAGATCGTGCCACTGCACTCCAGCCTGGGCGACAGAGCGAGACTCCATTCCAAAAACAAACAAACGAACAAACAAAACCCAAAAAACAAATGAACAAAAAAATCCCCCCAAAAACCCACAAAAATTAGCTGGGTGTAGTGAGGTGTGCCTATAGTCCCCACCTTCTCGGGAGTCTGAGGTGGAAAGATTGCTTGAGCCCGGGAGGCAGAGGTTGCAGTGAGCCGATATTGTGCCAGTCCACTCCAGGTTGGGTGACAGAGTGAGACCCTGTCTCAAAAAAAAGAAAAGAAAGATGCAAAAATCAATGATCTCAGTGCCAATTATGAAATAAGAGGCAAAAGAGAAGCAAACAAAATACAAACTACATAGAAGAAACAAAATAATCAAAATACAAATAGAAATAAGTAAAATAGAAAAATAGAGAAAATCGGCCAGGTGCAGTGGCTCATGCCTGTAATCCCAGCACGTTGGGAGGCCAAGGCAGGCAGATCACTTGAGGTCAGGAAATTGAGACCAGCCTGGCTAACATGGTGAAACTCCATCTCTACTAAAAATACAAAAATCAGCCGGGTGTGGTGGTGCACACCTGTAGTCCCAGCTACTCGGGAGGCTGAGGGAGGAGAATCATTTGAACCCAGGAGGCGGAGGTTGCAGTGAGCCGAGATTGCACCGATATGCTCCAGCCCGGGTGACAGAGTGAGACTCTGTCTCAAAATAAATAAATACATAAATACATAAATAAAAATAAAAAAGCAAAAAACTGTTAAGGAACAAGCGTTGGTGAGGTTGTGGAGAAATTAGATCCCTGTACACTTTTGGTGGGTACTCAAATGGTGCAGCTGCTGTGGAAAACAGTATGGAGATTCTTAAAAATCTAAATTGTGATATGATCCAGCAATCTCATTTCTGGGTATATATACAAAAGAATTGAAATCAGGATCTTGAAGAGATATCTGCACTCCCACATTCATTGCAGCATTATTCACAACAATATAGGAATAACCCAGTTACCCATTGTATTAGTCCGTTCTCACACTGCTAATAAAGACATGCCCCAAATTGGGTAATTTACAAAGAAAACAGGTTTAATTGACTCACAGTTCAGCATGACTGGGGAGTCCTCAGGAAACTTACAGTCATGGTGGAAGGGGAATCAAACATGTCCTTTTTCACATGGTGGCGGGGAGAGAAGAATGAGAACGCATCTAAGGGGGAAGCCTCTTATAAAACCATCAGATCTCGTGAAAACTTACTATTGCAAGGATAACATGGGGGAATCACTCCCATGATTCAATTACCTCCCACTGGGTCCCTCCCATGACACATGGAGATTATGGGAACTACAATTCAAGATGAGATTTGGGTGGGGACACAGCCAAACCATACTGGTATACGCATTTCTTTGGAATATTATTCAATGCAATGAATAATACAATGGAATATTATTCAGTTTTCTTCTTTTTTTTTTTTTTGAGATGGAGTCTCACTCTGTCACCCAGGCTGGAGTGCAATGACATGGTCTCGGCTCACTGCAAACTTCGCCTCCTGGGTTCAAGTGATTCTCTGGCCTCAGCCTCCTGAGTAGCTGGGACTATAGGCACGTGCCACCACATCTGGCTAATTTTTGCATTTTTGCATCTCTAGACAGGGTTTCACTATGTTGGCCAGGCTGGTCTTGAACTCCTAACCTCGTGATCTGCCCACCTCGGCCTCCCAAAGTGCTGGGATTACGGGCATGAGCCACTGCGCCTGGCATATTCAGCTTTAAAAAAGAAGGAAACCCAGGGCCATGGTTACCAGAGGATCGGGGGAGAGGGACATGGGAAGTCGTTTAAACGTATAAAGTTACAATTGTTCAAGATGAGTAAGTCCAGAGATCTGCTGTACACATATTGCCTATAGTTAACAGTAAGATACTGCATATTTACAATTGTGTTAAAAGCGTGGATCTCAAATTTAGTGTTCTTACCTCAGAAAAACAAAAAAACATAAACAAAGGGACACAAGGAAACTTTTGGAGGTGATGAAGTGATGGATATATTTATTACTTGGACTGTGGTTATGGTAACATGAGTAGATATACATGTCCAAACTCACCAAATTGTATACATGAATCATGTGCAGTTTATACCTCAATAAAGCTGGGGAAAAGCTGATAAGGGGCATATTATAGAAAACTTCATGCTGATATAACAAACAACTTAGATGAATTTAATAAACATTATTTATTAAATGAGCTATCTTTTTTCTGACTTGAAGTATCACTGTTATTGTACACTAAATTCATATATTTATATGTATGTATGGGTTTGGATGTTTCTGCCTTCTATATTCCATTCCACAATTCTATTTGTGGATCTTTTGCTAATATCACATTAGTTTAATGAATATCTTTAATGTTTATTGTATTTGATAGGAAAAGTCTCCTGCCCTCTGTGTTTTACCTACAAAATCTTGTGGTCATTTTTATGTTTTTATGTACTTTTTTTTTTTTTTTGAGACAGAGTCTCGCTCTGTTGCCCAGGCTGGAGTGCAGTGACACAATCTTGGCTCACTGCAAGCTCTGCCTCCTGGGTTCAAGTGATTCTCCTGCCTTAGCCTCCCTAGCAGCTGGGCTTACAGGTGCACACCATCACGCCCAGCTAATTTTTGTATTTTTAGTAGAGATGGAGTTTCGTCCTGTTGGCCAGGCTTGTCTCAAACTCCTGACCTCAGGTGATCCTCCCACCTCGGCCTCCCAAAGTGCTGGGATTACAGGCGTGAGCCACCACACCCAGCCTGTACTCTCTTTTTCATATAAACATTAAGATCATGTTTTCAAATTTCATTAAACACTTTGGTGGAAAAATAACGTTGGAATTCTAATTGGGATAGCTTTTAATAGATTGATTTTTGGAGAATTGACATCATTACACAATTGAGACTTCTCATCTAGAAATATGTGTTGCCTTTCCATTTATGCAAGTCTTCCTTTGTATTCTTCAGGGAACTTTCAGCTATTACATTTTTCAGCTTGATAATTTCTACTTGATTCATTTTTAGAGTTTTCATTTCTCTATTAAGATTCCCTACATGTTCACTCAGTAATGCCATACTTTCCTTATGTTCTTTAAACATGTGCCTTACTAACTCTTGAACATATTTGTAATAGCTGCTCTGAAGTCTTTGTTGAATCCAACATTTGGGCCCACTCTGATTCAGTTGCTAGGGACTGATTTTGTTTTTCCTGAGTATATTCACACTTTCCTGATTCTTCACATGTCTAGTAATTTTTGGTTTAAAACTGGACATTGTAGTAATGTTATATCCACTCTAGATTCTGTTTGTTCTTCTGAGGGTTGTTGCCATATTTTTCTAGTAGGCAGTTAACCTGCCTGCATTTAAACTGAAAAATCTGTCCCCAACAATTTATAGTAGTTGATGTATTGTTCTTCACAGTTTTCTCGGATCCAGTTGCTTCCTTTTTGGCCTAGTGCCTGGGAGTCTCTCCTGAGCCTGTGTAGTTTAGTGGTCAGCCACAGATTTGGAAATAATTTATATTCGGGTTTTGAAGCTTACCTAGTGTACAGCCCCTTGTTTTCTTCCTAAATATCCAGTTGCTCTGCCAACCCCAAGTTCTGCCCAATGGCACCTCAAGCCAATAAGGTTTTTGCTTTCTGCAAGACCTGACCTTTGTGCACGTTGAGTCAACAGTGCAGCAAACTCACAAATCTCACCAGGAGCAGTTCTGTCTCACAGGGGTAGATGCCTCTCTAATCTCCGTCTGCTTTTTCACTGGGCTGCCTGGGGTCTCTTATGTGTCTCAGCAGTTTAGCAGACAGGCAGGGATTTGAGTGGAGCTTATACTCAGCTTTTCAATTCAGTCCTTCTGTGGCTCTGGCTCTCATTTTTACAGGATTTTCCCCTTGAATATCCAGTTGTCTGCTGCCCTAAACTTTATTCTCTGACACTTCAGGCTGGTATGGCTGTGGTTTTCTGCCACCAAAGCTGGAGGGTGTTAGGGAGTGACCCCCTGCTTAGGAGCCACAGACTCTCAGTTTTTACCTGATGCAGTAGCAGTCATTCAAGAGTAAACCCTTCTCAAGAGTCATCTTACAAAAACACCAACAAATAGTTGTTTTTAATAGATTTGTCCAGTTTTTATAATCATTATCTATGGAAGAAATTGCCCAATGCCTTCCATGATACTATTCCTGGAAATTCTGCCCTTTAGTGAACTTTAGAAATTTTCTCCATATAGGCTTTATGTATTTTTAAACTTTATTACTAAGTGTTTTAGGGTTTTTACTGTTATTGGTAATGGTGCTTTTGTCTAAATACATTTTCTAATTAGTTATTAATTTTTATATGTCTTTCTTAAATTAAACTTATACTGAACTCTTCTTTGTTCTAATTTTTTTTTAGTGGATTCTCTTGACTTGTCTATGGAGACAATCATATTGTCTGCAAATGATGGTCATGTTTAATTCCTTCCAACATTAGGCCTCCGGTTTCATTTACTTATTGGTCCATAAGCTCTAGCTGAATATTAAATAACAGCAGTGACAGAGGGCATACTTTCCTAATCTTTGTCTGTTTTTGTTACTATTGCTGTGGAGCAAATTACCTCAAAACTTAGTGGCTTAAAACAATTATTTTGTTTTGCTTATGATTTTGAGGGTCAGGATTTCAAGAAGGGCTAGATCACATTGTTCTCACTTAGGATCTCTCAAGCACCTGCAGTCGGATGTCAGCTGGGGATGAAGTCAACTGACGGTTCACCTAGGCTGGATGTCCAGATGGCTCACCCACGTGGCTGACAGTTGATGCTGCTTTCAGCTGGGGGCTTAGTGACACTATCAGCTGGAGTGCTTACAAGATGGCCTCTACATGTTAGTTGGCCTCTTTCCAACACGGCATTCTCGGGGTAGTCAGACCGCTTTTGTAGAGGCTCAGGGATCCGAGACCAAGTGTTCCAGTGAACAAGTAGGACGCTGTGTCACCTTTTCTGACCCAGCCAGAGGAGTCACACTTCTCAGTGTGTATCACTTATTCTGCATTTTATTGGTTACAAGCAAATTGTTAAGTCTACCTAAATTCAAAGGGAGGGTACAGAAATGCCACCTCTCAATGGGTGGGGTGCCAAAGAATTTGTGACCATATTTTGTAAAAATCCATGTATCACTTCAGTGGTGATGTTTCTAATGTTTTACCATTAAACATAATATTTTCTGTAGGTTCTTGACAGACATCCTTTATAAGTTTGAGGACCCCTTAAATTCAATTATGGGCATGTGCAAAGAAACAGCAGTTGCCATTGGCTTTTCTCATAGATAAAGGAATATAATTCATGGAGAAGAGTTGGGGTAAATTTATATTGTAACATTTGTGAAATCTGGCTACATAGGTGAAGGTTAGTACACAATAGCAAATAATATTTAAAGATGTTATATTATGGTCTGGAATATTTTACAACATAAGTGGGATATTATTTTTTATCAATTGTAATTCAGTTAATATTTAGCAATAACTGGGCCAGGCACAGTAACTCACACCTGTAATCCCAGCACTCTGGGAAACCAAGGCGGGAGAATTGCTTGAAGCCAGGAGTTTGAGACCAGCCTGGGCAACATAGTGAGACTCCGTCTCCACAAAAAAAATTTTTTTTAATTAGCCAGGCGTGGTGGCACACACCTGTAGTCCCAGCTAGGCTGAGATGGGAGGATCACTTCAGCCCAGGAGGTAGAGGCCACCATGAGCTATGATCATGCAAGCAAGATCTTGTCTCTTTAAAAAAAAAAGCAATATCCATCACATATTGCAAAGAGATGAATAGAGAAAAGAACGTAAGAAATTTCTTACAGAAATAATACATGTATTTTACATGGAACATAGCCATTTTCCTTTAAATAGGGAATCTAGACAATATTCGACTAAATAGCACATTTAATTTCACTAAAGCCTCAGATCCCACTATAGAATCCTGCTGAGCTAGTTTAATTAGACCATATGGTGAGCTCTTTAAGAAAAAGGAAGTGGTCTCTTTCCTAAGCCCACACATACTACTTCAATGATAAGGAAGGCTGATTTGGAACACATAGGCCAAAGAGAAGAATTGACAAGAACCGGAAGATGTGTCCCCGTCTCTAGAGCTGGCCTGAGTCAGGCCATCTGCAGCTGACTTTTCTAGAACAAGGAGTGATGAGGCTCCTAGGGAAGCTATCACCGGGCCCATCATATCTGGTTACACGGTGATCAGAATGGAGATGACAAATGCTCTGAAGGGAAGGCACAGCATGTCCTAAAAGATTAAAGGTTTACATAATATAGGCTTATTCATATACTTTTGGCCCCTGGGAACCACAGCCTTGGGACATATATACCAATGCTTGCAAAAATGTGGAAGCTGGGGAGGTGAGAAGGTAGTGAAAAAGCTGGAGTGTGAAGAAGTTTGGGTTTCTATAGATACCCCCTTTTCCCCTTTTTCAATTTAACCACAGTCACTGGATTAAATGAATCAATTTACTTAGGTGGAAATAACAAGTTTACATATCAGTGTAAAAAAGGAACATAAAGAAAAGGATGAAATGGGTTTTTTTTTCACCCTCAAGAAAATTTTTCCCTTTTAATTGCTTTCTACAGTGAATTCAGGTGAGTTATAGTTGACATTTTTTTATGTAATAGATACTTCAGAGTTTGCAGTGGTAGAAAAAGAAAGAAGTAGTAATAGGACCAAAGAAAAAAAGGGACATTTAATAACTGTATCAGAATATGAGTACTGCTGCCTCCATCCACCAATCATTAGAAACAAGTGTCAGAAGCAGCAGCAATACCAAGGCCAGGCACAGTGGCTCATGCCTGTAACCCCAGCTCTTTGGGAGGCTGAGGTTGTCAGATCTCTTGAGGCCAAGAGTTTGACACCAGCCTGGCCTACATGGTGAAACCCATCTCTACTAAAAATACAAAATTAACCAGGTGTGGTGGTGTGTACCTGTAATCTCAGCTACTCGGGAGGCTGAGGAGGGAGAATTGCTTGAATCCGGGAGGTGGAGGTTGCAGTGAGCCAAGATTGTGCCACTGCACTCCTGCCTGGGCAACAGAGAGAGACTCCGTCTTAAAAAATAAATGAATAAATACATAAAAATAGATGCAGCAGCAGTACCAGACTTCCTCTTAGCCACCTGCTAGACCTATAGTCTTGCAAACAACTTCCAATGTCATTCCTGTCTTAATAAATGTAGAGAGAGTTCTGAGAAACGTCAGCCTGGCATGTTAGAACACAGTAAGCTTACAGATTGTTAAAACTCTAGGAAACTGTTAAATTCTAACTCTCCTTACATGAGTGTTTCATCCATTTTTAACAGTCCTTCACACTACCTATTTCCATTCCAAGGAATTCTGCCTTTTTATTTTTTGTAGAGACAAGGTCTCACCCTGTTGCCCAGGCTGGTCTCAAATTCCTGGGCTCAAGCAATCCTCCCACCTCACCTCCTGAAAGCGTTGTGATTACAGGCATGACCCATCACACCCGGCCCTAATTCTGCCTTCTAATCTGGCTTATTGATCAACTTTTGAGTGAACTGAGATAAATCCTACAAATTGCTGAGTTTGTTTCCATGTTTGTGATGCACTGAAGTAATCCTCTTGCGAATGTGCCTGGATCATATTTTAAACGTTGTGGTCACTTCTGTAGCCGGTTTGGAAATATTGCAATGATTTCAGAATTGGATGAAGAAATGTATCTTGAAATTAAAAACTACTTAAACCTATGGAATACACCTGGTATTAATTTCTCATTAGACAGCATTAAATCTAGGTTGGTTAGCAGGTGAACCAGAGGCAACAAAGTAAATGCGAATGAACCTTTAACTGATGCTAGGTTTGGGCCTGCGCCACATGGTGGCAGGCTTGCTCTGTGAAGTACTTCCTCTTCAGGCCCAACAAACAATAGTGTTCCTAAAGGCATCAAGCTTTCCTCCAAGCCATGACTCAGGCACCAAGACTCCTTTCATTCTGTGGCCCCGCCATCTTCAACAAGTGGTTTCCAGGCTCTTTGCAGGAGAAAGAACAAGGAGGACCACCATGGGAGATCTGTGTGTGATCCCAGGAAAACAAACTTCATCAAGAAACAAGTTTCTTCTTTATTTTCCTTTTTTTTTTTTTTTGGCAGTCTGTCTCTGCCGCCCAGGCTGGAGTGTACTGGTGCGATGTCGGCTCACTGCAACCTCCACCTCCCGGGTTCAGGCGATTCTCGTGCCTCAGCCTCCTGAGTATTTGGGATTACAGGCATGCACCACCACACTCGGCTAATTTTTGTATTTTAAGTAGAGACAGGTTTTCGCCATGTTAGCCAGGCTGATCTCGAACTCCTGACTTCAGGCGATCTGCCCACCTCAGCCTCCCGAAGTGCTAGGATTACAGGTGTGAGCCACTGCGCCCTTCAAGAAACAAGTTTTAATGTTTGGATTTAACTACATTAAATCACATTAAACTACATGGTTTAGGAAATTAATTTTTAGAAAGAATAACATAAGTTATTAAGTTGTGAAGATTGTATTTTCTTTATTTTTATTTTTATTTTTGAGACAGAGTCTTGCTCTGTCCCCCAGACTGGAGTGCAGTGGCGTGATCTCAGCTCACTGAAGCCTGTACCTCCTAGGTTCAAGTGATTCTCCTGTCTCAGCCTCCCAAGTAGCTGGGATTACAGGTGCCCACCACCACGCCTGGCTAATTTTTGTATTTTTAGTATAGACGGGGTTTTACCATATTGGCCAGCCTGGTCTTGAACTCCTGACCTCAAGTGATCTGCCCACCTTGGCCTCTCAAAGTGCTTGGATTACAGGCGTGAGCCACTACGCTCGGTCAAGATTGTATTCTCTTTAAAAAATGTTACTTTACATGGTATGGTACATGGGCAGCAATGATTTAACCTTTGGTAGAACATTCTGCCTCTAAATCTCAGTATCATCTTCTCCAAAATGATGGGTTTGTATTTACTTAAAGTTCCATAATTATCATACGCCTCTTACAACTAAAAAAGGCTTAAATACTCTTCTTCAGTAAAAGGAATATCAGGCATGTTATAGTAGCTTTTTAAAGAATATGCTTTCTGGAGTTAGACTGCCTAGGTTTGAGTTTGAGCTCTGCCATTTATTAACTGTGAGGTATTAGGTATGGTAATCAGCCTATCAAAATTTCAGTTTCTTGCCAGGCATGGTGGCTCACACCTGTAACCCCAGCACTTTGGGAGACCCAGGTGGGCAGATGGTTTGAGCTCAGGAGTTAGAGACCAGCCTATGCAACATGGTGAAACTCTGTCTTTACAAAAAATAAAAAAAATTAGCCAGGCACGGTGGTGTGCACTTATAGTTCTAGCTACTGGGGAAGCTGAGAGAGGAGGACTGCCGAAGCCTGGGAGGTCAAGGCTGCAGTGAGCCATGAGCAAGACCCTGTCTCAAAAAACAAAAAACAAAAAACCAAACCAAAACAAAAAACAAAACAAAACAAAAAAACCAGACTTGATTACTCCACATTATATACATGTAACTAAATTTCACCTGTACCCCCCCCATACATTTGTACAAGTAAAAAAGATTTCAGTGTCCTCATCCATAAAGTGGTATTAGTTATAGTACATATTTTATGGGGTTGTTAGGATTAAATGGGAAGAAAGTACGTATGGCAGAGACTGGCCAACTGTTCACTAAAGTGTTTCTTTTTCTTCCTGAGCAAACAGTTAAAC
This sequence comes from Mandrillus leucophaeus, assembly GCF_000951045.1. NCBI lineage: Eukaryota > Metazoa > Chordata > Mammalia > Primates > Cercopithecidae > Mandrillus > Mandrillus leucophaeus. The sequence goes on from NW_012103565.1 coordinate 2,985,419, forward strand.
CACATTTTCCATCTTCACTTAAGTTAGTTGTGACCATGCAACTGAGTCCTGATCACTGGAACGTGAAAAGTGTTAGCAGCAGTGAATCCGTATGGGTCTGTAGCAGCCTCAATTCTTGCCACCTCAGAAGAAAGAACTTGACCGAGGGGTATAAGGCAGAGGGAGAGACTGAGGCACATTTTAGAGCAGGAGTGAAAGTCTTTAAGAAGTTTTAGAGCAGGAATAAAAAAAAGTACACTTGGAAGAGGGTCAAGCAGGCAACGTGAGAGATTCAAGTGCACAGTCTGACGTTTGACTCTGGGCTTTATACACTGGCGTGCTTCCAGTGGGTTACATCTCTTCTCCCAGTTCCTCCTTAGAGGTGGGCTGTCTGCATTCACACTGGCCGGCCAGCACTTGGCAGGCGCCGCATGTGCAGTGTGTTTACTGAAGTTGTGCACGTGCTCACTTGAGGCGTTTTTCCCTTACCAGTTGAGTGTTCTAGAGGAAGGTCATATACTGGTTAAACTCTGCCATTTTGCCTCTTAGTTTTCATGCTTGACCCCACTCGCCCAACCTCTGAGATCTTACCAGGAAGCTGGTGATCACCAGTTTCGGGTGTTTTCTATTTATTGGGAACCTGCCTTTCTCTGGCGCTGGCTGCAACCAATTATTTTAGAGAGACAGTTAACAACTGCTGACCATTACCTGATGGTTTCCTGACATTCCTGGTTGTGGTGTGGGGGTGCTCTCCTGCCCTGCTCATGTCTGCCTACCTACCTACTGTAACAAAAGGAAGAGAGGCGTGCTACTTCTAGGCTAAACTCACACACATCTCCCATAGTGGTCCTCCTTTTTCTTTCTCCTTCTGCAAAGACCCTGGAAAACACTTGTTGAAGATGGCGGGGCCACAAAATGAAAGGAGGCTTGGTCCCTGAGTCACGGCTTGGAGGAAAGCTTTATGCCTTTAGAAACACTATTAATAGCGTTTCTCTCAGTATTACAAACCAGAAGCCTACAGCCCTGAACTTAAAACACAAGCAATATAATGGTGATTCTGTCTGCAGGATGTTTTTAAGCTAGAGAAAGTCTAGGAAATAAAGTTGTGTGTGGAAGCAGGAAAACTCTAAGCTATTCATATATGTAACTCACAGAAAGTCAACATCTTGTATTTATATTTGCTACATTTTTTGAAAATTTTAATGGCATATCGGGGGGAAATTAGACAAAATATTCAAGTTGGTGTCATATTGAAAACAGTATTTTCAATTATTTCATCCTTGTGATTACTTCAGTCCATATTATGATTCATTCAATGGTTTCTCCCAGTATTTCACAAAATGATTGCCCTTTTTTTTTTTTTTTAAACTGTAATCCCATGACACATTAGGAATTGTCCTTTTTTTTTTAAATTAAAGACGGGGTCCCACATTTCCCAGGCTGGAGTACAGCGGCTATTCACAGCCACCATGATAGTGCACTACAGCCCGAATGCCTGGTCTCAAGTGATCCTCCCGCCTCAGCCTCCTGAGTAGCTGGGGCTGAAACTGCCTTTGCAAAATTACAACAGTAAAAGAAATCTGACATGGCTGACTCCATCTTGCTTCCAGTCTCACAGGCTGGCTGTCTTCACTCATTCCTGGATGTGGGCCAAGGTAACGTTGGGGGAAATTTAGTTTATAGTTTAAACGATAATAGCCCTCCCCCAAAACTAAACTGCCCTTGTAAACCTAATGGAAGGTCAAGTTAGGAGGATTGGAGGGGCCTGGATTCTATTAAGATATAGGCTTAGCTAAAATATTACCAACCACTATTGTGAAGGCCAGAAGATCAGCAAATTCCTCAATTATTCTTGCAGATAACATCACTATTGTAGAACCTACGACTGGCCTTTTGAGATGTCTTTTCGGGTTTTTGCATTTTTGAATACAGGCTCATGCCTGTAATCCCAGCACTTTGAGAGGACAAGGTGGGCGAATCACTTGAGGTCAGGAGTTCAATGACTAATGGGAGTTCAACGACTAATGGGTTCACCTGGTCTCATCAACCAGTCCTGTGGCTCCCACCCAGAAACCAACTCAGTGCAGGACAGCTTTGACTCCCTATTATTTCATCTCTGATCCAACCAATCAGCACTCCCGACTCACTGGCCCTGTACCCACCAAACTGTCTTTGAAAAACCCTAGTCTCTAAATCTCTGAAGAGACTGATTTGAGTAATAATAGAACTCTGGTCTCCTGTCAGCCAGCTCTGTGTGAGTTAAACTCTGTATCATGACTCCCTTGTCTGGATAAATCAGCTCTATCTGGGCAGCAGGGAAAATGAACCCACTGGGCAGTTACAGGACTATAGAAATGTGCCACCACACCCAGCTACCCTTCTTTTTTGAAAATATCTTCCGTCCTGGTTCTAACACCTTCTGTTGTTTTAGTACTTTATGCTTATGCCAGTCTCCAGTTTTCTCTAACAAAATTCTACCTCTCTTAAAGCTCAGATTTCATGTGTTGAGTCAAAACCTTCCAAGACTTGTAAGGGTTATACCAATTGCAGCCTTTTACTATTTGCTGTCTTCTATCCCAGGTTTTATTTCCAGGTGAGTTTATACAGCTTGCTTCTGCCAAATCGGATTTTAAGCTCCTTCATGGGAGGGACTGTCCTGTTTTCTTTGTATTGCTCAGAGAAAAGAGTAAAGTTCTGTGCAAATAGCTGTTGATGACTGACTCATTCATTTAAAAGCCAAGTTTATGAGATTTCCGCAACATTTTAATGTCTATCTTTCATGGAGTTTTATAAGAATAAAGTGCAACAGCTCTCATAAAGCTTCCTTCACAGATGAATAATAACTTGTATTTGGGGGACAACTATGGCAGAGGCGGTATTTTATAGTCAGTGGTTTGGGTTAGAGGAGTTTTACAAAAAATAAATTAGTGCCTGTTTTCATATTGAAATGAGAACTATTTTATATGTTCTACCAACTAAACTTGTTTTGCTTTTTGGGGGGAGGGGTTCTTTCATCCTATTCACTTTTTTTCTTTCTTTTTGCATATTTGCTTAAGATAGTTACTTTAAAAATATTAAAATTTATAGCTGAGACCCAGTGTGGTGGCTCACATCCGTAGTCCTAGCACTTTGGGAGGCCAAGGCAGGAGGATTACTTGAGGCCAGCAGTTCAAGACCAGCCTGGTGAACATAGTGAGCCTCCGTCATCTCCACACAAAAAAAAAATATTAAAAATTTTTCCAAAAAATTAAAAAGTTATAGCTGAAAAAGTTTAAATTGTATACCTTACATCATAAAGATCTTAGACTGTTTTAACTGTGAATCTTGCCTCTCACCTTTCATTTGATTGCTAGGTACTAGTCTAGTTCCACTCTGTGCTTATCCTCTAAAAATCAGTCATTTCTTTGCTCATCATTAAGCCTCACATACTGATCTTTTCTGCTGGGTTTATTTTTCCTCTTTCTAAACTACATCCTGGCCAGGTGCAGTGGCTCACGCGTGTAATCCTAGCACTTTGGGAGGTCAAGGCGGGTAGATCACTTGAGGTCAGGAGTTTGAGACCAGCCTGGCCAACATGGTGAAACCCTGTCCCTACTAAAAATACGAAAAAATTAGCCAGGCATGGTGGCGCATACCTAGTCCCAGCTACTCGGGAGGCTGAGGCAGAATTGCTTGAACCCAGGCGGCAGAGGTTGCAGTAAGCCGAGACTGCGCCACTGCACTCCAGCCTGGGTGACAGAGTGAGACTCTGTCTCAAAATAAATAAACTACATCCTTCAGGACTTCTTTCAGCAAGGGTCTGTGAGTGGGAAATTCTTCTAGTCCTGGTTTGAAAATGTCTTTATTTTATCCTCACTTTTGAATACCAGTTTAACTAGATAGGGAATTCTAAATGGACAGAAATTTTCCCCTCTGTTTTGAAGATGTTGCATTATCCGCTGTGCATTATCTACTGTTTGAAATAAGAGACCAGTTTTTGGTCTCTTATTTTCTTTATAGGTAATGTGACTTTCGGGGCTATCCTGAACATCTGTAGGACCCAGTGCAAAATTACAAATGGGGGATACAATATGTCTAAAAATTTTTAAGTCAGAAATCAAGCAAACAACTTGTTAAATAAAGTATGTTCTATCCTCCTTTTTTTTTTTTTTTTTTTTGAGACAGAGTCTCATTCTGTCATCCATCAGGCTGGAGTGGAGTGGCACAATCACAGTTCACTCCAGCCTCAACTTCCCAGGCTCAAGCAATCCTCTTGCCTCAGCCTCCTGAGTAGGTGGGACTACAGGCATGCACCACTACACCTGGATAATTCTTTTTTTTATTCTCTTAGAGATGGGAGTCTCGCTATGTAACTCAGGCTGGTCTTAAACTCCTGGGCTCAAATGATCCTCCAGCCTCAACCTCCCAAAGCATCGGGATTACATGTGAGATTACATGTGTGGGATTACCACACCCAGCCTATCCTCCTATCTTGACAGATACAGCTTTTTAGTGACTTGGATGGCCATACCTTGAATTTAGAAATCCTAGGAGTTTCATATTGGAACTTGGCAGAATAGGGAGTGATTACCACCCTGGCTCCTTTCCCTTCACCTCATCCCCCTCTATTTCCAATCTTGGCTTCATCTGGCACTGCAAGGGGCTTCACCCACATGCTTGTGGATACTTCTCTTCCAAACTCTGTCCACATTCCCCACAAACAGACAGGCCACCCCATGGCTCTAGGTGTGTGCAGTCTGCTGTTGAGGAGGACCTAGGGAAGAGGCCCATGCAAATCTTGGAAGTGGGTTGGAGCTGTCTGGGCATGGAATTCCAGGGTCTTGGGCATTTGGACAATGGTTTGGTGTGAAGAGACAGACTTTCGGTGGGTATCTTTCCTTGATAATGCAACAACATTTTTATTTTATTTTAATTTTTATTTCTTTTTTGAGATGGACTCCTGCTCTGTTGCCCAGGCTGGAGTGCAGCAATCTCGGCTCACTGCAACTTCTACCTCCTGGGTTCAAGTGATCCTCCTGCCTCAGCCTCCTGAGTAGCTGGGACTACAGGCACACACCACCACACCCGGTTGATTTTTGTATTTTTAGTAGAGACAGGGTTTCACCATGTTGGCCAGGATGGTCTTGATCTCCTGACCTCGTGATCCACCCACTTCGGCCTCCCAAAGTGCTGGGATTGCAGGCATGAACTACCACGCCCCGCCCTGCAAATAACCTTCTTAATGGTTCCCCCCCCATCCAATCTGTTCTCCACACTGTATCCAGAGAGAATTTTTTAAAAATGTAAATCACAGCATGTTACTCTCTTGTCTTAAAACTCTTTGAAGGCTTCCCGTTGCATTTGAAATAAAATCCTTTAGGCTATGCATAGTGGCTCACATCTGTAATCCTAGCACTTTGGGAGGCCAGGGTGGATGGACTGCTTGAGCCCAGAAGTTTGAGACCAACCTGGACAATATGGTGAAACCCTGTCTCTACAAAAAAATTAGTGGGGCATGGTGGCATATACCTGTAGTCCCAGCTACTTGGGAGGCTGAGGTGGGAGACTGCTTGAACCTGGGGAGGTCGAGGCTGCACTGCACTGGAGTGCAGTGGCGCGATCTCGGTTCACTCCAACTTCTACCTCCCAGCTTCAGGTGATTCTCGTGCCTCAGACTTCCGAGCAGCTGGAATTACAGGCATGCGCCATCATGCCCAGCTAATTTTTATATTTTTAGTAGAGACAGGGTTTCACCATGTTGGCCGTGGCTGGTCTCAAACTCCTGACCTCAGGTGATCCATTCGCCTTGGCCTCCCAAAGTGCTGGGATTACAGGTGTGAGCCACTGCGCCTGGCCACAGAAAAACTTTTAAAAAGATTACAAAGCTCTGGGTGATACTTAAACATGCCTGACTCTTTGTGATCAGCTTTCATCAGAGCTGTTTCTCTTTCTGAGACACACTCTCCTGCCTGCTTTTCACATGGCTGGCTTCTATCTGTTCATAGTTCTCGACTTAACTGTCACCTCTTCCCGGTACACCTCCTTGTTATCTGCCATCATTGCATCTTGTTCATTTCCTTCAGTGTACAAATGACAAATCTATTTTGCTTGTTTGCTGTCTTCTGCAAACTATAATCTACACTGGAGAGACTATCACAGATAAGATGTTCCCTGGAAGCCAACCGCGAGATGGAGATTAGCACATAGGAAGTTTACAAGGGGCACTCTAATCAACAGCCATTGAACAAAAGGAAATAGGTTTGGGCATCAATCAGTCGCCATACACTAGCTGCCCGGCACGGGCCAGACTTAGACTGAGGCAGCTCTCTTCAGCTGAAGCCATCGCCAGAGGGATGACAGCTATGACCCAGGCAAGGAAGTCCACAGCTATCCCGATAGCATTGGGATATTTGTCCCTACCCAAATCTCAGATTGAAATGTAATCCCCAATGTTGGAAGGTGGAGCCTGGTGAGAGGTGCTGGGATCACAGGGGAATGTGGGGTGGGTCCCTCATGAATGGCTTGTGCCATCCTCTTGGTGATAAGTGAGCTCTCGCTCTGAGTTCGCATGAGATCTGGCAGTTTTAAAAGTGTGTGGCATCTACCCCACTCCCTTCACTTGCTCCTGCTTTCAGTATATGACATGCCTGTTTCCCCTTCACCTTCCACCATAACGGAAAAACAGCACTATGCTTCCTGTAAAGCCTGCAGAACCGTGAACCAACTAAACCTCTTTTCTTTATAAATTACCCAGTCTCAGATATTTCTTTATAGCAATGTGAGAACAGCCTAATACAGCAAGTGTCACTCAGATCTACTTTACAAGAGTTCTGGGAGTGGCTCCTTCGGGACACTGGTGGGCCTTTCTTCCTGGGGATGACTTGTGAAAGGAGGGTTGGTAGGATGAACTACAGCCTCCCTGCAGCTGCAGCTGGTCTTGAGGCTATAGGTGATATTCATCCCCCCACTCCTCTGCTGTGCATTCTAGATTCTCCTCACCATCGACGAGTCCCTGTGAAGGTTTAGGTGACTTTCCTAGTGGGGTGACTCAGACTCTCAAAACTGAGGCATTCTGGTCCCTGTTTGCTGTACCGTCTCAAGGTGTGGCTGCTGCACTTGTCCATTTGCCATCGAAATTTGCAAGCTGGTACTAACAGATGTCCAATTTGATGATCTGGGTATCAAACATATGCCTCCTGCCTCCATTGTGTAATAGCTGGACTACCTCTTGATAAGAGTCAATCACCCCAACCAGGATCCTTTCCTTGCCTGCTGGTCCTTGGCATGAAAGGCCCAAAGTGCCTGGATGATGATGTGGCTTAAAGTTCAATGAAGACTCTTGCTGTGTTCCCTGGTAGAAATGTTTCCCCTTTGGGAACCAAGACCTTTGACCCTGTGGGCTACATTTGTGAGGATGAAAGCACAAATTCTTTTAGTGGGTCACCAGGACTGATAGCAAGTGGGGACACTGCTGCTCCCACACCATGGATTCCTCTCCCAGGTATTCCTTGGGGATACAGCACTATATAATGGTGACTGACTTCAGTCATTACTGCATCCTGGAGGGTAGAGCTTTAAAAAAAAATTTTTTTTTTAAGTGCTGGAATACATGTGCAGAATGTGTAGGTTTGTGATGTAGGTAAACATGTGCCATGGTGGTTTGCTGCAACCATCAACCCATCATCTAGGTTTTAAGCCCTGCATGTATTAGGTATTTGTCCTAATGCTCTCCCTCCCCTTGCCCCCTGCCCCCTGACAGGCCCTGGTGTATGATGTTCCCCTCCCTGTGTCCATGGGTTCTCATTGTTCAACTCCCACTTATGAGTGAGAACATGTGATATTTGGTTTTCTACCCCTGCATTAGTTTGCTGAGAATGATGGCTTCCAGTTTCATCCATGTCCCTGCAAAGGACATAATCCCATTCTTTTTATGACCGCATAGTATTCCATGGTGTATATGTGCCACATTTTCTTTATCCAGTCTATCACTGATGGGTATTTGTGTTGGTTCGAAGGCTTTGCTATTGTAAATAGTGCTGCAGTAAACATATGTATGCATGTGTCTTTACAGTAGAATGATTTATAATCCTTTGGGTATATATGCAGTAATGGGGTTGCTGGGTCAAATGGTATTTTTGGTTCTAGATCCTTGAGGAATCACCACACTGTCTTCCACAGTGGTCGAACTAATTTACACTCCCACCAACAGTGTAAAAGCATTCCAAGGGTAGTACTTTATCCTCACAGGGTATCACTTCCAAGCTGGCACTTTAGTCAAGCTTTCAATAGGCTGTTCCATTGCCTATGAGGCCAGTAACTTGGGTGGTATGCCATATGATAGGCCCAGTGGATTCCATCGTCCTGTGACCACCACTATATGTCCTTTGCTATAAAGTTGGTCAATTGGTCCGCTGCAATGATATGTGGAATGCCACCTTGGTGGATTAAATACAGCATAAGCCCTTGACGGTCATGTTAGATGAGACTCTGCAGGCAGGAAAGGCAAACCCATATACAGACTACCTGCCCCTTCCTGTGAAAATGAATGGCTGCTGCTTTCATTACGGAAAGAGTTCAATACGGTCAACTTGCCACCCAGTGGCTGGTTGGTATCTTCAAGGGATATTGTTGTACTGAGTTTCAGCAACAGTTTCTGTTGGTGTCAGGGTGATTATGGGGCTGTGACAGTAGCTAGATTAACAACGGTAAGTGGGACATCATGTGGTTGGGCCCATGGATAGCCTCCTTCTTTGCTTCCATGTCTCCTCTGTTTATGAAACCATTGTGTCAGGACTAGGGTGGCTAATGAAAAAGCTGGCTGACATCAACCGACTGAGTCATTCCCTTGGTTATTTAATGCCTCTTCAATGGTAGACGGTCTTGGGACCTGTGGAGGAAAAGGATGGAAGCAAAATTGGCAGAAAGAGAAAGTGGGCTGCAGTGTAATCACAACCAGCCCTCAGTCAACCCTGTGGGGAGTTCCAAAGCTGGACTGACTCTTCGGAGATGTTCCCTGAGGAGGTGAAAGGGTCAGTTTTTTTTTTGTTTTTTTGTTTTGAGATGGAGTCTTGCTCTGTGGCCCAGGCTGGAGTGCAGTGGTGCAATCTTGGCTCACTGCAACCTCTGCCTCCTGGGTTCAAGCGATTCTCCTGCCTCTGCCTCCCAAGTA
>NW_012103565.1:2995995-3005778 GCF_000951045.1 Mandrillus leucophaeus
CCCAGTAATCCCGTAACACTATCTAATATCCAGTCCATATTAAATTTCTCATTATAGAATATTATTTATAGCTTAAAAAAACTGGAACCAAGGGGCTGGGCGTGGTGAGTCACACCTGCAATCCCAACACTTTAGGAGGCCAGGTGGGAGGATCTTTTGAGCCCAGGAGTTTGAGGCTGCAGTGGGCCGTGATGGTGCCACTGCACTCCAGCCTGGGTGACCGAGTGAGACCCCATCTCTTAAAAAATAAAATTGGAACCAGGATTCTATCCAAGGTTCATGCAATGCGTTTGAATATCATGTTTCTTCAGTCTCTTTTAACCCAGAACAGTCCCCCTCTTTTTTTTTAACCCCTAATTTTTCAATTTTAATTTTTTTTGGGATGGAGTTTCACTCATGTTGCCCAGGCTGGAGTGCAATGGTGCGATCTCTGCTCACTGCAACTTCCACCTCTGGGTTCAAGTGATTCCCCTGACTGAGCCTCCCAAGTAGCTGGGATTACAGGTACCTGCCACCACGCCTGGCTAATGTTTTAAAATATTTTTAGTAGAGACGGGGTTTCACCATGTTGGCCAGGCTAGTTTTCAAACTCCTAACCTCAAGTGAACTGCCTGCCTTGGCCTCCCAAAGTGCTATGATTACAGGCGAGAGCTACCACACCTGGCCTTCCCCCTAAATTTAACTTTTTGAAGAAACCAAGGCTAGAAGGGTTCTTGTCCGCCATTATGTATTTCTCTGATTGTTTCCTCATAGTGTCACTGAGTTTGTCCCCGGTAACTTCACCTTTAATATTCCAAACGATTGAGTCAAGCCCCATCTGAGAATATTCTCACTACCTCCATCATCATCCCAGGGTCACTGTAAGTAGTCTTCAAGATGCATATTAACATTCAGAGGACTAGTCCTGCTTCATAGTCAATTGCAGTCAGAATTTCTACATCTCAGAAGACTAGAGACTGCATATCTCCCACCAGAAGTTGGTAACCTACTAATAAGCCGTGGTGCTACCACAGCTAAATGCAGGTGGAACAAGGACCACTGCTAATGAATAAAAAGTAAACATTTTACCATCAGCTGACATGGACAGTGAAGAAATTCCATAATTAAGAAGCTCTCTTGGGCTGGGTGCAGTGGCTCACACCTGTAGTCCCAGCACTTTGGGATGCTGAGGTGGGAGGATCACTTGGGTTCAGGAGTTCAAGACCAGCCTGGGCAAAATAGTGAGATCCTCTGTCTACAAACAGTAAACAAAAGTAGCCAGGTGTGGTGGTATGCGTCTGTAGTCCTAGCTACTCGGGAGGCTGAGGTGGGAAGAACGCTGAAGTCCAGGAGGTGGAGGTTGCAGTGAGCTGAGATCATGACACTGCACTCCAGCCTGGGTGACAGGGCGAGACCCTGTGTCAAAAAATAAAAAATTAAAAAAATAGAAAAGCTATTTTGCCTGCCAAAGGACAAGGAAGCAATTTTATTCATTTTTAATTTTTATTTTATTTTATTTTTGAGACGAAGTCTTACTCTGTTGCCCAGGCTGGAGGGCAGTGGCACAATCTCAACTCACTGCAACCTCTGCTTCCCGGGTTCAAGCGATTCTCCCACGTCAGCCACCTGAGTAGCTGGGATTACAGGTGCCCACTATCACACCCAGCTAACTTTTGTATTTTTAGTACAGACAGGGTTTCACCAGGTTGGTCAGGCTGGTCTCAAACTCCTGACCTCAAGTGATCCACCAGCCTTGGCCTCCCAAAGTGCTGGGATTACAGGCGTGAGCCACCGTGCCTGGACAAACCTTATGATATTTTATTAGGTTCTTGACAGGTACTTTTCCCAACATAATCATGCATTAGCATTAAGTGGATTGATTCTCCCCTTCCATATGCTGGAGGTTAAGCCTAGTTTCTGTCTTAAAGTACTACCTGCTAACTGAATTATTTTGCCCTATAGGAAAGGTTTAGAGTGCTCTAATATAATCGTCTTTGGGGCCAGGCGTGGTGGCTCATACCTATAATCTTGGCACTTTGAGAGGCTGAGGTAGGCAAACTGCTTGAGCTCAGGAGTTCGAGACCAGGCTGGCCAACACGGCAAACCCCGTCTCTACAGAAAATACAAATTAGCCCAGCCTGGTGGCCCTCACCTGTGGTCCTAGTTACTCAGGAGGCTGAGGTGGGAAGATCACTTGAGCCCATGGAGGTTGAAGCTGCAGTGAGTTATGGTCATGCCACTGCAGTACAGCTTGAGCAAGAGAGCAAGACGCTGTCTCAAAAAAAAAAGTCATCTTCTTTGGAACAAGTAATTTTGGTATTTTTAGATAATAATCATAGAAAGCTTTTGAGGTGGGAAAAAAAGGTAAAAAAAATCACCTTGCATTAGTCCAGGTCAGTTTTATTCTTATTTATTTACAGGAACAGTGTTTTGCTATGTTGTCCAGGCTGATCTCGAACTCCTGGGCTCAAGCGATCCACCTGCCTTGGCCTCCCAAAGCGTTGGGATTATAGGCGTGAGCCACTGTGCCTGGCCTAGGCCAATTTTAGATGCAGAGCCTATGATCTGCCTGATAGAAAGTTATTCAATACAATAAATAACACCAATACCAGTAAATCTGTCATTCTTTCAAGTATATTAAAATTAACCTAATTAGGTTTCCTTCATCCTAGAGGTAAATGAAGTCATCAAGACATCAATAAAGGGTTTTTTTTTTTTTTTTTGAAACAGAGTCTTACTCTGTCGCCCAGACTGGAATGCAGTGAGGCAATATTGGCTCACTACCTCTGCCTCCTGGGTTCAAGCGATTTTTGTGCCTCAGCCTCTCGAGTAGCTGGGATTACAGGCATGTGCCATTACAGCTGGCTAATTTTTGTATTTCTAGCTGAGACAGGGTTAGTTGGCCAGGCTAGTCTTGAACTCTTGACCTCAAGTGATCTGCCTGCCTTGGCCTGGGCTTACAGGCGTGAGTCACTGCACCTACTTGTTTTTTCCTAAACAAATAGTACTGTTTCATGTCTCACTACCTTTGAACACATTGCTGTCTCCTGGAATGTCTTTCCTCTCTTCTTATCTATTTCCTGTTCAACTGACCTTCTCACGAAGTTTCTCCCTGATTCCCTGATTTGTGGTCCCTGGTTTGTGTTCACTTAGCACCTTGTATTATAATACTTTTCACCCTGTACTGGAATAATAAACCAGACTACACATTCCTTATCAGCAACCATGTCTCATTCAGCTTTTTATCCTCCAAGATGCTCCAAGTAAGGCATCTGATGTGCAGGCAATGAGCGCTCAGGACATATTTGATTACTCACACTCCATGCTCTCGTTTTTCTCCCAAACATGTTTACACAAGTTCTTTTGATCAGGTTGCAACTAAAAGAAACTGATTTTAGTTTCTTTGAGCGAAACAGGCCTCTTCTAGTAAATTCACTGAACTGCCACTACTTTGGGCAAACCACTTCATTCAGTGGGTATTAAGGGTCTATCACATGCCAGGCACTGTTCTAAACCCAGAAGAAACCTATTTCAGAGTTTATAACCTAGGGGAGAAGATAGCAACAGACAATTCACCTCTTACAGGAAATGCGCAGTCTATTTCTGGGCAGTGTGAGGTGTATCAGAATATATATAGTATTCCGGAAATCAGGGAAGAAGTTGCAGCTGACATTGTCTGAATGAACGTCAATTGCTAAAAAATGAGGGAAGAGGATGCAGGGAAGACAAGAGTAGGCGGTATTTGACCTGGATTTTGAAAGATGAGTAGGAAACTGATGTGCACTTTGGAGGCTGGTGAAGAAAACCAGAGCCAAACAGTAGTTGAAGTGGTAAAAACATTTTATTCAGGAACTAGTGCAACAGGAGGGAGACCTCAGAATAGATATAGAACTGAGTTCAATTCTCTTATTGCATTAGTTTCTTAATACCATTTTTTATCATTTTAACTACTGTCTGGCTCTGGCTTTCTTTAAGTGGGGGTAAAGAAACTTAGAGAAAAAGTAAATAATCTAAAGAAAGTTGAGTAGTCAAGGAAAACAAATTATTTGTATCCAGAGCCTAGAGTAATGTTGGGGAAGTGGCAAGAGATGAGGGACAGTAGGGCATTTTTTTAGTAATTCAAGTTACCAAAAGTGAAGTGATCTGGTGATATTTAGAAAATGAAATGTTTTTCTGTTTATTCCTAGGAGCTCAAATGGGAAAGATAAGTTTGAACAAGTGCCTGGAATGCTATGCCAACAAGTTTGGATTTTATACTGCAGCGCCAACTGGGAGTTCTCCGAGAGCTGTACGGTATTTTATAAAGGGACTGTAGTCTTTATAGATGATAGGCTGGAGCGGCTCGTAGCAGTCCCTCTCCTGGCCTCAGTTTACTCACTGATAACAAGAATCGGGTTGGATCACATGCCCTCTTAGGTCCCGTCTAACCTCGACAGCTGCTTCCGATGTGCCTGTGCCTCATCTCCTCCTTCCTTCTTACCTTTGTCCTGCTGCCACTTTCCCTAGTCCCTGGCCTGCCTTAGGCGCTTTCAATCAGGAGGTGGGTGGCGGGGAGGGAGAGGAGCGTCTCCGGGTAAAACAAACTAGTCCCCGCTCAGCGGCCTTTCGTCCCAGGCAGCACCACCTGGGTGGTGCCTCGGGGCCAGTCGCGCCCCAGAGTGGGCAGGGGGCCAGGTTTCGGTCGCTTTTCCGTCCTAGGTCTCTAGGGGTGGGAGGCCGACCCTCCCCACAGCCAGGGCATCTCGGGGAGCAGAGCAGCAGCCCGTGCCTCGCGCGTTCCTGGTTCCTCAGAGACAAAAGCCTGTGAGTCCCGGCAGCAGCCACCGGATTTCATCGGGACACTCCGGTGGCAGGGCCTCGGGGCGGGCCTCAGACGGCCAATCGGCTTCTAGAGAAGTCGGGTTCTAGGGCCCAAAGAGCAGGGTTTCGGCCGGGCTCGGCCGGTGCGGGCTGCACGGCTGGGTAGCGTCCCGGGCGCGCGCTGCACCGGGTCACGTGAGGCGGCCGGGGCCACGTGACCCGGCAGGCCCCGCGCCCTGGCGCTCCTCCCCTTCGCCGCCGGTGGGCACCGCCGCTCGCTCGCACTTCTGCGCCCATCGGGGCTTCGGAGATCCCTGCGGTCCCGCGGGACGGCGCGGCAGCAGCTGACCTCGCAGGTAGCGTGTGGACGCGGGGTTGAGCTCGCGGAGTCCTTTTCCCCTTCGGCGCTCCCCCTGCTTCCCTTCCCTGCAGGCCGGGCCGGGTGTGCCCCGTTACTCCTGCACCTCCCGCCTCCCTCGCTCGGGCTACCGGGCCGTCCTCGCGGGCGCTGCGTCCGCGGCGAGGAATGGGGTCCCCGGCCCGGCCCCGCCAGCACCTCAGCTAATGTGCCTTCCTGCGAGGGGGAAGGAAGGATGGGGAGAGGTGAGGGAAAGTTTTCCCTACTCCCTCTCTTTTTTGAGCTGCATGGATTCGATTTTGCTCGTAGCTGAAGTCTGACTGCTGTGGTTGCCGTTTTACTGAGAGGAGACCTCCCTTCTGACTCTCTGTATCCTCTGTCCTTTCCAAGATCTTAGCATCTCTTCTTCGCCCCCTAAGAGTAGTGCTGTCACAAACCGTATTCTTTATCGTTTCCCTTTCCGACACAGAATCCACAAAGGTAGGGATTCTGTTAGTGAGGATCTTTATCCAGGCGTGCGGTGAGCGAAGTAAATGACGTTTCCCTTGTCCTGCCTCTGGTAAAGTACCTACCTGCTCGGTTTATTTTAAGACGACTTATCGAGCACGCTGTGTTCTGCTCTCATAAGTGGCCTTTTGTTTTTATTTATTTGCGTGTAAGACACTTACAAGCCATCTGCGGAACTCTCTGCAGCTGGGGATTACAATTTTATAAAGCAGTCTTGTAATAATGCTTTTAGAAAACCAGATTCATGATTTTCTTTGCCTTTGCCCTATTCTTTTTTTGGGAGGATTAAAGCCCTTAGAGGACAAAAACTGAGTTTCTGAAACTGGTGTGTATTGTGGGCTAATAACATTAAAACGTCCAAGTGTATAATGCCGAAGGAATGGAAAAATGATTGAACCCTGAGGGCAGTTTATAGGTGGCTTAAACTTTATTCATTTCAAATGAGCACTGGGTGAATTTCACCCCTTTAAACTGCTTTCAGGGTTGAGGATGTAACTGTGTATTTGGATTCTATTAATACAGCAGTTCATCTGTGGGATGGACTTTAATCCATTTAATCCATTGTGTGAATACCAGTCTATTTATTAATGCTCTAGACGGGTCCTTTTTCTTCTACCTGCTAGCCTGTTTCTCTTGAAGAGGAAGCATATTCATCTTTAAAGATACTTTTTGCAAGTGATTTTTTAAAGTGTGTGATCCATAGGATAAAGTTCTGTGAACTTCTGAAAACAAGTAGCCATAAAAACCCAAAGCTGTCAAGCTTGTAGCTTTTAAAAAATTCTTTGAAAATTTTAAAATTAAAGAGCGCTCATATGCTGCAGCGAGAACTTGGCTCCACCTAATATACGGGAGCTGGGAAGTCTGAAACAGTATCCTCCTATTTCCTGGGAGTCATTGCGGGGTAGATGAAACTGAAGGAAAGTGAAAGACCTTTATTGTGATGATGATATTCCTTCTGTGTGTACTACATTAAACAGCAAGTCATGCATAGGAAAGGAGGCTGGGGCCTCACAGAGTCTAGAATCTAGGCAGGGCATTCGGACACATTTCAAAATTATTCTCTGGTTTTACAAAAAAGTTAAAAATGTTACATATTGGCCAGAGGCAGTGGCTTACACCTGTAATCCCAGCACTTTGGGAGATTGAGGCCACAGATTATATGAGGCCAGGAGTTTGAGACCAGCTTGGCCAACATGATAAACCCCGTCTCTACTGAAAATACAAAATTTAGCCGGGTGTGGTGGTGCGCATCTGTAGTCCCAGCTACTCAGGAGGCGGAGGCATGAGAATTACTTGAACCAGGGAGGCGGAGGGTGCAGTGAACCGAGATCGTGCCATTGCACTCCAGCCTGGGCAACAGAGTGAGACTCCATCTCAAAAAAACAAAACAAAACAAAAAAAGGTACATGTTGTGTACGTGCTGAAGAATACACAAAAGGGGTATGATGGGTGTTGTCTGAATTTAGCCAGAATAGACTTAGTAGAGGAGATCAGTTAATGAAATAATTATATAAATCAACTATGTGTTAGATCAGATTAAAAAAAAAAACACCCACAAAAAAGCACACCTCTTTCCTGGGGTAGAAAAACTCACGGGAGACCAGATGGGTACCTTTAAAGACCTATGGTCTCCAGCTTTCTCTGGGCTTGGTCTTACCATCCTGCTAGGTTTCTCTGCTCAGTGCTCTTTCCCATCCTCCCTGGTGACTGCTTCAGACTTCTCCACTATTTTCCCCCCAGTTGCTCCACTCCACTTTTTTTTTTTTTGAGACAGGGTCTCACTATGTTGCCCAGGCTGGAGTACAGTGCCGTGTGATCATAGCTCACTGCAGCCTCAACCTCCCAGGCTCGAGTGATCCTTCCCACTCCCAAGTAGCTGGGAGCACAGGTGCGCACCACCACATTCAACTAATTTTTTAATTTTTTGTAGAGACAGGGTCTCACTATGTTGCCCAGGCTGGTCTTTTGAACACCTAGCCTCAAGTAGTCTTCCCGCCTTGGCCTCCCAAAATATTGGGATTACAGGCATGAGCAACCACACCCAGCCTCCACTCCATTTTTTATTGCTACCTCCCCTCTTACTCTTAGCAAGAAGCCTACCTCTTCATAAGGAAAAATAGGTAACCTCAGAAGAGAATGGTCCTCAAATGCCAATCAAAACCACGAGATACCACCTCCCATCCACTAGGATGGGCACAATACAAAAGATAGGCAGTAAATATTGGAGAAAGCAGCACTGCTGTACATTGCTGGTGGGCATGTAAAATGGAGACTCAGCGGAGAGAGAGAATGAGAATGAGAGAACAAGTATGCCTCCAGCATCTGGATTCCTAACCTTTAAATGGCTTTCATTCACATTCACCCTTTCCAAAGGAAGACTTGCTCCTTTCTACAGTTTCTCTTGCACTTATTTATTTATTTATTTATTTAGAGACAGAGTTTTGCTTTTGTTGCCCAGGCTGGAGTGCAATCTTGGCTCAATGTGACCTCTGTCTCCTGGGTTCACGCGATTCTCCTCCCTCAGGCTCCCGAGTAGCTGCGATTACAGATGCCTACCACCATGCCCAGCTAATTTTTTTATTTTTAGTAGAGATGGGGTTTCACCATGTTGGCCAGGCTGGTCTCGAACTCCTGACATCAGATGATCCACCTGCCTCAGCCTCCCAAAGTGCTGGGATTACAGGCATGAGCTGCCGCGCCCAGCGCTTCTGTTGCACTTCTGCTTCAGATCCCATTCCCTGCTACTTTCTTAAGACCCTCATTGAGTTGTTGTGTCCTCTCCTTTTTGATCTTTTTACTGGCTCCTTCCCATTAGCTCAAACATGTTCAAGCCTCCAACAATGTTTACATTAAAAAGGTTAACAGAAAACGTCCCACAACTCCATCACATTCTGTGATTACCATCCGATTTCTCGTTTTTCCTTCAGAGTGAAATTTCTTGAACAAGTTGTTTATACTCATGGTTTCCTTTCCTTCACCTTTCACATACACCTCAACCTGCTGACACCTGGCTTCTTCCTCCCACAACCTCCGTGAAACTGTTCTTATTAAGGTCACTGGTAATTCTCCTTGTTAAATCCAATGGAAGTTTCTCAACCCTTCCCTCATTTAGCATCTCAGCAGCGTTTGACAGTAGCATGCCTCTTGCCTGTGATGCTCAAGTCCCCAGGCCTCTGTAACACTCTGCTCTCCTGCTTTTCCTCCTGGTCTACCTCTTCCTTCACAGTCCCTTCTAGGGGGTAGTCCCTGTCCCTTTCCTGTTGGAGTTTCTTAGAGTTCTGCTCAAGATACTCTGCTCTTCTTATTCTACTTGCTTTTTTCCTGGGTGATTTCATGCCAGATTTCCAAATCTCCAATCCAGACCTTTCTTGAGCTTCAGATTTCTAAATCCATCTGTTGGGACTTGTCCGCTTTAATATCCCACAGGTACCTGGAACAAAAGGTCCATAGTAGGACTCATCACCCCTGAGGCCTGCTGTGCTCTCTGCTGTAGTGAGTGGCAGCACAGTTCTCTCTCACTCAAGCTCAGTGTCTGCCTGTGATCTTTGGCTCTGCCTTTCTGCTTATCCAGTGCTCCTTGTCCCATTAAGCCAGTCACAGAATCTTCTTGATTTTCCTTCTTGTCCAGTTTTCTCCATTTTCCTGATGTGGGCTTCCATCCCTTCTTTTCTGGCTTACCATAGCCATCCTGGACTCCCTCTAAGCACTCCTTTGTCGTCTCATATCTCTATGGTCAGCCAAAGTAATCTTCCATAGACTTACATCTGTTTATGCCACTTCCCTGCTTAAGACCCTTCAGGGATTACCTGGTGCTCTTAGGATAAAGCCTGAGCTGTGTGCTGCAGCCATGCTGACTTTCTTTCAGTTCCTCCACCAGAGCCTTACCTGGCATGTGTGCTCACTGGTGCAGGCGCCTCTTCTCTTCAGGTAGCTGAAGCGCGCTTCCCAATTCTGTTGCCTCTACAGCGTCTGACCCTCCCCATCAGAAACCAGCCACACTGTTGTGAGCATCTGTTTATGTGTCTAGATCCTCCCACCCCATGTAATTTCTGTTGATGTTGGCTCTGTGTCCTGTTTACCTAAGAACATTGAATTAATAGTGTATGGTTCTGCCAGTCCATTGCTGGAATTTCAGTTTA
>NW_012103565.1:3005828-3012783 GCF_000951045.1 Mandrillus leucophaeus
CACTCCTTTGTCGTCTCATATCTCTATGGTCAGCCAAAGTAATCTTCCATAGACTTACATCTGTTTATGCCACTTCCCTGCTTAAGACCCTTCAGGGATTACCTGGTGCTCTTAGGATAAAGCCTGAGCTGTGTGCTGCAGCCATGCTGACTTTCTTTCAGTTCCTCCACCAGAGCCTTACCTGGCATGTGTGCTCACTGGTGCAGGCGCCTCTTCTCTTCAGGTAGCTGAAGCGCACTTCCCAATTCTGTTGCCTCTACAGCGTCTGACCCTCCCCATCAGAAACCAGCCACACTGTTGTGAGCATCTGTTTATGTGTCTAGATCCTCCCACCCCATGTAATTTCTGTTGATGTTGGCTCTGTGTCCTGTTTACCTAAGAACATTGAATTAATAGTGTATGGTTCTGCCAGTCCATTGCTGGAATTTCAGTTTAGCTTTAGGTCATTGCAGGGTACAGTTGATACTTTTCATACAACTGGAGACTAATAGATGAAATCACTTTTGGGATACCCACATGAGAAAGATCCATGAAACCATAAATAGATTTGAATTTGACCCCCCAATTCCAGCCTTGAATTCATTTGGAAAATAAAATGAAGTATTATGTTTTATCCATTTCTTTTTTCTTTTTCAGACAGGATCTCGCTCTCTTGCCCAGACTGGAATACAGTGGTGTGAACACAGCTCACTGTAGCCTCATCCTCCTGGACTCAGGTGATCCTTCCACCTCAGCCTCTTGAGTAGCTGGGACTACAGGCACACACCATTACAACTGGCTAATCTTTTTATTTTTGAGGAGACGGAGTCTCGCCATCTTGCCCAGGCTAGTCTTGAACTCCTGGGTTCAAGTGATCCTCCTGCCTTTGCCTCCCAAAATGCTGGGATTACAGGTGTGAGCCACTTCACCCAGCCATCTATCCATTTCTTTAAACTTTGACCCATCATTGCTTTTTTTGTTCTGTTTTGTGACACCTATTTGTTTGGTGTGACAAAGAACAAAGTTATAGAAAAAACATTTCTAATTGTCGATATTTCTTTTCTGGTTTCCTTTTGAAAACAACAGTATCCTATAAAAGCAATACTTTTATAAGGTCTCAGTCAGATTCGCAACCCTAGATATGTTATTTTTTTCACTGCTCATGCTATATTGCCACTTGGTTCGTTTGCTTTTTGAGCACATGGCTTAGGTTAGACGTGAGATGAGATGAAATGAATGAGGTGAAAGCAGCCCCTTGGATGATGGGGCTAAAGAAATGCTTACAGAGGCCGTTGCAAATTGTGCTTCAAGTCAAATAACTTATTAGTGGTTGGGAAATGACAGTTGTAGGGACTTACATTTTCCTCTTAAATTAGTGATGAATTTGAACAAAACATATGAAACAAAGGGTAGTCATAATCAGGTAGAGAATTCTAAAACACTAGTCATACTGTTCCCTAAATGAAGGTGGGGGTATTATCTTCACTCACCTGTACAGGTGGCTTCAGCTTGAAGGATGACAATCTATTTTGGAGAAGGTACATTCTCAGACTCCTTAGTCAAGCATTCAGGGCATTCTTCCTTTCCCTTTCTTTTTTTTTTTTTTTTTCTTTGAGACGGAGTCTTGCTCTGTCGCCCGGGCTGGAGTGCAGTGGCGTGATCTTGGCTCACTGCAAGCTCCACCTCCCGGGCTCACACCATTCTCCTGCCTCAGCCTCTGGAGTAGCTGGGACTACAGGTGTCCACCACCACGCCCGGCTAATTTTGTTGTAATTTTAGTAGAGACCGGGTTTCACCGTTGTTAGCTAGGATGGTCTTGATCTTCTGACCTCGTAATCCACCCTGCTCAGCCTCCCAAAGTGCTGGGATTACAGACGTGAGCCACCGTGCCCAGCCTCCCTTTCATTCTTGTAGTACTGTGTGTTTGCAGAAGAGAGAAGTGGATGACAGCTGTTCTGGCAGCTGGGGCAGTAACAGTATTAGTGTCTCAGCACATCTTCGAAACTTCACCTGTGATTTGCAGCGCCTGTACCATAGAGTGGGTGAAATGGTTTTAAGGTTTTAAGCCCATCAGAATTATATGGAAGAAATTGGTAAGAGTAACATTTGGCTGTTTGTACCTTGAGAGGGTTTTTGAATTGCTTTTGCTGTAGCATAGATGGAAGACATAAGTTGTAATGTTGTATACCAAAAAGTTTACCCCAAACCCTAGAGCTCTCTTATTTGTTTTTCTAGAAACAAATTTCTAGAAAAAACATCTCTATCTTATGTTTCTCTAGAATTAAATGGATTCAGAAATAAAGATGGTCATACCCTTCAATCTTTTGTGCTCAAATGGGAACGTTTATTGGTAAAAAAGGGAGAAGACTGTGAAGAGCACTTGTTCTTCTAGGAAACTGGATGATCTTCACTGAGGAAAGGCTCACATTTTCTCATCTGCTGGAATATGGAGAATTTGGTTTCTAGGATTTTGTGTAATTGTTTTCTGTTATGTACAATTTTTATATAGTCGTCACTAGTTTGCACGTAATTATTTACCATTTGACACATTAACATGTATCTCATGGACCATATACTTGCATAGTACATTCATTTGCTTAATTATTCCAGTTGTATTTGCATTCTAGTTTTCCACTTACTTAGGATCTGACTTTCCATTAGGCCTTCAGTTCCTCAGAGGCAGAGACCATGATTATATTGTTCTTTATGACGTCCCTGGCATTCTTGGTATCTGGGGTCATTGCAGAAGAAGAATTAATGTATGACTTTAATCAGCTCTCTGTATCCATGGATTCCACATCTGTGGATTCAGCCAACCTCAAATTCCAAATGTTAAAAATTGCATTTGTACTGAACATGTAGAGTATTTTTTTCTTGTCATTATTCCCCAAGCAGTACAGCATAACGACTATTTACCAAGCATTTACATTGTATTAGGTATTATAAGTAATCTGGAGATAATTTAAAGTATATGGGAGGATGTGTGTAGGTTATATGTAAATACTATGCCATTTTCTATCAGGGACTTGAGCATCTGTGGACTTTGGTGTCTGCAGGAGGTCCTGGAACCAGTCCCCCACGGATACTGAGGGACAACTGGATTTTGTTCACAGTAGCATACAGTAGTACTTTTTTCCGAGGCCTCTTAGATTTTATCAATAGCTCATTAACTATAAATTTTTTCCGTAAGACAGCTTAGCAACTTAAACTGATAAGTAAAATCATCACCCACTGAGTTTACAAAAATAGAGAAACCTCTATTAGGAACTTTCAGTGTATGTGTAAATGCTTTAATTCAAAGTTTTTTGCAATTAAAAATACCATTTTGCATATTAGAAATTGCTGTTTTGAGTAGTTTAAAGCTTCCTGTAGCTTGTATGCTGAAGAATGTTTAGGCTATTTAAAATGATTGTTCCAACATTCAGAGCCCTTCCAGTTTCCTCTGGCTATCAGCTTCCATAATAAAGAATGACACAAACTCATGTCATGCTTCTAAAATGACACCAGAAGTGTCAGAATCTTGGTGCTAGCCAATGCTGAAGGATTGCTTACTCTTTTCCCACTGTTTTCCTTAGAAAGCTCTAAGGTCAATAGAGGCCAGATCTAAAGGTAAAATACCCCATTGGTGGCATTTAAAAGCCAGTACATACAGCAATTTAAACTAGCCCAAACAAATACATTCTTATATTTGTGTCAAATACGTTCTGGTTAGTTGATGTCTGTGTGGAAGCCATGTGCTTACAGATCAACCCTAAATTTCCAGTATTGTTTAATATTGAGACCATTATTTCATCAAAACCAGTTTTCCTGTACTATTTCACTCCATTTCCTGTTGTTTTTAAAAACTCCATAAGCATGTTCCAAATATATTTTTGCTAGATCAGCAAAAAAAACTAAAATAAAATTAACCTTTCCTTAATATTTGTTCCTTGGGGAAAGTAAAATAAATGTGCTCTTAGAGGAATTAAAAGATTAGTTGCTACATTACTCCTTCAGCCTTTCAGTTCTAAATGTAGATTTCTAAAATTGGAAGGCCTGTGTTTGTCCTGACTGAATTTGCTTTCAGAGTATAAAATAAAATAACCTTTTCTTCCTCATGCCACAAGTTCTCTGAGGGACAGTGCCAATAGCTAGGATAAGCCATCCCAGGGAATGGGATATTGATCTGTAGGACTAATGGACGTAGGATAAGTGCAATGGGGATACAGGATGTATTTTCAAGTGCCAGAGAAAATACAAAGATCCAAGTGGATTGGCATGTTATCTTTAAGGACGTCACACTCTTTCTACCTCTGCTGGCATTTTTGCATTCCTCTTTTCTTTCCTTGTACCTTTGTTTTCTCTCTATACAGTAAAAAAAAAAAAAAAAAACAATGAACCAAATAATAACATATAGAGAGTAGTAATTCAGGCTGAAACACATTAATACTGTTTTTCAGAAAGTATTTCCTAAATAAAATATGGAAGGCTTGCAGAAAAAATTACTCTTAGTGAGGTACTTCAGAAGTAACTAAAGATGACTGACATTCTAATTACAGCTCATCATTTTTATAATTACCAATCAAGCCCTGGAAGGATCTGTCATCTTAGCAATTTGTTTGGTCTGGTTTAACTTGCTCTATGCGCTGGAAAGTTCTAAGAAGGCTATATGTCTTTTATAAACGCTCCGTTGAGAATTTCCCTAATCTGAACTTGTATTCTCAAGACATGATTAAAACAGTATAATTTTACTTTTCCAAAAGCATATTTTAGAACTGAAACCTTTCTGTATTTAGTTTTAGAAATGTATCTTTGAGTTTATTAATGCAGACTTGATAAAAGCCCACAGGATGATTGATTTTTAAAAATTGAGGTAAAAGATATATAGTGTAAAATTTACCATGTTAAGAATTTTTACGTATATATTTTAGTGACGTTAGGTACATTCACATTGTTGTATAGCCATCACCGCCATCCGTCTGTAGACTACCTAAAAAATAATTTCAACTTTTTTTTTTTTGAGATGGAGTCTTGCTCTGTTGCCCATGTGTGATGGCATGATCTCGGCTCACTGCAAGCTCCGCCTCCTGGGTTCACACCATTTTTCTGCCTCAGCCTCCTGAGGAGCTGGGACTACAGGCACCCACCACCACACCTGGCTAATTTTTTTGTATTTTTAGTAGAGACGGGGTTTCACCGTGTTTGCCAGGATGGTCTTGATCTCCTGACCTTGTGATCCACCCGTCTCGGCCTCCCAAAGTGCTGGGATTACAGGCATGAGCCACCATGCCTGACCCAATTTCAACTTTTATTTTAGATTCAGGGAGCACATATTTTGTTACATGGGTATAGCGTGTGATGCTGAGCTTTGGAGTACGAATGATTCCATGACCCAGGTAGTGAGCATAGTATCCAATAGGTAGTTTTTTAGCTTGTGTACCCCTCCCTCCCTGCCCCTGTAGTAGTCTCCAGTGTCTATTGTTCCCATCTTTATATCCATGTATACCCCATATTTAATTCCCAGTTCTAAATGACAACATGTGGTATTTGGTTTTCTGTTCCTGTGTTAATTCACTTAGGATAATGGCCTCTCGCTGCATTCATGATTTTGTTCTTTTTTATGGCCGTGTAGTATTCCATGGTGTATATGTACCACATTTTCTTTTTCCAGTCCACAGTTGATGGGCACCTAGGTTGATTCCATATCTTTGCTATTGTGAATAGTGCTGTGATAAACATACAAGTGCATGTGTTTTTTTATTTTTTTGTAGAACAATTTATTTTCCTTTGGATACATACCCAGTCTTGGGATTCCTGGGTTGAATGGTAGTTCTGTTTTAAGTTCTTTGGGAAACCTCCAAACTGCTTTCCACAGTGGCTGAACTAATTTACATTCCCACCAACAGTGTATGGTGTTCCCTCCGCTGTACAGCCTCGCCAGCGTCTTTTGTTTTTGACTTTTTAATAATGGCCATTCTGACTGGTTTAAGATAGTATCTCATTGTGGTTTTGATTTGGATTTCTCTGATGATTAGTGATGTTGAATATTTTTTTCGTATGTTTGTTGCCTAGAACTTTTGCATCATCCCAAAGTGAAACTCTGTACCCATTAAACAGTAACACTCCATTCCTACCTCCCTCCAGCTCCTGGCACCCACAATTCTACTTTGTCTCCTTGAATTTGACTGTTCTAGGTACCTCATGTAAGTGGAATCATACAATATTTGTCTAGCTTATTAGCATAGTGTCTTCAGGGTTCATCCCTGTTGTTGTATGTATCAGAATTTCCTCATAAGGGTGAATAATATTCCGTCATACGTGTAGACCACATTTTGTTTATCCATTCATCTGTTCATGGATATTTGGATTATTTTCACATTTTGGCTATTGTGAATAATGCTGCTTTGACCGTTGGTATACAACTATCTGTTCAAGTCTCTGCTTTCAGTTCTTTAGGGTATATACTAGAAATGGAGTTTCTAGATAATATAATTCTAATGTTTACTTTTTCTTGAGGAATCACCATCTGATTTTCTATAGCAGCTGTATCATCTTACATTTCTACTGTCTACATTTAATTTTATATTAATAATTCATTTTTCCAGATTTTGCCTGAAACATTCTGCCACTCTAGGTTATGAATCTAAAGCAAGAATACATCTTAAAACTTCTAACAGCCTAGGGGTAAAACATAATTCAAATAATTGAACTTTTATTTTCATTTGAAATATTTGTTCATTTTATTGGTCACACAGTGTTTGTTATAGAAATTTGGCACTGGCTGAGCGTAGTGGCTCACGCCTCTAATCCCAGCATTGTGGGAGGCTGAGGTGGGTGGATCAACTGAGGTCAGGAGTTTGAGACCAGTCTGGCCAACGTGGTGAAACCCCATCTGTACTAAAAATACAAAAATTAACAGGGTGTTGTGGTGCACACTTGTAATCCCAGCTACTTGGGAGGCTGAGGCACAAGAATTGCTTGAACTGGGGAGGTGGAG